>NW_006399996.1:3359948-3370837 GCF_000299155.1 Elephantulus edwardii | reverse complement strand
AAGAACAAACTGGGAGGAGGGTAGAGAGAATAGTGCAACAATGAATGAATGGAAACCCAAAATCTCTGTAAATGTTTATGAAAATTAATAAAATATAGAAAAAAAAAGTGGTATGGTGGAATGGATCTGGGGGGAGGGATTGTATAACAATGAAAGAACCTTTTTTTTTTTTACTTTTCAAAGAGAAGAGTGGACTGGGAGGGGGAGGGGTGGGCAGGGAGAAAAGTGCAACAATGAATGAATGGAAATCCAAAGTTTCTGTAAATTGTCATTAAAATTAATAATAATATAAAGTTTTTTAAAAAATGGTGAGGTTTGCTTAGTAGAGGACAAAGTTCATAGGGTTGCCATGAGTCATCGTGGACTCAATGGCATGTAACAACAATGTTAAGTCCCATCTGGAATTTTGGCATAGCATTAATCATTCACCGTAATCCAAGAAGGCTAAGCTTGTCCATACCACAGTGGCCATCACAGCATGGCTGGACTGCTCTCACACTTTCTGAGGTCTGTTGGTTCCCTGCTGTCAGAGTGCAAAGGAGAGGATATCTGTCCCTGAGACCCCTAGCCGCTCTTCTCTGACTCTGGCACCTAGGAGGAAGACCATGTGTGGCACCCTGGACTACCTGCCCCCAGAGATGATTGAGGGGCGCACACACAATGAGAAGGTGGATCTTTGGTGTATTGGAGTACTTTGCTACGAGCTGCTGGTGGGCAACCCGCCCTTTGAGAGTGCTTCACACAATGAGACGTACAGGCGCATCGTCAAGGTGAGGGAGCTGGCCTGTTGCCTGCCTAAGCGTTATGCTGTCCTCTGGGTCCTAGGTCAGGAGTGGGCAGATGTGATCTGGTAGGGCTCTCTCTGCTCATTCTTTGATCAGTATGGACAGTGAGGGAAATTGTGGCCAGGATGAAACTAATAGGTCCTCCCTTTTCCCTTCTTCTGTAGGTGGATCTGAAATTCCCCACCTCTGTGCCCATAGGAGCTCAGGACCTCATCTCCAAGTTGCTCAAGCATAACCCGGCAGAACGGCTGCCCCTGGCCCAGGTCTCAATCCACCCTTGGGTCCGAGCCCACTCTCGAAGGGTGCTACCTCCATCTGCCATTCAGTCTACCTCCTGAATTGTCTGTCCTTCATGCATTGTATCTGTATTTGTATGTCTATACACATGTTGGGGGTGGGAAGTGCTGTTGGCCTGTTACTTTGCCTTCTAACTCCTTTTTATTTAATAAAGGCTGAAGCTTTTTATACCGGTTTGCATAGATATTATAGAGGAAGAAGCTGTGTCTCTTATGGAAGATGGGGTTAGGGTGCCACACAAGCAGTGGGCATGCATCCCTGCCTCAGTTAATGCCCTGTTTTTTCTGCTGGAACACCTTCCAGACCACTTCCTAGTCGCCCTCAGCAGAGTCCCTGGGTGCTGCAAAGCATTTGACATAGGTTAGAGCTTTGAGTTCACTCAGCAATACCTTGAAAGAAAAGTCTGTTGGCCTGCTTCCAAAAAATCACCCATTAATGCACACCCATGTTTATTGCGGCTTTGTTCACAATAGCAAGGAGTTGGAAACTACCTAAGTGCCCATCAACAAACAAATGAATGGAAAGAGATGCTGTGGTATATTCACACAAGGGATTACTATGCTGCATTGAAAAACCAGGAACTCATGCAATATTATTCAAAATGGGTGACCCTGGAGGACATTATGCTGAGTGAAATATCTCAGACACAAAAAGACAAATACTGAATGGTGCCACTGTTGTAGGATGGGACTGACATCAGGGTTAGGGTAAGACTGAGAAAAACTGGATAAATTATGTATAGTGCATTGAAACAGATGAGGGAGAGAACAGTGTAAAAGCGATATATGATAGGGTATTATGGTTATCACAAGAGTCCAGAATGAAGGTTGCATAGTGGAGTGTACTGAGGGTGGGGGATATTGTATACCAATGAAAGACTTTTACTTTTCAAAAAGAAGAACAAACTGGGGGTGAGGGGAAAGAATGGGCAGGGAGAAAAGTGCAACAATGAATGAATGGAAATCCAAAATCTCTGTAAATGTTCATTAAAATTAAAATTTTTTTAAAAATCACCCGTTAAGCACCTGATGGAGTTCAGTTCTACTATAACACTCACTGGATTGACTTGAGTTGGAATGAACTATATGGCAACTGATTGTTTCTCTACTCACCAGCATGACTAGATGGTGGTGTGGAATGAGGGCCTATTTATTCCTTATTTGATAAAGGTTTTTAGGTTTTAAATTTTTTTTGTATCATAAACCAGTATTAAATTTCATCAAATGCTCTTATGTGGTGAAGTATATCAGTAAAGTTTTTCTTCTATTTTTATCCCAGTTGTGCATGCTGTATGCCTTTCCTGGGGCTGCATAGCAAATTACTACAAATTTGGGGGATTAAAGTAACAAAAACTTGTTCTCTCACAACTCTGGAGGCTAAAATGTCTGAAAGTAGGTTTTTCTGCCAACTATTTCACAGAGAAAGATGTAAAAATTCACAACTACTAGACAATGAGTCAGAATTGACTCAGTAGCAGTGCATATTTGATTAAGGTCCACCGGGATAATCCACCTTGGTCTTTATCTCAACATCCTTAATTACATCTTCCAAAATCCATTTTCCAAAAAGTCTTTTAGTGGTTTTAATTTTGGTGTGCCATGTATCTATACATCACATCTGTTATCTTTTTGTTGTTGTGTACTGTCAAATAGGAACCACCCTATTAGCTGACCCTCCAGCAGGTTTTCAGAGACTTACATGGATAAAGATTGCTCTTGGTGGTAAGGAGTTGCAAACCCAAAGACACAGTTTGAATCCACTAGCTGCTTTGTGGGAGAAAGATGGACAATTTCATGTGATTTAATGCCTCTGAAAATTTACTGGTCGGCCAGCTACATGTTGGTTAAGGATTTCACTCTTTCACCCTATTGCTCCATAAACACATATTGTCTCTGAATCTTTCAGTGTAATTATGTCATGAATGTGGTTAGATGTATTCATTTGACAAGAGTTACTAAGTCTTCTCCATTCCAAGCACTGCCTGGATACTGGAAATCAAAGAGTAAAAGAAAAACTCTGTGCTTGAGAGTTTATTTATCCAGAGTATCAATTTTTAATATGTATAGTAGAGAGAACTTTAAGTGGAGTTACGTTGCCACCCCAAAGACACATCATTTGAATCCATTAGCTGCTTTGTTGGAGAAAGATGGGCTATTTCATGTTATTTAGTGTCTCTGAAAATTCACTAGAGGGTCAGATGACTCCGTTCTGATTTGACAGTAAACAACATAACTGGAGTCCTTGATTGTTGCAGATCATTTAACTAAAATAGGTTGGAGGTTTGAATTCACCCAGCAGTACCTTGAAAGAAAGGTCTGTTGACCTACTTGCGAAAAATCACCCATTTAAAGCCTGATGGCGTCCAGTTCTACTACAGCTTGTTGGATTGACATGAATTGGAAGAATTTTGTGACAATTGATTTTATTGCTTTATATGACTGAGGTGCCAGTCAAGCTGGCTCATGTGGCATTCTATTCCCTTTTTTGTATAACTTTTTGCTAGTTCCTGAAGTTGATTGTCTTGGTCCCATTTGCTCAAGAAACAAAAATTCTATATGTAAGTGGTAGGATTGCTAAGAAGCTCTAGTGGTGTAATCATTAGAGATTTGGCTGCTAACCCAAAGGCTGGGCCTTTCTGCTCATTTTAATCTACCAGTGGCTGCAGTGAGAGAGATGGGTAATCTCCCATGAAATTTACAGCCTCAGAAATCCACTGGAGGGTCAGCTATGAGCCATTTCTAACAGAAAGACAATGAGTTTGAATTTAAGCAAATTTTTAAGTGAGATTTCTGGATCATATGGTATCTCTAATCCCAACTTTCTAAGGAAGTATTCAGCACATATTTTGAAATATTCTTTTTGATGATGAATCAACAATATTTCTTTTTGCATTTCACATGCAAGCAAGATTCTACTGAAGTTTATCCAAAAACGATTGGAATAGCACATCAGCAGAGAACTGCCAGAAGTCTAGACTGGGTTTAGAAGGGGTTGTGTTACTAGGGATATTGTAGCTAATGTTAGATGGATTTTAGCTGAAAGCAGGGATTACCAGAGGAATGTCTATCTGCGTTTCATTGACTATGCAAAGACGTTTGACTGTGTGGATCATAACAAACTGTGGCTGACTCTGAGAAGAATGGGAATCCCAGAACACTTGATCATTCTAATGTGAAACCTATACTTGGATCAGGAGGCAGTCATCAGAACAGAGCAAGGGAACACTGCATGGTTCAAAACTGGGAAGGGCGTAGGCCAGGGATGTGTCCTGTCTCCATACCTTTTCAGCCTGTATGCAGAACAGATTATCCGGGAGGCTGGGCTCTATGAGGAGAAATGTGGGGTCAAGATTGGTGGAAGATCTATAAACAATCTGGGTTATGCAGATGACACAACCCTGCTTGATGAAACTGAGGAGGACCTGAAGCTCTTGCTGCAGAGGGTCAAGGACAGCAGGCTTCATTATGGATTGAGGCTCAATGTCAAGAAGACAAAGATTCTCACCTCTGAACCAATTGGCAGCATCAGGATGGATGTTGAAGGGATTGAGATTGTTCACAGCTTTAGTTTGCTTGGCTCCACAGTCAACACTTGGCACCAGTAGCGAGGAAATAAAAAAAATTATTGCAATGGGAAAGTCTGCTGTTAGGGACCTCTCCAAAGTACTGAAGAGCAATGATGTCACCCTGGAGACTAAGGTGCATCTGATACAGGCCATGGTCTTTGCAGTCACTTGCTATGCATCAGAGAGTTGGACAATGACCAAGGAGGGTAGAAGGAGAATTGATGCCTTTGAGCTGTGGTGCTGGAGAAGAGTATTGAGGGTACTATGGACTGCTAGGAAAACAGATTCATCCTGGAAAGGGTTAAACCCGGTGGCTCCTTGGAGGCAACGATTCTAAGGCTCCATCTAAAATACTTTGGACATGTTGCAAGGAGGAACAGGTCCTTGGAGAGGGACATCATACTTGGGAGGGTGGAGAGATAGCGCAGGAGGGGAAGGCCCTCTATGAGGTGAATTGATTCAGTGATTGGGGTAATTGGGATGGGTGTATTGAAGACATTGTGATTGGTACAGGAGAGAGCAGAGTTTGGGGCTGTTGTACATAGGGTAGCTATGAGTCACAAGTGACTCAACAGCACATAACAACTCTAGGCAAAGTAGATCATATAGCCAATGTCAGCTCATTAACGTCCAGGTATTGATCTTTATGCATTCCATTTCCTTTTTTTTATTTTCCAGTTCTCCTAGATTCATAATTCATACAATTCATCTTCCAATTAGTTAATGGATGTTCACACTTTTTTCTCCTCATTTTGAATTTTGCCAAACCAGCAAATAAAGGTCTCACCCTGGGTAAAAGCTTTATTCCATCCACATCATTAATGCAGACCCAACTTTGAGGAGTCTACAACTTAAGGATTGTAAAAATATCACAAAACATAATGTGAATTCATTATTTAATGGAAAACCAATTTTCTCTGTAAACTTTCACTCAAACCATAGTAAAAAGAAAAGGAAAGAGCATCCCCTATAGAGCCTAATTTCTAACTCTGCCCACTTGGGGTCACCATGAATATGGCTACCAAAAATTACTATTAAGAAGTTATGAAAACTGATTATTTGATTGACTTTGTATGAGATGGATTGATTAGTAACTGGGATGGGAGTGGGTGCGGTTGGTTCATGATAGAGCAGGATTCAAAGCAGTTGTACATAAAGTATCTATGAGCCGCAGGCGACTCGACGGCACTTAACAACAACAAAATATTTTACCCGAAAAAATCGTAGGGCATAATATAACTTTCCTGGAGGAGAGAGACTCAATGTAGATAGGGGTAAGAGAAAGAGGACAAAGTGGCACAAAGACCGCTGAACCCAGAAGCTGGCTGTGACAACCACCATGAGTCACTGCCAGTTCCTCCGCCAAATCTGTCAACCGAGGACAACGGAACGAACTAATTTCCTATTAATTTAGTTTTAGTCCTTCTTTATCAACAAGATGCTGTTGAACCAATGGTCCAATCAGGATATACTATTTCTATCCGAAGAACCTCTCTAGAAACAGCATGTCCGAGTTTGCTTCTGTAATTGTAGGCGGGACAATTGTGGGACGAAAATATCTGGGTCCCGCCCCCATGGGACTCTGGTATTTCAGGACCTTCGTCTTTAAGATCCGCCTCCTCAACTTTTCGAAGGGGTGGGGCGACGAGTGCAGCTGTCACCTCCTTCTCTCCACCTCTTTCGCTCTCACGTGTGTTTGGCAGTTCAATAACTGTCCTTCTTCCGGGACTTTCTGTTGCCTATAACCAATCAAAGTGCTCTTCCTGTCCTTACCATTGTCAGCCTGCAGCCAATCGGCTCATTTCTACAACGCCCCTTAAAGGCGCCGCCAACCCCTGGCGAACCGGGGCGAACCAATTCTTTGGTTCCGGCTCCGACCTGCAGTATGGAGTCGTCCCTGGGGCGACCTGGTCCCGAGGTGGACACCCGAGCTCTAGGGAGACACCAGTCCGCGGTCTGCAGCGGAAGGCCCTGCCTTACGCCCTCTGAGCCACCCTCAGACCTCAGGCTGTCCAAGAAGGAAGAGGCCGACAACGTTGGGGGCGCGAGCCGCCACCCCAGGGCGTCTCTGAAGACTTCGAGCTGCAGCGTAGACCACCGGTCGGAACGCGAGGCTCGGGAGGAGGACGAGCCTAGGCCTCAAGCGACGCCGTCTGTTACTGGGAGCCGCCGAGGAGCTCCGGGTCATTGCCAGGACCCTAATCCAGCGGAGGTCGAGCCTGCTTCCGAGAAGGTCTGCCGTCGAGGGATCCCCGGAGCCAGCGGGGTGAACGCTGAGCAGGAGGACGAATACCAAGAGGCTGCGGCTGCCGGTAGGACTGGCCGCTCGTTCTCCAGCCGCCTCCAGGACAGCCGTAGCCTGGACGGGCTGAGCGGCGCGTGCGGCGGCGCCGGCGCAAGCGGCGGGCGCCGCGCCACTATCTCTAGCGCGCTGGAGCTCGAGGGCACCGTGAGCCGCCACGGCGACCTCACCCACTTTGTGGCCAACAATCTACAACTCAAGATCCGTCTGAGCGGCGCCCCTCCACCCTTGCTTCCTGCCCCTGCGCGGCCCTGTCCCACGCCCGCACCCACTCCGGCCATCCCGCCCATAGACCCCGATGTGCTTCGGGACCTGGAGCGTCTGAGTCGGGAGCTGGGCGGCCGGGTGGACCGTCTGCTCCGCGGGCTGGGTGGAGCGGTGCAGGAGCTGACAGCGCTAAGCGTGGGCTGCATCCAGACCTATCGCGACGCCGTGGACTCCTTAGGTGAAGCTGTGGATATGAGCATCAAAGGCATGTACACCCTGCTGGCACGCTGCGAGGAGCTGGAGCGGGCCCTTCAGCCGGTTCAGGGACTGGCGCGCCAAGTCCGAGACATCCGACGCACACTGGAGGTGTTGGAGGCACTGTGCAAGTGACCAGGGGCCAGGAGAGGCCAGGCCTGATTGGAATAGGGCCTAACAGGAGCCCTAGTGGGAAATGTCTCGAGAGCGGAGACCTCTGTGTGGGAAGCTCTTTCAGATGCTGGCGCCTAATGGGCCTTAGGCAGTTGTACACGGGGAAGTCTTGAAGGAAGAGATGATGCTCTGCTTCTATTCATTTGGCCATCTGTAGTTACCCTTTTCTTCACTCCTCTCCTTCCTAGCTAGAGCACTATCATTAAGAAACCGGGGTTTTGTATCTCGGCTTGAAGGTGAAGATATGACTCCCATATGTGATCAAGAGAAGTGGGACAGAGGTGATCCTACCCCCACTCTGGCCACCCTGACTCCAATGGCCACATCTCAGGTGCCAGCGGCTTTGGGAGCTGAATAAGCCTTGGCCACAATCCATACAGAAAGGGATGCTCACCTGCAGATAGTTCTCCTGTTTCTGTGCTGGTAAATATGCTACTCCCCAGCCAGAATCAAGGTGGATCTAGGAGGAGTGCATCTCATATGAAGGGGTGAGGGGGAGGCGTCTCCCTCCTCTCAGGGTTCAGGTAGAATTGTTGCTGGTTTTGAAGCCCATCTGTTGTGGAGTGTTCTAATCAGTTTGGCTTTCTGAGTTTCGTGGAATTAAAGTGCTGCTGCTCCTAAGACTGAGGCTGTGTCTGTGTGGGGTTGCTGGGTTGGTGGAGTCTGAGGTATGGATGGGATAGGGTGGATCTTGGGGCGGGGTGAAGGGAGAGGGAGGTGGTGGTGGGGTTTGTGCTAGAAGGGGTAAGACACAGTTCCTGATCTTAAGCAGCAAGATCTAAGGGAGGCACAAAACATAGATAATGACACATTTGGGCCCAGAAATCTACTAAGAGAAATGGAAACAAGGAACTTCCCAAAAAGAAAAGCAAGGGATCTTCTTAAGCCCTGAAGTGAGCAATCGGAATAGAAAGAATGGGTCTAGAAGACCAGGACCACTTATCAGTGCCTTTTCTGGCTCCATTTTCTACACTCTGTTGGTCAGTGCTACATTTATGATTGAAAGCTAATAATTGTTCTGTGTGTGTGTGTGTGTGTGTGTGTGTGTGTGTGTGAGTGCACCGTCAAATCACATCTGACTGGTATATTGTCTAGTTCTTGCAGTCTTCTGTTTACATATATAGCCTTATGGTCAAAAACTTTTGGAAAAGGAGATAACAGAAGTCCATTTCTTTTTATGATCTACCACATTGTAAAGCTGAATTGAAACCAAATATAATTCAATTTTGTGTTAACCCTGGGGAAATGATGTTCCCTAGACAGTTGCTTGTTTCCTAAAGATAACTGGCCGTGCTTTAAAATAACAACCTCTGGCCCGTACGGGGATCGAACCCGCGACCTTGGCGTTATTAGCACCACGCTCTAACCAACTGAGCTAACCGGCCACTACTGAAGATTAGAGTAAGTACAGTACTATAAAAGACACATAATTGATGAAGCCAATAAGCCCAGAAATTTCACAAACGATATGTTTTTCTAACCATGCATAAAAATACTGCAGAAATAAACTCGCAGAGCATGTAGATAAATAAAAGCCACTAAACAGAACTAATGTATATTGTAATGTATAACAAGCCTTGAATGTGATGTTTGGGAACAGCAAGATTCACAAAGCTATTACAGCCACCCTGAAGGTAAAAATGCCTGCAAACTCCTGGATTTCTGGAGAGGGTAATGACAGTCGTGCGAGTTGGAGAAAGAAAACTATACGTCACCTGAGGTCATTTTGAAGGAGAATTAGGAAGCTTTCGCAAAATCCTACATAACAGAGTCACCGCTGGTATTTGACTCCAGGATCTCCTGCTTACTAGACAGGCGCTTTAACCAACTGAGCCAAGGCTCCGCTTCCGTAAATATTCTCACCTTGTTTCATTGGCGGAGGTGAGTGCCATGGTACATCAACGTGATAAAGAATTCTTATTTCTGGATATTTTGCCTATTGGAGAATCAAGTGAGTAAGATTAAAAATCACAGGTTAAGACCTGCTAAAGTGATCCAGAACTAATGAAAGAAGGTTGTAAAATCAAATGCAGATAACTGAAACTGCAATCGACGAGGATGGGATTCGAACCCACGCGTGCAGAGCACAATGGATTAGCAGTCCATCGCCTTAACCACTCGGCCACCTCGTCTACACATTCACTCTCCTCACTCCCTTCTCTGGAGTCTGGGAACTTGCTCCTGTCTAGCTGTGGCCAGCATTTTTAAACTCAAGGAGGTTTTCTCTCGAGCTCACAACCTCCCTTTCGAATCTGAGAAATTTGGATCGTAAGACTATTCTCAGCATCCTGGCTGTCCGCCCGTACTGAAATCCTGGAAATACCTCCGCTAGTTCATGGTGTTCCTCTGACGGTGCAGCCAGGGAACTTTGCGGTAAAACTCGTACTTCCTTTTCTTTACTGTTTGTTTCTTCCTCTGTCGCTCTGGCTTGTGCACAGTGGAAAATTAGAAAATTTAAGTAAATGACGAAACCAAAGTTAAAAATAACTGACCCCGACGTGATTTGAACACGCAACCTTCTGATCTGGAGTCAGACGCGCTACCGTTGCGCCACGAGGTCAGCCTACCGAGTTCTTAGACAGGTCTCCCTATGATTATTGGGCAGCGAGGGCTAGCTAAAGTCCCGGCAATGGAAATGTGAGAACGGAGGTTCTTCTTACCCTCTGGAAACAAGGAAAGCGGTGTTTCCGTTCTAGCTAGCCCTGGTCCAGTGCAGGTGAGGAGAAGCAAAGGAAGCTGACCGGCCGCTGTTTTAGCAGCTTCCGATTTAGCCGTCCTGCAGAACCCTAACCCTAACCCCGATCCCCAAGTCATGCAAAAAACAGATGAGTGGGCCTGAGCTGGTCACCAGGGGGACCCAGAGTTCCAAGCTATCAAGAAGCGGACGAAGTATAGACACGAAGCCTCATGTCGTGCCATTGCCCAGGGCACTTGGGGTGCGAGATTAACTCCACCACCAGTGCGTCTTCCCCCTGTCTACACAGTGAAATTTCTGCTGAGTCTTGCAAAATGGCCACCCACAAAGCCACAGGCTCAAATTCTGATTTAAACGGTCCAGTTGTGGACCTTGGCATTGATATTTTTTTCTTATCACGTGTGGTTAAATGTACAGATCTTATGCACCCCCATGTTTATTGCAGCTTTGTTCACAATAGCAAGGAGTTGGAAACAACCTAAATGCCCATCAACAAACGAATGGCTAGAGAAGCTGTTGTATATTCGCACAATGGAATACTATGCTGCATTAAAAAACAAGGAACTCATGCAATATTATTCAAAATGGTTGACTCTGGAGAACATTATG
>NW_006399996.1:3349353-3354524 GCF_000299155.1 Elephantulus edwardii | reverse complement strand
GATTATTTGCGTCTTCTCTCTCTTTTCTTTTGTGAGTTACATTCCAAGTTTTCAACTAGCCTATGGCTGGCTACTACATTAGAGATTGAAAATATGGAATATTTCCATCAGCACAGAAGTTTTGTTGAATGGGACTGATGCAGAGATTGAAGGCTGGTAGCCTGAAAGCTTTATTCTACTGGTATTAAAATTTCTTTTTCTTCTTTTTCTTTTTTGCATTTTTTTAAACTGAAGACCAAAATTTAGAGTTGGGATAAGAAGCTGTTAGCCTATCTTGATAAAACAAAACAACAACTCAGTTCTTTGGTCTCAACCACAGAAGCAAGATGATGAGGAGAGTGTCATTGGAAAGTGTTTTAGTAATACCCACAAGTGCTGTCTGTGTGGCTCCAAGGACTACCACCTCCGGAAGTCCATCTGTGACAAGGGTGGCTACCCTGCCAATCACAAGAGAAAGCACAACCAGTACCAAGGCTAAAAGGCAAAAATATCACCGGGACTGGTTGTATGAGGCACCTAAAAACTGTATACCACAGATTGAGGCGTGAATTCCATGAAGGAATAACAATTAAACCCAACAGGGCAGCTGTCGCAGCATCTAGTTCACCTCAAGGATTTCGAATGTTTAGTTCTACAATATAGATTCTGGAATTAAAAATCAAAGACCACCACAACAGGAATCTGACAACACTGGACTTGGTTTCTCTCCAGATGACTGAAGCTGAGTAGCAGCTGACTACTTATTACCCCTCACATCCACAAGCCCCTACTACACTTTAGAAAGAATTGGACCTTCCTGCTCTTCTTTTCCACACCCACCACTTCCACCATCTCCACCTCTATCACCACCACCACCATTACTCCAACCTCAAATGGGCTTCATTCATTTGTTGCTTCCTTGTAGGGGTTAAGCTGACCAAGGCAGGAGCTGCCTAAATTATAGTCTAAAGAATGTGATCAGGGCAACAGGATACTCTATTTTATGGATGTGTGTGTGTAGTTACAAAACCTTAATTCTTGCTCATGCTGCCTTCTAATATGGATCTGGTTTTGTAAACAAGAGTAAGCAAATAAGATAAGAAAAAGAAAGAATAAGCAACATTTTACCTTGTAACTCTAGACAACACATTACTCTTCACTTGTAAAACTTCTGAAATAAAAGCTCTGAGGACTACAGGTTGGCTGGACATGCAGCCAAGACTTTCTCTCCACCTCTTGTAAAGTCTTGAGTGGTTGATACCATTGCCTGGCACTTTCCTGATGGTCAGAGGAGTGCGTCTATCAGTTTGCAGCAGTGTATTGGAGTACCGCATGTTGCATGTTGCTGTGATACTGGAAGCTGTGCCACCAGCATTTCAAGAACCAGCAAGGCCACCTATTGTAGACAGCTTTCAGCAGACATTCCAGACTAAAATTGACTAGTAAAAAGGACCAGGAGATTAAAAACAAATAGAGAAAACTAGGGGAGCTCTGGTGGCCTAGTGGCAAGGAGCTGCAACTACAATCCCAGAGGCGAACGCTTCGAATACACCAGTTGCTCTGCCGGGGAAGGAGGGACAATCTCCTCCTGCACCAGTCAGATCTGATTTGACGGTACACGCACACAAAAATTAAAAAAAACAAAACAAAACACAAAACAACCCCTCCTCTATAAAAAAACAACAACAACAGAGAAAACTATCGATAGCAGCAGAACACCATCTGGTATAATGCCAGCAGATAAACCCTTCAGGTTGGAAAGCATTCAGAATATCCTGAGGAAGAAATAGCTTTTCAAAGCAGTTGTACCACGTCAGAACAGATTCATAGCTGATCCTCTCGCAGGTTTTCAAAGGCTGTAATTTCTCCTGAGGAGTAGCTGGAGGATTTGAAGTTCCTTACCTTTAATGAACGACATGAATTAATTTGCTGTTGTGGCTTGACTCAAAGTGAGAAGAAACAATTGCAAACATACATTAATAATGAGAATGTGGAAAGTACAAAGTAAGAATCCAGGACAACTGGACGTCGGAAGTAACCAAAATGGAGCTCAAAAAGTTCAATGCTGCAGGCAGTAAGAGAAATGACGAAGACAGGCCAGGCCATGTTGAGGCAGGCAATCGTATAGTTTACGATGCTGGGAACAACAAATTGAAGAAGAAATCATAATAAAAAAGAACATTTCAAGATCTATTCTAAAGTTGTTGGATGGATCCTCAGTTACAGGATGATAAAGAAAAGGAAGAATAGCTGAAACGTGCTATTCCCAGCAAGGTGGCCAAGGGACTGCTGTCAGGAGGTGTGCAAGGAGGGAGCACTCCACTCCCCCTTTTTTAAAAAAATTGTGACTTTAATCCACTCAATTTAGACCAAGGCAGCTCTGCTGGCATAGTCTGCAGCGTGGTTGCTGCTAACCGAAAGGCTGCAGGCTGCTAGCAGTTCACCTCCCTCAGCGGCTGACGGGAGAAAGGCTCACAGCCTCGCAAAACCCACCGAGGCCACCTACGACTGCAGGGAGCTTAGCGGCCCCACAACCGCCGCTGAAGTCCGCGGGAGGATTTGAATCTGAAGGAAAACAAACCTGAAAGAAAATAAAAATGATACTCTTTTTTTAAAAAATGTAGTAATAGTAACTCTCAGGTCCTGCGTCGCAGCCCTCACCTCAGTCTTTTTTTTTTTTTTAAATAGGCATATGTGTTCCCAAACCGGGAGTCGAACCCGGGACTTCCGGGTGAAAACCAGAAATGCTAACAGCTAGACCATATGGGAAGTACGCACAATTCTTTAAAATAAAAATTATACTTTAAAAAAATATGCTGGGGTCCACATAAATGGCGTTGAGTATTTCGGGACAGAATTTTTCAAAACAACTAATTTTTCCCAAAACAGTACAAACCACTATTATGCACAAGAACATCTCTAGATCGAATTCATAGGAATCAAATCAACGACATGTATTGAAAGAGATGAGGGGGAAACTCAGTATCATCAAAACAGGGATAAATTAGGACAAGCTCATTAAGGCCAAAACAGGACCGTGAATTATGCCATCTGAATTCAGAGACCATTTCAAGAATATATTTCATGCACCGAACATGGATTACTGCAGACCAGATGAATTATGGGGTGGCATCAAGAATATCAAACATGAAAATTTGCAATAAAACGCTTTGGATATTGAGAAAAAGGGGTATATCAATCTGCAATAAGTGCTTTGGAGAGTAAGGTGGAAGGAAGAATATCACACACGAAGAAATGAATGGCAGTTAAAAAGACTTCAGGACAAATAGGTGCAGCCAGAGTACTCCTTGGAGGGAAGGATAGAGAAGCTTCTTCTCACTTTGGATATATTGTTAGGAGACGCTATTTCTTGGAAAGGGAAATCATGCTTGGAAAGGTGGAGGGTCAGCGAAGGAGAAGACCCTCAATGAGATGGATTGACAGAGTGACTGCAGCTGTGGCCTCAAGCGTGTCAGAGATTGTGAAGATGGCACAGGATAGGACCTGGCTCATAGGATCGCGCTGAATCCTACTCGGCACACACCAGAAATGGTCCACGCAGAACTATTCCAGGATGTAGTTAATATACGATGAAGAGCCGGTAGTATCAACGGAAGAAATCCAAGCTGAACTGAAGACTTTAGTGGAAGAACAAATTGACAGAATATATCAACTGAGCTTATTCAGCAAATAAATAAAATACTGGAAGAGCTCATTAGTCTAAGCAAGAAATTGGGGAAGAGAATGTACCTGGTCAATGGGATCAAGCATAGTGATGACTGTGAAGATGACGCAGGACCAGACAGTGTTTTGCTCTGCTCTGTTGTACTCAAGGTCATTATGGGTTGGCACTGATTCAACAGCACCTGACAGCACCAGTACATGATACACAATAAATGAGTTAAGTCATACGTCAAATGGTTACAAATTGTAATGAAGTCTGTGAGATAAAGGTGGTGAAAAGCTCAGATTTAAGGCCACACTGGACCTGAGGCCTGTCGTCATAGATTACAGGTTCTTTGCGGTGAGAAAGGTCTCCATTTCCTCTCTGTGCCTACATCACAGATGTTATGTGCTATTTACTTGACTCTTATTCATAGCGACCTCGTCGATAACATAATAAAATGTCACCTAACCTTGTGCCATTCTCACCATGCTGGGTGTGTTTAAATTCTTCGTCGTAAAAAAAAAAAAAATTCTTCGTCGTAGCCACTGTGTTACTTTAGTCCCTTGAGGGTCTTCCCCTTCTTCACTGATCCTCTACCGAGTGTGATGTCTTGCTCCAGCGTTTAGTCTTCGTTCACATGTAAAAAAGGAAACAAGACAAATTCTCTGTATCCTTGCCTCTAAAGGACATTCTGTCTTTACTTTTTCCAAGATAGATTTGTTCTTCTGTCAGAACATGATATGCTTAGTATTGCCAATATAATTTACACGTGTTGATTCTTCTTCGGTCTTTTCATACAGTCCAGCTTTTTGCTCACATGTGAGACAACTGAAAAGATCACAGTTTGAGGCAAGTACACCTTAGTTACCAAAGTGACATACATGCTTTTTTAGATCCTGAAGGGATCTTTTGCAGGTCTGCCGGGTATAATGCAACATTTAATGTCTTAGCTGATGCTTTCCTGAGAATTTAGTATTTGACCTAAGTAAAATGAAGTCTTTGACATCTTTGATACTTTTTCATTTATCATGATGCTGTTGCTTTATTAGTCCAGTTTTGAGGATTTTTGTTTTATGTTGAAATGTTTTCTATACTGAAGCCTGTAGCCTTTTAAATTCCTCCATAAATGTTTCAAGTCCTATTCAGTTTTAGCAAGCCAGGTTGTGTTGTTTACAAATTGCAGGTTGTCAGTGTATCTTCTCCAGTCCTGATGCCACATTCTTCATACTATCTAATTTCTTGGATTTTTTGCTCAGTATAGACTGAAGAAATGTGGTGAAAGATACAACGTTGCCACACAACTTTTCTCCTTTTAAGCCATATCTCCTTGCTGAAGTTTTAAAAAATCATAATACTCCTACAACCAGGAGAAGATAACATAGATGAATGGGATCTTCTAAGACTCAAATCCCTATGCACATCCAAAAACTTCTCTAGTAGGGTAAAAAGGGAAGCCACTGACTGGGAAAAATTATTCGGTAATAACATATCAGATAAGGGACTTATATCCAGAATTTATGAAATA
>NW_006399996.1:3347804-3349253 GCF_000299155.1 Elephantulus edwardii | reverse complement strand
GGCTTTGACAAGCACTGTGGCAATTGGACAATTAAAACAGACATTGGGGGTGGTGGAAAGAAGAACGAACTGGGGAGGAGGGTGGAGAAAACAGTGCAACAATGAATGAATGAAAACCCAAAATCTCTGTAAATGTTCATTAAAACGAATAAAATTTAATAATAAAAAAAGAAATAGAAAAAAATGTACAGATCTTAAGAGTACAACTAAATGAGTTTTGATAAACGCATACACTCAAGGAACTCACATCCTTCAAGACACATTTCCCATCACCTCCAGAAAGTCGCTTCCATGCCTTCCCAGTCCAGCCCCCCACCGCCCTTCCCAGAGACAACCTCTTCTCTCTCTCTCTCTCTCTCTCTCTCTCTCTCTCTCTCTCTCTCTCTGTCTCTCTCTCTCCATCATGATAGATGGAGAAAAGATTGAGAGTGTTAACAATTTCATTTTATTCTAATCTACAATCAACGTTCCTGGTGCCAGGAGTCAGGAATCAACAGAGGAGTTGCTTTAGGAAAGTCTGCTGTTAGGGACCTTTCTAGGGAGCTAGAGAGTCAGTCTCTACTAAGGTGCATTGGATCCAAGTCATGGTCTTCTCAGTTGCTTGCTATGCATCTGAGAACTGGAAATGACTAAGGATGTCGAAGAATCCACGACATAACAAGAATTTCCACCTTTAGTTGTGGTGCTGTAGAAAAGTACTAAACATGCCATGGGCTATGAAGAGACAAGTCTGTCCTTGAGAGAGTGAAACAGGTTGCTCGTTGGAGGCGACAATTTTGACACTCTGTATCACAGACTTTGAGTATGTTGCCAGAAGTGACCAGTCCTTGGAGAAGAAAGGAAGAGGATCAGAACAGGAGAGAAAGACCTTGAATGAGATTAATTGACACAGTGACTGTGGCAGTGAGGACAGGTTTGTCAAGAGACTATGAGATTGGCCCAGCGTAGGACAGGCTTCATGGCTATTGTCCACAGAGTCTCTATGAATTGTAGTCAACTGGACCACATATAACAAGAAGTAGACTGAGGAGTCTGGACAGTGATGCAAACAGTTAACATATTTGATAGCTAACCAAAGGTTGGAGGTCCAAGTCTGCTTTTTTAAAAGCCAGTCACTGAGAACCCTGTGGGCTACAGTTCTACTTTGAGACTCCATGAGTGAGGCGATGTAGCTCAGTTTTTCCCAAAGCTGAGAAATAAATGAAGCTAAAAGAGATTCTGTGGGCTTTTTAAAGGATGGGAGAAGTTCAAGAAGCTAGATGCGAGAGAAAGTCATGCAGTATCTCTTTCCTTGACTTCCCAGCCCAGCTATTTCACATTCTTTCACGGTGGATCTCCATTGTTCACTATGATCTACTAGCCACATAGGGCTGTTCAAATGAAATGAAAGAAAAATTTCAGTTCTTCAGTCCCAGTAGCCACATTCCAAGTTTTCTTTTTTTTTTTTTT
>NW_006399996.1:3327629-3335636 GCF_000299155.1 Elephantulus edwardii | reverse complement strand
TGTGGCAATTGGACAATTAAAACAGACATTCGGATGGCAGGGAAGAAGAACAAACTGGGGAGGAGGGTGGAGAGAATGGTGCGGCAATGAAGGAGTGAAAGCCCAGAATCCCTGTGAATGTTCATTGAAACTAATAAAATTTAATAATAATAATAATAAAAAAGGGGAAAAAAATTAAAACAATGCCACAATAAACATTCTTGTGTTTACAAAAAAAATCATAATACTAATAAAAGAAATCATGCAGTTAATTATCTTTCTTCTTGAAATATTTTCTTTACTTCCTCTCATAATTTCTTGACAGTTCATTCCTGGGTGTTTTTTTTCCCTGTTGATGTAATTTATTATTCAGACAATGAGCTTTGAGCTAAAAGAATTTCAATCTCAGCCACTTACTAGCTCTTACTTTGGAAGGTTGCTTAACCTCTCAGGACCTTTGTTATGTGAAATGAAGATTACTCACATTACACTTACGTTTTGGAGGTAAGAGCAGACCAGGTAATGGATAAAAAGTTTTCAAGAGTAGTATGAGTTAAGTAAAAATTACTATTTTCAACAACAGGGCACTGTGGTGGTATAGTTTCTAAAGAATTGTACTGTTAACCTAAAAGAATTTCTGGTAGTTGGAATCCATCAGCAGCTGAGCTGGAGCTTTCTAATAAGCAAGCTAATTCTGATTTATTTACAGCCATGGAAACCCACTACAGGGTCAGCTATGAGTCAGTTCTGTCTAGACAACAATGAGAGAGGAGACAGTTTCAAGAATATGTGTGTTTATGTCTGTAGATGATATATAGTTGCTGTTCCAGTTTATCAAATTGGCTGTCCTGGTGTCTCCACATAAAACAGAACAAAATACTGCCTGGTCCTGTAGCATCCTCACAATTGCTATTGTGCCTGGGGACCATTATTGCAGTCACCACGTCAGTCTGTCTAGTTGTAGATCTTCCCCTTTTTCATGGACTCTCTACTAAGCAAGATATTTTGCTCTAAGGACTGGTCCTTCCTGATAACTTGTCAAAAGTATGTGAGACGCAGCTCTCCATTCTGGCTTCTAAGGACCATTCTGGCTGCACTTCTTCCAAGATAGATTTGTTGTTCTTTGGGTGATTCATAATAAATTCAATTTTCTTTGCCAATATCGTAATTCAAAGGCCACAGTTCTTCCTTAGTCATCATTTAACTTTGACATGTTAATGAGGTGATTAAAAAAACCAGGGCTTGGGTTAGACATCCTTAGTCCTCAAAATGCTTTCTTTACTCTTTTGTACTTTGAATGCTTATTATAATAAAATACGCAAAGACTTGGGATTAAAAAATTAAAGAACACTCTTTGTATTTCTCAAGCTCAAAGAACTGAAGAAAATCATAGTTCTAATGTTGAGTTGCAATAGTGAAAGTGTCTACAGGCGAAATAAGTTCTATGGGCACAGTAAAGAGACTCTGTGGGCACATTAATTAGATAGCAGAATCTACAACATCTCAATCCTTGGAAAAAGACATTATGTTTGGAGAGGGTTAGTGAAAATGAAGACTTTCAATAAGACGAAGAGGCTACAACACATAGTCTTAAGAACAGAAGGGCTTGTGAGGATGGTGCAGGACTGGAAAGTGTTTTGTTGTACACAAGGTTGCTAATGTATGTATCAGAATGGATTTGATGTTTCCTAACAAGAAGCATCAAAGGAGATGGAAGGAATACATAGAACTATGTACCAAAAAGAACTAGTATCTGAGGTTCAACCATTCAGGAAGTAGCATAAGCTCAAGGACTTATGATACTGAAAGAAGAAGTCCAAGCAGCACTTAAAGGCACTGGCAAAAAACGAGGTTCCACGAAGAGACAGAAT
Organism: Elephantulus edwardii; assembly: GCF_000299155.1. Taxonomy (NCBI): domain Eukaryota; kingdom Metazoa; phylum Chordata; class Mammalia; order Macroscelidea; family Macroscelididae; genus Elephantulus; species Elephantulus edwardii. Next base: position 3,333,786 of record NW_006399996.1, on the reverse strand, counting down.
ACCAGTTGACACATTCATGAATTCATGCCAGGAAATTTGGAAGACAGCCACCCAGTTAAGTGAATGGAAAAGATCCATATTTGTTTCCCTTTTAAATAAAGGTGAAAGGTGATCCAACATAATGTGGAAATTATAAAACAATATTATTGTCACACACACAAATAAAATTTTGCTAAAGATATGGGCAATCTCCTCCCACTCAATGAACTGCCTCTGAAAACCCACTGGAGGGGTATCTGAGTCGATGATACACAACAACAACAAAGATAATTTTACAATGACTGGAGCAATATGTTAACAAGGAAGTATTGGAAATGCAAGCTGGATTCAAAGTATATATAGTACGCCTTTGTGTGGTCACAAATCTATCAGCTGCTTTTAAGATGGAGGGGACTGGAATGGAAGCCTCACTTCTCTAAACACAGTGGAGAAGATGGAGGTGTTTGTGTACCATGCTGAGTGAGGATAGAAGGCCAAAATGACTGTCAACATTTGTACAATTTCAGCAGAAATTTTATTTATTAAAATAAGGAATGCATCATGAACTTGCATGTCATCCTCACACTGGGACCATGCTAATCTTCTCTGTATTGTTCCAATTTTAGTATAGTGTTGTCGAAGTGAGCACAGAAATTTTTTAGTAAAAATACCCCTGCAAGATTTGAGTCAAATCTCTTCCTGTACCAGTCAGATCCGATTTGACGGTACACACACACACACACACAAATAATAAAATAAAAAGAATTGATTAAAAAATATTTGAGTCAAAAGTGCTGTGATCACAGCTCTCCTATTTTCCATGACTTAGGACAAATAATTTTCTTCCCAACCACGAAAAAAAAATCCCTTAAATTAGTGCTAACAAGTATGTCTTTTGCTTTCTTGTCAATATACAAACAAGGCTTACATGTATCCACATGTACAACTAAAAATCTACACTAATTTTTGAGATTTCTAATGTGTTCTGGTCAGAATTATTAATATTACCCAGTTAAAATGACACTTGGAATCATGTTTTTATCTGCACATGGTATTTTCATTGCTGCTGCTTTTATAGTCACTGCTTTTTTTGTCAAATTATCTGGTGTTTCAGGTATAATATATGGTAAGTAGTATTTGTGAAACTACATCAGCATTTTTTTAGAGTTAAGTAGTAATTAAACAAAAAGGAGAAAAAAACATAAAAAAGGCTTCTGCTCAGTTACATAGAATTCATCGATAGCAAGATTATAGGAAATATTTTTGGTATTCCTAGGTATTTGCTGCAGAAGGTCAAGGACTGCAGCCTTAAGTATGGATTGAAACTCATATCATCATCAAAGATTCTCCCCAGTGGGGCCAGTTGGCAGGATCATGGTAGATGGTGAAGAGATTGAGAGGCAAGGATTTTGAAACTTCGTCTGACATACTTTGGGCATGTTGTAAGGAGGGACCAGTACTTGCAGAGGGACATCATGCTTGGGAGGGCACAATAGAGGAAGACCCTGCATGAGATGGATTGACTCAATGACTGGGATAATGGGGGTAGGTGTGTTAGAGACATTGATACTGGCTCAGGATAGAGCCGAGTTCAGAGTTATTGTACATAGGGTGCTATAAGTAGCAAGTGACTCAATGGCCCATAACAACAACATGTAAGAAATATTCCTTTTAAGCAATGTACAACTAACTATGTATGTCACAAGCTATTATTTTACGATTAACATTGATAACCAAATTTCTGTATTGTCTGGCTTGGTGAGAGGCTCATGGTCACACATGGTATTTTTTTTTAAAGAGATTTCATATAGGAAACACGTAAATGTTTACCATAATTCCAAAACAAAATTTAGAAAACAATTCATATAAATTTAAAAAAACAGTAAACAAAAACCAACCCAACACCTTTTTGGGAGTCGGTATGCACAGTTATTTGGGTTTTAAAAGAATGTTTATACTGGTTTACATATAAAATTCATATACATTGTTTTTCACACCTGACCTTTCCCCTTTCCTTTACCAGTCCCTCCCTCCACCCATCAAATTGTGCGACCTTATGTTAAGCCTCCCTTCCCACAGTATTTGTTTTTAAAAAGATGTGTTGCTCGAAACAATTTGACAGAGAAAAAATGCAAAAGTACTACAAGAAATTCTCATGTGCCTTTACTTAGACACTTGGTTTCTATTTTGACATGCACAGAAGAGCCTCAAATCTGAAGAGGCGAAGAAAGGAGGCTCCGCATGGGTCATCCCGGACACCGTAGCTGTCGTTGGGGGCTGGACCACTTCCAGCGGAGCCATCTGGGGAGGACGAGGTGACATGCTGGGCTAGGTTCGGGGGAGCGGGGCCACGCCACAGTGCACAGGCCCAGGCCCACGGCTGGGCGCGGGAGGACCAACGCTCCAGCCGCTCCAGCTCACCACCATCAGGTTCCCCGTTCTCCACGAAGTCCGTGCGGCACGAGAACTAGCTGCTCTCGCGATATTTCTAGCGGCTGGCTCGGCGCCTGCTGTGCAGTTGCTACGGCAACTGGGAAGTGTCCGCGCAGGCGGGAAGGAGGTGGAGTGAGCTGTGTGGGCTTTGTGTCCACTCTCCCAGAGCGTTTCCCTAGTTTATGTCGATTATGTCTTCCAACCTCTGAGACCACAGCCACAGCTCTGGGCGGTGACCCTTCCCCTGGGGGTCATGGGGCAGATCTCAGGACTGGTGCCTTCTCGCTTCCTGACGCTCTTAGCACATCTGGTGATCGTTATCACTTTGTTCTGGTCGCGGGTAAGACCTATTGACGTTCTCTTGCCACGTCTAGACGGGACTTTGAAGATGTACATGCTCAGGTCCCCATCCCTTGCCGCCTGCAGCCTGCAGCCCACCCCGCTTTAACACTTTTCTTTCTCGTTTCCCGCCTTCCTAGGACAGCAACATCCAGGCCTGCCTGCCCCTCACCTTCACCCCCGAGGAGTACGAGAAGCAGGATATCCAGCTGGTGGCAGCGCTCTCTGTCACCCTGGGCCTCTTTGCAGTGGAGTTAGCTGGCTTCTTCTCAGGAGTTTCCATGTTCAACAGCACCCAGAGCCTCATCTGTATCCTTTCCACCTGCACAACTTTCATGATACCGCCGCACACCTCACTCCCAGCCTCCTAAACAGGCTTTGCTGCTGCAGCAATTAAGTCCTGGGCAGTGCGAAGGATTTAATACAGTTTTTAAATATGTGTTAAACCTCTGCTGCACCCCAGATACTGGAGATCCAGCAATGGGAGTTGCTGCCTTGAAGAGGGAGAGACATTCAGACCAGCCTCTGTAATGCAGCTCAGGAAGTACTGTGATACAGGGTTATGTAAGGAAGAGACAGCAGAAGTGGGGGTCTATGATCAGGAATGAACATTGGCTTAGGGAGGTAAAAGGGAATTCAGGTGAGTGAGTGCTTGGAGTTGCTGTGAGCATACCTTTGTGGTTAGGGAGGTAGCTTAAGAGCCTGCTGTAACCTCACCTGGAGAGTTCAGGCTGCCGCTTAATAAAGGGATGGGGTAGCCCGAGGTCTCCAGCGTGCAGTCTCTTCTCAGCCCAAGAAAACTTGGCCTGCTGAAGCTCAGGAAGCGGACCTGCGAGCTCTGAGGGGGAGGATCTAGAGAGATCAGCCTTAGCGCCCACTGATCAGTATTGTGAACCCCAAGACTTTCCTTGACTAGCTTGTACCCAAGCCATTGGGGCACACTGCAGTGCATCGGTGGCCCTGTCCTTCTTCATATTTGAGCGCCGGGAGTGTACCACGTACGGGTATATTTTTGTCTTCTGCAGGTGAGGTATTTGGGAAGGGAGGGCGGAAGGTTTCCCTCAAATTCTGGAGGTGCCCCTCACCGTGTGTGAGATAACAAGTCAACATCTGATGTCCTCCCCTGCATTTTGAGGGTGGAGGCTGTTTGGGGGATTTTTTAAGGGACCCTGACTCCACGTCTACCTCCCTCCCACAGCGCGCTCCCAGCCATGACTGAAATGGCATTATTCATCGCTGTCTTTGGACTGAAAAAGAAGCCTTGGTGATTACTGTAGTGAAGGGATGAGCCTGGAGGAGCGAGGGGTAAGGATAAACTTCCCTCTGCACGCTGAAATGCACCCAGCGGAGAATGTCAGGGCTGGAGTAACTCACCGAGGCCGGGATTATTCATATTTTATTTATTCTTTATATTTTATACTAAGATCAAGACTTACATTAAAAATTTTGTATAGCCTCGCCCATGAGGAATGTATCCCCTCCAGCGGGGGAAAAAAAATGACTCGAGGAGATAAATGTCAACATTTACATTGTGGCAAAGATGAGATGGCAAGGAAGGGCAGAAAAGTTCGATAATGGTAACACAAATACTAGAAATAGTGTAATGAGGGTGCTGACACTGTGAGAGTTGTGACCAGTGGCACAGAACAGTTTGTACAAAAATTGTTACATGGCAATCAAACTTGCAGTGTACACTGTCACCTAAAATGCAGTAAAATATTTTAAAAAGGAAGATTTATGATAGGAACTTCAGGGCAGAATTTGGGTGGCCAAATGGGCACTCTCTTCCTCTGTGATTAACCTTAGGGTCAGCTATAGGTCGGTTCCGATTCTAAAGTGGTAGTGGTGGTTGTTAAGTGCCGTCTAGTCTCAGGCGACTCATAGCGACCCTATGAAGGAGAGTCCCCAACGCTTGGGTGTCTCGCATCCTCACTCCAGGATTCTAAGGTACACAACAATAAACTAATGAGATTTTTCCGGCCTTGCAGACTATTGGAGTGCAGCTACCGCTTTTATTTTGATTACGGTAGAAGTCTGGCGGAAGAAAGTGGGCGGGGATATGTAAATAAGAGGAAAGCGTGGGTCATGCTTCCAGCGGCTGGTGAATGGAGCATTGTGGGAGGAATTTGTTTCTTTCTTTTCAGGAAGCCGAATGTTAAAATATGTATCTTTTTAAAGAGCCACAAAGAAAGATAACTACAGACTTGAAACCATCTAAACTTTGAGTTGCTTGGGCTCAACAATGTATACTCGCCCTAGCTATAATGTGAATCTGTTTCTTTGAGTATAGAATGGTGGCACCTTCTTTGTATCGTCAGTAAGGTTAATCCTTACCTGTTCCTCCTTATGGAGAACAGAGATAATATGATGATTGGAGCATACATGAGTTGTGATTAACGTCTCCTCGTGAACAGGACTTGCAACATCCTGTTTGCTCTTGTCTGATTTTCTTGACGGTCACTTAAGTGGTTACAAAGGTAGTTCATGGTTTGTAGTGTTGTGTTATTCCTTTCTTTGTTAGGAGGAAAATGACGCTGTCGGTGTAGTTTTCTAGTTTGTGCTGCTTCTTTGGGCAGTTATTTTTTGGATAGGTTTTAGTAGTTTGGTATATATTTGTTGTTTGTAGTTTTAGCTGTTATTATTATTTGAACAGAACGGAAGATTGTCTTATTGTGTTTAGTTTTCAGTAGCTTCCATTCTGGTGCTACAGTCGCACTTGTCCATCTTTTTAAGGGTCTTTCTTTCATTTGCCCATTTTTCGTCTTTCCCAGCATAATCTGTTTTCCGCCACATGGCCAAAAAATATGAGAACAAGTTTTAATCATCCTTGCTTTTATGGAACATCCAGATTACTTTTATTTAAAACCGAATTGTTTGTGGTTTTGATAATCAATGAGATTTTCAGTACTATTCCCCAGCAATTTTCCATGAATAAGAAATAAAAGACACTACAGCTATTAAATGTCATATTGGAAGTCCTAGCCAGAGAAAGAATGCTTTCCATAGTCAATGAGATAAATATTCAGTATTATTCCCCAGCAATTTTCCATGAATAAGAAATAAATTAACATCCAGCACATTTTTGAAGGAGAGGTCATTGACAGCAGATTTTCTCAGAGGAAGTCTTTTCGTTGACAACTTCAGTCTTTTTTTCCGTCTATCGCCATGTTGTCTGTTGGTGCAACATTGCCTGTGTTGCCTATTTGGGTTTTTAATGTTGAAATGTAATCCTTATTGAAGACTGCAGTTTTCTATCTTCTGCAGTGTTTCAAGTCCGCTTCACTTTTCAGCAAGCAGGTTGTGTCATCGCATCATGCAGCTGTTTTTTGTGTTTTTTTTTAAAGATTTTTTTTCTATATCTATAATTATATTTTATTAATTTTCATAAACATTTACAGAGATTTTG
>NW_006399996.1:3319508-3326799 GCF_000299155.1 Elephantulus edwardii | reverse complement strand
AAAGCTGCAATGAACATGGGTGTGCATATATCTGCTTGGATGTCAGCTATGGTCTCTTCAGGGTATATTCCCAGTAGTGGAATTGCTGGGTCAAATCTTCAATCCATTTAACTCTTCCATGCTCTATTACAAGATTCCAGTTTTGAAACCAAGAATGAACAGATTTGTCTTGCACATCTGAGGTTTTCTAGAAAATGGAGTAAGGAGGAACGGGGGAGGGAAGCCCACTATGTTTGAGTTTGTTTTAACTCACAGAGACCCTATAAAGGGTACATAGCAGAGTTGCCTGTAGGATTCCCAAGAAGGAGATTTTTCAGGGAGGCTTACCATCTCTTCTTTCTTCCACAGAGCTGAACCCTTTAACCACTGTCCAACCTGCTGTGTACTGTCAGTTGGAACCAGCTCATAGCTGACTGCCACAGATTCTCAGAAGCACTAAATCACACGGAGGAAATTGCCCGTCTTTCTCTTGTAGAGCAGCTGGTGGATTGGAACCAAGTGCCTTTGGAATGGGGGGGCAGAGATTGGGGGGGTTGCACCAGAGCTTCTTATCACTAGCCACCAGAGCTCTTTATTGGCCAACTTGGTATCTAATATAAGAAAATAGGTTCCATCACACTTGATATTAGAAATCATTTGTTGTTTAGGTTCAGTAAGTAATTGAGAACTACACCCCATTTGTGTTTATTATTAACAGGGTTAAGTGTGTCGGAGACAATGAGGTTGGTTCAGGTTGGAGTAGGGTTCAAAGTTGTTGTACATAGGGTCGCTATGGGTTGCAGGCAACTTGGCAGCACATAAGAACAACAACATAGGCTATTGAAAATACTCTGCCAGAGTTGGGTATTTTCAAAGTGACATCTTTGCTTCTTAACACTTTGAAGAAGTCCTGAGAGCAGATTCACTCAATGCAATATTTCATTTCATTTCTTCTAAAAACTTTTTAATTGTGATTTGAGAAAAAGTTTACAGAGCAAATTGATTTTCTGTTTAACGATTTGTACACATTATGTTTTATAATGACCCTCAAGCAGATGGACTGTGTCCCAGTGGCTGCCGCATTGTTCTTGAGATGTCAGGAATGATCAAGATGGTGCAGGATAAGACAGGGTGCAAATCTATTGTTCATAGAGTCACTCTGAGTCATACTCGACCTGATGTCACCTAACAAGAACAGCATATTTCATGACCTTGATAAAATCACCGCATTCTGATAACCGGTCTTCTCACTTCCTAGGTTTTCTGTTTCCAATATCCTTCCTATCCCTCCCTGCCTTCTGCGTTTTATCTACCCCTTGATTTCTTGTCTGCTACTTCCATTTATTGTGGTATCACTCCTCCAAATGAAAGGAAATCTTTGATAACTTCCATCTTTTCTCCAGTTACCATGATACTGCTTATGGGTCCAGTTGTGAAGATTTTTCTTATCTTTTTATTGAGGTATAAGGGAACCCTGGTTGCCTAGAGGTAAGAAGCTGCACTGCTGTATGTCATTCAAGTGTTTAGAATGAAATGTGTTGAAGTCCAAAAAAAGCATGTAAAGTGGGATGATATTAAAAAAATAATAATAAAAGAAGCGGACTGCAATCCTGACGGCATGGTACACAGTAACAGCAACCCATATTGAAGGTTGTTGTCTTTGATCTTCTTTAAGTAAGTGCTTTTAAGTCCCCTTCAATTTCTGCAGCAAAGGTGGTGTTGTCCATTTACTACAGTTTATTGATGATTATTCCTCCTTATAATTTCTCTAATCTAAACTCTTCATATAGTTCAGTTTCTTGGCTTATTTGCCCAACATGCATACTGAATGTTGTTATTGTTGTTCAGACAGATCTGAACCCTGTCCTGTGCTATGCCGTCCTCATAATCTCTGACATACTTGAGCCTGTTGCTGCAGTCACTCTTTCAGTCTGTCTTGCTGAGAGTCTTTTGTCTTTTGCTAACCCTTCATCTTTCCAAGCATGATGTCCCTTTCCAAAGAATAACTTCTCATAGCAACATGCCCAAAGTATGTGAGATAAATCTTCACCATCCTTGTCTTCACTGAGCACTCTGACTGTACTTTCTTCAAGATACATGTTTTGATCTTTTAATAGTCCATAGAAAATATTTAGCACTCTTCGACACAACTCAAATTGATTCTTATTCATTGTCCATATCTCAAATGCATAGCCAGTGATTGAAAAGACCATGATCCTACTTCACCTCTGCCTTGCATGCGGACTTCCGAGTCGTAAAACAACCCAGTTTTAGATAGAATTTGGTCCAGGACTTGAGAACAATAAATGATATAGTTGAGCCTCTACATCTTGTGGTTCCTAACCTTTATACTATAATAGACAAAGTGCTAGTCAGTAGGCCTTTTATTGTAAGAACTACCTTCACTTTATAACTTGATTTGTGCCACTATTAGAGCCTCTACTTGGAATATTAATGCTTTTTAATTTTTGACTCGTGTACTTGAAACTTGTTAGTTAAATTTGTGTCTTCTATGCTGCAACACCTCCATGATACATCTTCAAGGATATGAACATGTATGGCTAAGCACAATTAATAACAGTGCATCTAACTTCCAAAATCAATCTCCATAATAGTCTGTGTGTTTCCTATTGCCAAAGGGGCCCTTTAGAGTAGTGAGAGAAGATCTTCACCCTGAAACCCACAGCGTCCCTTTTCAGCAGGAAGTAGCTAAGAGAATACGCCATCCCCTTTTCCTTATGAATCAGGGTGAAGTCTCTCTCAGGGAGGAGTGATAGGGAATGGCAAAGGAGATGAATCAGAACTGGCTTTAACAAGCACTGTGGCAAATGGACAATTAAAACAGACTTTCGGGGGGGGGGGATAAAAAAGAACAAACTGGGTAGGAGGGTAGAGAAAACAATGCAACAATGAATGAATGAAAACCCAAAATCTCTGTAAATGTTCATTAAAGTTAATAAAATTTAATAATTTTTTTAAAAAAGAAAAGACCATGACCTGAATCAGATAGCAGATCAGTCTTCAGACAGACATCATTGCTCCTCAGTAATTTGAAGATGTCCTGGACAGTGGACTTGCCCAATTGAGCAGGTACATATACATGTTGAATAAGTATTATAAAAGGGTTCAACCTAGCACACACCCTTCCTGCTTTTGAACCTTGCAACCTTCCTTGTTCTGTTTGAATAAGTGCTTATTGATCTATTCTACATGAGCTCAAGTAAGTGTGCTGGAATTTCCATTCCTCACAGTGTTCCTCAGATTTATTGTAATCTACACAGGTGACATCTTTATAGTCAATAAAGCACAGGTAACATTTTTCTGATATTCTCTGCTTTCAGCCAAGGTCCATCTGATACCAGCTGTGATAATCCTTGTTCCACATCATCAATCGCCGTCTGACTCTAGCTTGAATTTCTGTAGGAAACCAGAAGTCCAAATTTGAGCCTCTGGCCCTAGGGGAAGGTCTTTGTCTCTTTAGCTTGTTTCCCATTTTCTTAAAGAACTTCATGGTGGTTTGGCACTAATATTCCCCCAACTCTGCTTCTCCTGAATGCTTATTTACTCTCTTTCATATCTCAAAAGAGATTGACTCAAGACATACTCTGCACTGACAATACCTCGTTAAAATAATAGACAACCCATCTCTGAAAGGAATTATAAACATAGACCTTATTGTTTTTGTTGTTAGATGCATTCAATTCAGTTCACACTCCTCATAACCCTATTTACAACAGAAAACAAGGAAACACTGCCTGGGACTGTGCCATCTTGTCAGTAGCCGCTGTGGATCCTGAGTCAGTCCACATCAATGAGGGGTTTCTTTTTCCTTTGACCCTTTATTTTACCAAGGACTGACTGGCCCCTCTTGATAGAACAAAACCAACCCATCCCCAGATGAAATTAAAACCACAGACATAGAATTTAATATTTATAGCACATATTTTTGGAGGACACAATTAAATCTGTAACTATTTGTGCAACTCAGATGCTAGGGAATAGGGATTAATTCATTTAATGTGGCAGGAACAGTTTGGGGTTCTGGAGTGTGACTGGAGCCAAGAGACAGGGGAGAAGGATGAAGGGAAAGGTCAGGTAGGTGGACCTTGATGCCAGTGGGTTAGAGGGAAAGCTGTATCCATCACAGTGTAACTTTCACCTTCATCCAGTGGTGTGCTACTGCCAGTTTATGATGCTGTTATTTGGAGAGGATATGTAAAGATAGGAACTCTCATACACTGTGGATTGTGGTTGTGTACTGTAGAGGTAGAACCAATCCATAGCTGACCCTCTGGTGGACTTTTCAGAGACAGGTAATCACACGGGGTGGGGGGGGAGATTGCCCATCCTTCTCCCGTGGAGCAACTGGTGGCCTCGAACCATGTACCTTGGGGATTACACAACAGCTTCTTGCCACTAGGCCACCAAAGCTCAAGATGATTTTTTAACGACTATGGGCTGATTGTAAACATAACCATTATTAAAAAAAGCAACTTTATATAAACTTATTTAATACACTGTATTAAAATAGATATTAAATATGCAAAACTGATTCCTTAATTTTTGTTCTTGTTATGTGCTGTTGACTTGGAACCTACTCATAGCTGACCTCCAGTGGATTTTCAGAGGCGGTAAATCACACAGGAAGAGATTATCTGTCCTTTTCCCACAGAGCAGCCATGTGCCTTTGAATTGACATCACAGCCCCTTACCACTAGGCCACCAGAGCTGCCTGTAATTGCCAGAACTTTTTATAATAGCTGTCTTAAATAATATTTATCCTTTTGTGACTAACTTATTTAGCATAATATCCTCTAGATGCATCCCTATTATGCAGTTCCTTCATTAGTTCCTTATTGTTTATTGGTGTTGCATAGTACTCCATTGTGTGAATGTACCATGGTTTCTTTACCTATGCATTTGTTGACATGATACTTGGATTGTTTCCATCTCATTGCTATTGTAAACAATGCTACAGTAAACATGAATGTGAATCTCTCTGTTGATGTGGAAGCTCTAATTTCTTTGGGACAGATAGTGGGATTACTAGATTAAGTGATATTTCTATTCCCAGTACCAAATTGCTTTCTATGATTGTACCATTTTATGTTCCAACCAACATTGTATGAGAATTCCAATTTCTCCACACCCTTAGCACTTTCATTTGATGTGTCATACTTAATTTCACTGTATATTGTTGTGTGAGATGATATTTCACTGCTTTTTTTTTTATTTCAATCTCTTGAATAGTTAAGCTGAATTTCCACTTCCACACTGATAACACAGTTCATTTCCATTTGAATATATACCTCAAATGAGTCAGTCCGTCATTGTACCCGGGCTCATGCCCCTCTCTCCTTCAATGTAAACTACCCCAGATAGCTCGATTAAGTATTCCTGTGTAATAAACAAACGACTTCTTACACTAAAGCAAAGCCCTTCTTTAGATTTTCCATTTTTCTTCTATTTTATGGGTTTCCTCTCCCTTTTTATTTGCTAAGTGAGCTCTGATAGCCTAGTCAGTAGGGAATTCTGGGGCTTCGTCTGACATACTTTGGACATGTTGTAAGGAGGGACAGGTCCTTGGAGAGGGACATCATGCTTGGGAGGGTGGAGGGACAGTGTAGGAGGGGGATACCCTCTATGAGGTGGATTGGTTCAGTGACTGGGGTAATCGGGGATAGAGCAGGGTTTAGGGCTGTTGTACATGGGGTCGCTATGAGTTGCAAGCGACTCTATGGCACATAACAACAACAACAGCCCAAAGGTATATGGTTTGAATCCAACAGCTGCTCCATAAAAGAACAATGAGGAAGCTCTTCCCATGTGATTTAAAGTCTCTGAAAACCTACTGGAGAATCAGCTATGAGTTGGTTCAGAATCCAATGGTTGGGTTGGGTGGGGTTGGTTTTGTTTGGGGTTTTTCTTTTATTTTAATGAAAGTTTACAGAGACTTAGGGTTTCCAGTCATTCATTGTTGCACTTTTCTCCCAGCCCACCCCCTTCCCCTTATTCACTCTTTTTCCTTGAAAAATAAAAAAAAAAACTGGTTCATTGTTATGCAATCTTGCAATCTTCCAGTCGTCTCCCCCCACCCCCCAAGTCCTCTCCACTATGCAGCCTTCATGCTGGACTCCATATATCCCTTTTAAACAGTTCTCTCTCTCATCTGTTTCAATGCAATATACATCATTCCTCCCCTTCTTTTTCTGTCTTCCCTCAACCCTGATGTCAGTCCTGTTTACAACAGTGGCCCTATGCAATATTTGTCCTTTTATGACTGAGATATTTCACTTGGCATAATGTCCTCCATGGTCATCCATTTTGCATAATATTTCATGAGTTCCTTATTTTTCACTGCTGCATAGTGTTCCATTGTGTGACTATACCAGAGCTTCTCTAGCCATTTGTTTGTTAACGGGCACTTGGGTTGTTTCCAGCTCTTGTGAACAAAGCCACAATAAACATGGGTGTGTATGGGTGGGTTGTTGTGGTTTTTTTTAAAAGAATAGTTAATGATCTTGAGCTGTCTGAATGTCTTCTTTGGTGAGGTATCCTTTTTGTATTTTGTCTCATAATATCCTCTGCCCATTTTGTAATTAGATTGTCTGTCTTTTTCTTGTTGAAATGTTGGTGTTTTCTGTAACTTTTAGAGATGTGTTTCTTTCCAGATATGTCATTGTCATGTTTTCCCTTCCCCCACTCTATAGATACTAAGATACAGAGTGAGTAAATAAGTAAACAAGAAGAGAGGTGGGGGAAGACTGGTGGCTAGTTGTATAGACATTTCCATGGACGCATGAAAAAGAATGAGAAAGACAAATACCTTCCCCGACAGTTGACAGAAAGAGGAGTTGGAGTTCTGAACTGTGAGACAATTTCCTTTGGGAAAGCCATTCACTTGTGGTGATTCTGTTTTTCTATTATGACAGTACTAGATAATGAATAACTACATACAAATCATGCTTTGTTGGAAGTCTAAATTTAAGAAAGGGATAGAGAAAATGCTAATGATGAGGATTAAAATAATGAGTGTCATATGTGTAGTTACTGCATTGTGAATAAAACACACACATTGAGAAGGTATCCTCTATGATTTGGAAACTGTTGTCAAATTCAGCAGAATGACCTGCTCATGCCACTGAGAAATTAGTGAAATTTCAGCACATCTTTGTATTTCATCTCAGTCACAAAGGGACAAATGCTATATGGTGTCGCTGTTGTAGAATGAGGCTGATATCGGGGTGGGGGTAAGACTGAGGAAAACTGGATAAATTATGTTTACATTGAAGTCTATGAGAGAGAGAATAGT
>NW_006399996.1:3312734-3319334 GCF_000299155.1 Elephantulus edwardii | reverse complement strand
GGGAGGGTGCAGGTGGGGTGGGCGGGGAGAAAAGTGCAACAATGAATGAATGGAATTCTAAAATCACTGTAGATGTTCATTGAAATGAAAAATAAATAATTTTTAAAAAATATGGAATACTTCATGAAACTGCATATCATCTTTGTTAATCTTCTCTATATTGTTCCAATTTTAGTATATACACTGCCAAAGCGAGCACCCAAACAGTAACATTTGCCCAGGACATGGGATCATAGTCTAAGGTTAGGAGTTTTGATATCTCCATATGTCAAAAAAACTAGCTCTGCTAATTTACAGGACTACTAACAGAGAAGTTAAATGTGGATCTAGAGATCTGGAGACAAACAAGATGATAAACTTCATTACAGAGAAGTTAACCAGTAATGTAAACCTGGAACTCAAACAACAGAATGTTAAATCTTATTACAGAGACATTAACCAGTAATGAAGCTAAAGTTCAAGTGGAGTGCCAAACTTCAGCTTCATTCAACGGTGTGATGAGCTATAATTTTGAAAGAATCCTAAGCAAACATATCTTTGATACCAAAGCTAGGAAAAGACACCACCAAAATAGAAAACTATAGGCCAATATCTTTAATAAACATAGATGCAAAAATCCTGAATAAAATACTGGCCAATAGAATTCAACGATACATCAAAGAAATAATTTACCATGACCAAGTGGGATTCATAACAGGTATGCAAGGATGGTTCAATATAAGGAAAACAATGTAATTCATCACATTAACAGCAAAAAACCAAGAACCTCATGATCCTATCAATTGATCAGAAAAGGCCTTTGACAAAATCCAACACCCTTTCCTGATTAAAACACTCAACAAAAATAGGATTCAAGGGGAATTTCTTCAACATAGTAAAAAGTATTTATGCAAACCCGAGAGCCAACATTGTTGTCAATGGAGAGAGGTTAAAGGCATTCTCTTTAAGAACAGGAACTAGGCAAGGATGCCCACTATCACCTCTCTTATTCAATATTGTTTTGGAAGTCTTAATGATAGCAATAAGACAAGAGAAGGGAATAAAAGATATCCAAATTGGCAAAGAGGAGTTAAGATTATCTCTTTATGCAGATGATATGATAGCATACTTAGAAAATCCTAAAGATTCAGCAAGAAAACTATTGGACACAGTTGACCAATTTAGCAAAGTGGCAGGATACAAGATCAACATACAAAAATCAGTTGGCTTTCTCTACATGACAAAGAGAATACAGAGCCGGAACTAAGAAAAATAATACCCTTCACAATAGCTAATCATAAGATTAAATACTTGGGAATATATTTAACCAGAAGCACAAAGGATCTATTCAAAGAAAATTATGAAACATTATTAAAAGAAACAAAAAGAGACCTGGAGAAGTGGAAGAATATCCCTAGTTCATGGATAGGAAGACTCAATATTGTGAAAATGGCAATGCTACCAAAGATAATTTACATGTTTAATGCAATCCCAATCCAAATACTAATCCCATTCTTCAAGGAGACAGAAAAGGCAATCTCCAGTTTCATTTGGAATGGAAAGCCCCCGAATAAGCAAAGCACTCCTTAAAAACAGAAGAAAGATAGGAGGTATCTCATTCCCTGAATTAAAATCCTACTACACTGCCGTAGTGGTAAAGACAGCATGTTACTGGTACAATGACAGACACATGGACCAATGGAATAGAATTGAGAATCCAGAGATCAGCACATCTATCTATGGTCAACTGATTTTTGACAAGGAGCTAAAATCAGTTAAGTGGGAAACAACAGCCTTTTTAACAAATGGTGTTGGCAAAATTGGAAAAGTATCTGCAAAAGACTCAAGTAATATCCACACCTCACTCCATATACAAAAACCAACTCAAGGTGGATCATGAACCTAGGACTAAAACCAAGGACTATAAACTTCATTAAAGAAAAGCTAGGAACAACGCTAGAAGTCCTAATCCACAACATAAACAGTCTTCCAAGTATCCTGAAAAACCTACAACCATGAGAAGATAAAATAGATGAATGGAATCTTCTACGAATCAAATCCCTATGCACATCCAAAAACTTCTCCAACAGGGTAAAAAGGGAAGCCACCGACTGGGAAAAAGTATTTGGTAATGACATATCAGATAAGGGACTTATATCCAGAATTTATAAAATACTTGAGCACCACAACAAGACAAAGGGAAATAATCCAATAGAAAAATGGGCACAGGATATGAACAGACACTTCACCGAAGAAGACATTCAGATGGCTAACAAGCACATGAAGAAATGTTCAAAATCCCTAACTCTAAGAGAGATGCAAATTAAGACAACTCTGAGGTATCGTCTCACCCCAGACAGAATAGCAAAATTTAACAGAACAGCAAGCAACAAATGCTGGCGAAGTTGTGGAGAAATTGAAACCCTTATTCACTGTTGGTGGGAGTGTAAAATGGTGCAACCACTGTGGAAGGTGGTGTGGCATTTTCTCAAAAAGTTGCAAATAGAGATACCATTTGACCCAGCAATTCCACTATTAGGAATATACCACAGAGAGACCATAACTGACATCCATGCAGATATATGCACACCCATGTTTATTGCGGCTTGGTTCGCAATAGCAAGGAGCTGGAAACAACCTAAGTGCCCATCAACAAATGAATGGCTAGAGAAGCTGTGGTATATTCACACAATGGAATATTACACTGCATTGAAAAACAAGGAACTCATGCAATATTATTCAAAATGGGTGACTCTGGAGGACATTATACTGCGTGAAATATCTTGGTCACAAAAGGGCAAATACTGCATGGTGCCACTGTTGTAAAACAGGACTGACATCGGGGTTAGGGGGAGACTGGAAAAGATGGGTTCAATAAATATACTGCATTGAAACAGATGAGGGAGAAAACTGTTTAAAAGGGATATATGATTAGGTATTTTTGTCATGACAGGTTCTAGAGCGAAGCCTACATGTGGAGTGGACCTGGGGAAGGGTTTGTAAAACAATGAAAGAATTTTTCTTTTACTTTTCCAAGAGGGGAGTGTACTGGGGTGGGGGAGAGGGTTGGGAGGGGAGAAAAGTGCAACAATGAATGAATGGAAATCCAAAGTCTCTGTAAATTTTTACTGAAATTAATAAATTTAAATTAAAAAACAAACAAACCCAAAACAATCCTTAGCTTTATTAATGCTATTTTTCAGGCTGATGATCTGATGCCCATGAAAACAGTTCTGGCTGGGGTGTTGCTGTATCCACTTCAGATGAACCTTTCCTATAAGGTTCAGACTGCTGACAGGACTGCCACATACACAGGTGCTAGTAACTGTTTTGGGAATGTGTTTTATTTTTCCATGATAAAGAATTGTATGTGTGGTAGAACTTTTACAAACCTTACATTTTTACCAGGTAGTTGAGTGGGACCAAACTGGCTTAGGCTAGTTCCCAATACTGTCTCACAGGTTTGTTGAGAGGATTAACTGAGATAATCCATGTTGGGGTGGGGGTGGGAGTGATAGTAGGTCTAGCAGCAGGATGCCGGCCTAAGGTAACCGCTCAGTGTCTTTTCCCTTAGTTGCTTTAGATTCTGTTACCATCATGAATAGCTACTGTTTTTGTTTTGTTTTTTTTACTTACAAATCAAATATGTTTATTTCAAATGTGTGCGCCATAATGCAGTCCAAGTAACTTGAGACAATCTTTTCACAGTATCATAAACCTTTGCTACTGCTGTCATCCCAAAAGCTGTCAGGATGCTGTAAATCAGCCCCTCAACCCAGGAAAAGTTAAGAATCCACATGATAGGTGATAAGGAGACAAGATCTGTGCTCTTCCCTTGCCCCTTCTCTCATTCTGGTTGGTAGAATATGATCTTGGAACTATGTACATTGATATTAAATAGTATTGAGTAAAATAATTATTATAATTTCATATTCCCTGTGCTTTGTTCTGTAGCGCTCTGTAGTTAACCTACCTCACTAGCATCTGACAGTGTCACTGTTTTGTCTTCTTGGCTCTAGAAGGCTCTCAAGGCTTCATCTATGTGTAGCCATAGGCAGGTGCTAAACTAGTCTTGATTTTTCAAGAATTTACTTGGGGGAGAAGGAAGAAGCCTAAGCCTCCTCTACTTCCCCTATTTCCAATTAGGTAAAGGCTTACAATAAATTAACTGGTAGACAACAAGCAAGAAACTGAAGAGTAACAGCAGGTGGTGGTCACACCCAGGAGTTAGGACACACCCTAAATCAGCCTTGCTTGGTTTCCTGAGCTAAGCAGGTCGACAAAAAGAACCCTTGAGGGGAGCTCTGGTGGCCTAGTGGCAAGAAGCTGCACTGCAATCCCAGAGGTACATGGTTCGAATCCACCAGATGCTCTGCCGGGAAAGGAGGGACAATCTCCTCCAGTACCAGTCAGATCTGATTTGACGGTACACAGACACACACACACACACACACACACACACAATAATAAAATAAAATAACAATTAAAAAAAAAAAAGAAGCCTTGATATTTGCCCCCTCCCCTTAACAGTGGTATCTTTGAGGTTATAAAGGTCACTGGAATGTGATTATTCTCCTAAAATTACTTGGCAATTCTTCGAAGTCTTTCTGGAAAGCTGAATCCTCATTTGGTAGTTCCAGGGCCAACTTTATCCACCGTCTAGCTTCAGAGTTTTTTCCTAGTTCTCTGTAGCACTTAGAAATATATATCCTTCCTGCTTTGGAAAATCCTGGCTGTAGTTCTTCAACCTTGAGGAAGCTTTGTAGGGCGTCCTGCGCAGTGGCACAAAGAGGACTTTCTAACAAAGCAGTAGCAGGTTTTTTTTCTAGCCAGCTCAGGTGGGAGGCCTGATAACACCACCTGCCCAAGAGAAAGTGAGCCATGGGGTTTTCAGGCTGGAGAGCAATGGCTTTGTCCACATGCTCCTTGAAGCTAAAGCCACTCTGGATGTGCCTCTGGATGCCCTCATGCTCAGCTAGCTGACCACAAAGCACCGCGTACCACTGGTGACACTCGGCATTCTTGTCTCCTTTCTCCAGAGCAGCCTCTGCTGCTTCTTTTCCACTTACAGCATATGACTTCTTCTCACTCATCTCCTCGGTGAGCTCACACATGTCACTGTAGGCCCGGGCCAGGCGCCAGAGAAAGTCCTGCCGGCTTCCATAGGCCAGCTTGTTGTTGAGCAGCAGCTGGAAGCCCTCCCGCTTGTCCTGCTCGCTGCCTAGGTGCAGCACATCCACCTGCCGCAAGAGGGGTAACAAGTCCTCCTGGCCAGCGACTTCTCCGTCTCCCAGGGCACCGGGCCCAAGGCCTGAGGCCACCTCCACCTCCAGGTCCAGAGAGTCCTTTCTTCCCATCTTTACTGTCTCACAGCTCACTTCATCTTCCCCATCCTCACTCTCCCTGTCAGAGTCCTGCTCATAGTCAGACTCAGCATTGGCTGTTATGTACCCTCCTTCGCTCTCAGCATCTGTGAGTGTGATTCCTGAGGTGGCTGTGAAGTAGATGGAGCTGGAGCCAGTGGAGTCACTCCTCTCTCTGGCAAATGGGAGCCTTCGCCTCCGGGCCATTCTCTGGTGCTCCTCCATGTGGGATCGGACCTCCCCGACAATCTCCCCAGCAAGCCCTTGCAGGCTGCTCCTCAGCTCCTCCACCTCCTGTTGTAGGGCCACGAGACTGTTCAGCACAAAGTCCAGGCGGTCCAGCACCTCCTCCTGCCCTTCCCGTGGAAGGCTTGGCAGCACTGCAGCATCTCCAGCCTCACCTGGGACTGGCTGCATCAGCATCACCTGACATCCCGGCTCTGAAGTCCGTGTGTAGTCCAGGGAGTTGGGTAGGCTCTGGCCTTGGCCATGGCGCTTGGTTCGTTTCCACCGCTGGATGTAAAGTGCCCAGAGGAATCCAAGGCCCGTAGCGGTGCCCAGCAACAGTCCCAGGCCAGTGCGGGAACCACCCAGGGCCCCCAGTCTAGACATGCTGTCCCTGCCATCTTGCCACCATGTCAGCCTCTCCCACCACCGCCTCCACACACTGTCAATGCCCGTGACCGCTACTGTTTTTGTTCCTTTTCATATCCATTCTTTTTTCTGGTTATGTTGTTAGGTGCCCTTGAGTCAATTACAGCTCAAAGTGACTCTGTGAACAACAGATCTGAAGTCTGAACTTGTAGCTATCCTCCACCAATCTCCCAATCTCCATCATATTCAACCCACTGTTGTAGTCACTGGGTCTTCCGTCTCCTTGAAGATCTTCCTCTCTTTCTCTGACCTTCTGCCTTTCTTAGCATGATGTCATTTTCCAAAAACTGACCCCTTCTGACAACATGCCCGAAGTATGGAGCACCCAAAGTAGTGAGACAAAGTTTCACCATTCTAAGGAACACCTGATTGCACCTCTTCTGAGACATACTTACTTGTTCATTTGAGAGTCCATAGGATAATTAGTACTCTTCACCAACACCACAATTCAGAGGCATTGAAGATTCTTCTGTCATCCTTATGCACAGCCAGCAATTGAAAATGTCATGGCTGGATCAGGCACACTTAGTCTTTAAACTGACATTATTACTCTTTAAGATTTTATTATTTTTTTCTATAATTATATTTTATTAATTTTCATAAA
>NW_006399996.1:3306484-3310998 GCF_000299155.1 Elephantulus edwardii | reverse complement strand
AAGCTTCAGAATCCTTGACTCCAAGGAGCAGCCTGGCTTCACCCTCTCCAGGACAAACCTGTTTGTTCTCCTAGCAGTCCATGGTATAGTCAACACTCTTCTCCAGCACCACAGCTCAAAGGCATCAATTCTCTTTCTATCATCCCTAGTCACTTTCGAACTCTCCGATTCATAGCACGTAATTGCAAAGACTATAGCCTGGATCAGCCTGATATCGTTGCTCTGTAGTACTCTTGAAAGGTCTCTCACAGCTGACTTTCCCAATGTAATTCGCCACTTGATTTCCTGGCTGCTATTACCAAGAGTGTTGACTGGGGAGCCAAGCTAACTAAAACTGTTAACTATCTCAATCTCTTCACCATCCATACTGATTAAAGGTTATAACCTTTGATTTTCTTCATTAAGTGCTTCATGTATTCTTCACTTTCTATAAGCAATGTTGTGTCAGCAGCATAACATAGGTTGTTGGTGAATCTTTTTCTAATCCTGATGCCACAGTCTGCTTCATCTTCTTGAATGATTGTTCAGCTTACAGATTGAATTGAAGGGGGAATTCCAGTCTGCAAAAAAAAATACCTGAAGGCATTGGCAGAAAGTAAGGCACCAGAAATTGATGGAATACCAATTACTGTATTTCAAAAAGCAGACCCATCCTTGAATATGCTCACTAGTCTATGCCAAGAAATTTAGAAGATAGCTACTTGACTAATGGACTGAAAGAAATCCATACTTGTTCCTATTTTTTAAAAGGATGATGCAAAGAGTACAGAAATTCTCTAACAATATCATTAATATCACATGCAAATAAAATCATGCTGAAGATTATGAAAAAATAATCTAGAACCATATATGAACAGAGAATTGCTAGCAATTCAAGCTGGATTCAGAAGAAGTGATACCAGAAGGAGCTTGGCTGAAAGCAGGGAATACCAGAAAGATGTTTCCTTTTGTTTTATTGAGTAATTTGACTTTGTGGATTCGAAAAAGCTATGGATAACATTGAGAAGAATGGGAATCTCAGAACACTTAATTGTGCTCGTGCAAAACTTGCATGTATACCATGAAGCATTTGTTTGAACAGAACAAGGAGATACTTGCTGTTATGTGCCGTCAAGTTGCCTGAGACTCATAGCGACCCTATGTACAATAGCCCTAAACCCTGCTCTATCCTGTGCCAATCTGTCCCTGACACACCTGTCCCAATTTCCCCAGTCACTGAATTAATCCACCTCATAGAGGGTCTGCATGGTTTAAATCAGGAACAGTGTGTGTCAGGGTTGGGTAATTTTTCCATATCTACTCAGTCTATATCTCTGGTAATGGAAACCTCATTTTCTTTTGGGAGATACTCTCTCATTCTCAGCCCTTGTAAGAATGAGGTTAACACTCCCATCAATTTCTCTGTTTCAGGAGTGAACCATGTAGTCCAAACTAAGTAAAAAACATAGCAAAGCATCTCACATACCTTGTCATGGTGAATAGGTCAGGCATTGGCTTAGATAACCCGGGACTTCTCCTGGAACTCTTGAGAAAGGTTCCTATGCTGTGTTGTGATGATGGTGGTGATATATTGGAACTGTGGATCAGCGTGGCTTTCCTAGGACATTGCTCTTGACTTTGCCATATAGCTGGGCAGGAACATGCAACTAGAATGTGTTCGTCTATCCAGCAGAATATGGGCTAGTTTTGCCATTCCACCAGATTTAAACTGAGCAGAAATTTAGGAATCTCATGACCAGCAAGAAAGACGCAGCAGAGAATGCAATATGCATCATTTGGGAATAGAGATTCCTGTACCATCTCAGACCAGGACCTGCAGGAAACCTGCAGCAGAGAACCAGACACCAGATGTGAGACAGAACTAACCTGGGACTGCTGTCCCACCGAGCCAGAGTGTGTCCTTTGTCCAAACTTGAGGGAGGACTGGGGGAGAGATGCCTTAATTGGTAGGACTAAGAAAGTTTTGTAACATGGACCTAAAGCCACAAGACAAGGCTGAAGGGCCTACTGTGCACTTCAGAAGTTATCCTCATTGAAAAATTGTATCTTGTTGCCAAGCTGAGCTGTAACCTGTCAACTTCCCAATAAAATCCATAATCATGAGTATGGTCTGTGAGGTCTGTGTAGCTATTGCAACAGCTTTGATACTCAGGAGAGCAGTAGGATTGGTGTTGGGATTAGTAGAAATAGGAACAGGAGTATAGAGGACATGGCTGACCTCATGAGAATTAGATTTGTCTTGTGGATGCTGTTGATGGGGGCAGTTCCCTCTTGTGGAATTAGTAGAGGTCAGATTTGGCAGTTCTCCGCTGCCCTAGGTCATAATTGTTATATGTTTTCTAGTCATCTGACTCACAGCAACCATATATATAACAGAAACGAACCCTGCCCAATCCTGCACCATTCCTACAATCACTGCTGTGCATAAAATCATTGTTACAGGCATTGCATCAGTTCACGTGGCTGAGGATCTTTCTCCGCTCCTTCGCTGACTTACATTCTTATTTTTAGAAGGAGAGCAGGGAGACACTAGGTGGTTCAAAATCAAGAAAGGGGTCTGTCAGGGATGTATTTTGTCTCCATACCTTTTCAATCTATATGCAGAACAGATCATCTGAGACGCTGGCCTGTACTAGGAGGAATGTGTGGCATCAGGATTGGTGGAAGAATCATCAACAACCTGTGTTGTGTGGATGACACAATCCTGCTTGTTGAAACTAAGGAAGACCTGAAGTGCTTGTTGCAGAAGGTCAAGGACTGCAGTCTTCAATATGGATTGAAGCTCAACATCAAGAAAGCAAAGATTCTTACCACTGGGCTGGTTGGCAGCATCAGTATGGATGGTGAAGAGATTGAGATAGTTAACAGTTTTAGTTAGCTTGGCTCCACAGTCACCACTCTTGGTAACAGCAGCCAGGAAATCAGGAGACAAATTGCATTGGGAAAGTCAGTTGTGGGGGACTTCTCAAGAGTACTATAGAGCAATGACATCAGGCTGGAGACTAAGGTGCACCTGATCCGGGCTATAGTCTTTGCAATTACATGCTATGCATCGGAGAGTTGGAAAGTGACTAGGGATGATAGAATTGATGCCTTTGAGCTGTGGTGCCAGAGAAGAGTGTTGACTATACCATGGACTGCTAGGAGAAAAGACAGGTTTGTCCTGGAGAGGATGAAGCCGGGCTGCTCCTTGGAGTCAAGGATTCTGAAGCTTCGTCTGACATACTTTAGGCATGTTGGAAGGAGGGACTGGTCCTTGCAGAGGAACATCATGTTTGGGAGAGATGAGGGACAGCACAGGAGAGGAAGACCCTCAATGAGATGGATCAATTCTGTGAGTGGAGTGGTGGGAATGAGTGTGTTTGAGACAGTAAGGTTGGCACAGGATAGAACGGTGTTTAGGGCTCTTGTACATAGGGTTGCTATGAGTTGCAAGCGCCTTCATGGCACATAACAACAACAACCCCTTGTAATAGCAGGCCTACAGTATGTAAGATGAAGTCGTATCATCTTTGTCTCTTAGGAGCATCCTGACGGCACTACTTCCTATGCTACAACATGAAATCATTAAAACAAAGTACTACCACAGAACTTAATAAACAAGTGGAACATACCAGAAAAACCAGAACTAGGATTAAATATGTTTAATTTAGTAGATAATAAATACATAATTTAAAATTAGTGTAGGAAAAACAACTATGAGATATCATCTCACCCCAGTAAGAATAACAAAATTTAACAAAAGAGCAAGCAACAAATGCTGGCGTGGTTGTGCAGAAACTGGAACTCTTATTCACTGTTGATGGAAGTGTAAAATGGTGCCACCATTGTGGAAGACAGTATATTACATTTTCAAAAAGTTGCAAATAGAGATACCATTTGACTCAGCAATTCCACTACTGGGTGTATACCCCAAAGTGACCATAACTGACATGCAAGCAGATATATGCACACCCATGTTTATTGCAGCTTTGTTCACAATAACAAGGATTTGGGAAAACCCCAAGTGACCATCAACAAAAGATTGGATAGAAAAGCTGTGGTATATTCACACAATGGAATATTACACTGCATTGAAAAATAAGGAACTCATGCAATATTATTAAAAATGGGTGACCCTGGAGGACATTATGCTGAATGAAATATCTCAGTCTCAAAAGGACAAATACTGCATAGTGCAATTGTTGTAAAACAGGACTGACATCGGGGTTGGGGTGAGACTGAGAAAGATGGGTTCAATAATGTATACTGCATTGAAACAGATGAGGGAGAAAACTGTTTAAAAGGGATATGTGATCCAGGACAAAGGCTGCATAGTGGAGTGGACCTAGGAGGAGGGATTGTAAAACAATGAAAGAATTTTTCTTTTACTTTTCCAAGAGGGGCGTGTACTGGGGAGGAGGGTTGGGCGGGTAGAAAACTGCAACAATGAATGAATGGAAATCCAAAGTCTGTAAATTTTCATTGAAATTAATAATAAAAGAAATGAAAAAAAAATAGTATAGGAGAAGTGA
>NW_006399996.1:3305324-3306384 GCF_000299155.1 Elephantulus edwardii | reverse complement strand
AAAAAATTTATTTTATAGTCGTTTACTTAAAATGTGTGTAAATATTGTTTTTCACACCAGATCTTTTCCATTTCCTTTACCCACTATTTCTTCTACCCATAAAATTGTGCAACCCTATGATTATCCCCTGCCCATCCTCATTCCTCTGCTTCTGCCCTGCCCACCTTGGATCCTCATAAATGTTTTACTAGTCATCTATTTCTACAATAATGGTCTTGTACAGTATTTGTCCTTATGGGACTGAATTATTTCACTTATGTAATAATACTCTCTAGTCTCTCCCAAGGTATTGTTAAGTGCTGTCGAATCACAGGTGACTCATAACAACCCTATGAACGAAAGCCCTGAAAACCTCCTGTATAACTTTTGTCCTTTCTCTCAAGTTAGACAATGATTTTCAAAATCATCACTCCTCCATTCTGCATAGTATTCCATCGTGTGGATGGATATATATATATATATATATATTTCAATACAACATCATGATGGATGGAGAGGAGATTGAAACTGTCAGCTGTTTCATCGTGCTTGGATCCACAGTTAACACTATTGGTACCAGCAGTCAGGTCAGGAAATTAGGAGATGCATTGCAGTTAGGGACCTCTCCAAGCTTTGAGGAGTAATGATGTCAGTTTGAGGCCTAAGGTGCATCTTTAGGCCATAGTATTTCTGATCACTTGCTATGCATCGAGAGCTGGGCAATGAATAAGGATGACAGAAAAAGAATTGACCTTTGAGCTGCAGTGTTGGAGAGGAACACTGAACATCCCATGGGCAGCCAAAAGAACAAAAATATGTCTTGGAGAAGGTGCAGCTGGAGTGCTCCTTGGAGGTAAGAATGATGAGGTTTCACCTCACATACTTTGGGCATGTTGCTGGGAGGGGCTATTCTTTGGAGAAGGACATGATGCTGGGAAGGGTGGAGGGTTGGTGAAGGAGAAGAAGAGCCTCAACAAGGGGAATTGACACAGTGACTGCCAGATAGGGCTCTTGTGTGTCAGGAAGTGTGATGATGGCACAAGATAGGACAGAGTTCAGAGCTTTTTATAAAAAAAATTAT
>NW_006399996.1:3297887-3299708 GCF_000299155.1 Elephantulus edwardii | reverse complement strand
GGTGCGGTTGGCGCAGGATAGAGCAGGGTTTAGAGCTGTTGTGCATAGGGTCGCTATGAGTCGGAAACGACTCGATGGCACATAACAACAACAACATACGGAAGAGCAATGACATCAGGCTGGAAACTAAGGTTCGCCTGATCCAGGCTATAGTCTTTGCAATTGTGTGCTATGCATCAGAAAGCTGAACAGTTACTAGGGATGATAGAAAGAGAACTGATGCCTTTGAACTGTGGTGCTAGAAAAGAGTGTTGAATATACCATGGGCTAGGTGAACAAACAGGTTTGTCCTGGAGAAGGTAAAGCCACGCTTTTCATTGGAGGCAAGGATTCTGAAGCTTCATCTGACATACTTTGGGCATGTTGTAAGGAGGGACTAATCCTTGAAGAGGGACATCATGTTTGGGAGAGTGAAGGGACCGTACAGAAGAGGAAGACCCTTGATAAGATGGATCGATTCAGTGATTGGGATAATGGGAGTAGGTGTGTCAGAGACAGTGAGGTTGGCACAGGATAGAGTAGCGTTTAGGGCTCTTGTACATAGGGTCACTATGAGTCGCAAGTGACTAGATGGCACATAACAACAACAACAACAACATGCATATGGAGGGCTCTTGTTTTTTAAAGTCATTTGGGCCTAAGAGTCTGGTGTTATTTTACTTTGGAGGAACATTCTTCTAAATTTTGAAGCACTTTCCTGTCAGTTTGCCTCACTGAGGTAATCTGGGGTTGCTGTGATGCTGAACCTTGTGCCATTGGGGGGTCACATGCCATAATGGCTGCTCATGGTGGACAGTGTTTGATGGAGCTCCCAGTTTAAGACAGGTTTGGAAGCATGAGTGGCATCCATTTCCTAAACCACATCCCTTTGGAAATTCTGTGAACTTGGAGAAATAACAATAGTATAGAAAGTCTTCAGGCCTTTTGTTCATAGGGTTGCTATGAGTCATGCTCCACTCGATGGCAATCAACAGCAACATGTCTTCTCATAACACTTTCAGAATCAAGGGGTTCCTGGCCGAGAAACAAAAGCAGAACCACCCCATTCCGCAGTGGATTCGAATGAAAACTGACAATAAAATCAGGTACAACTCCCAGAGGAGACACTGGATAAGAGCCAAGCTGGGTCTCTCAGAAGCCAAACACGTGACGCCAGCATGCAGAATGGACCCAGGTTCATTAGTACTACACTGTGTCTAGTTGGCTGCCATGATACCATATCATTTAAAATTATGTTATAATCTGATCACTTCCATGTAATGCATGTGGCTTTTATATACTCACATTTTTAATAAATATATGAGACATGTGTTAAAAATAAAAAAAATTCTTTTTAAATAATTTTAGAGCTTCAGAGAAGTTGCAAAAATAGTATGTTGTTTCCATACATGCTTTGTACAACTTTCTCAAATGTTAACATCTTGACTAATCACAGTTTACCTGCTGAAGTCAAGGAATTAGCATTAATACAACACTGTTAGCTGATCTCTAGATCTCTTTTAAGTTTTTCTAATTTTTTCTCTGCAGGGTAATGAGTTGTTTGATATGATCTGTACACATGGTCTTGTAACTCCCACCAAAAGACTGGATGGGATGATAATAATAAGATGTCTGTAGCCACCAAAGGAATTGGGTAGCTTGACCAATACAAATAAGGTTCATATATGCACCAACAACCAGAGCCAAGAAAGAGGAGATAGAAGATTTTTACCAACTTTTACAATCGGAGATTGATCGAACATCCAACCAAGATGCATTGATAATAATGGGTGACTGGAATGCAAAAGTCGGGAACAAAGAGGAAGATTCAGTAGTTGGAAA
>NW_006399996.1:3271509-3297787 GCF_000299155.1 Elephantulus edwardii | reverse complement strand
TATTGACATACTAGGCATTGGTGAGATGAAATGGACTGGCATGGGGCATTTTGAGTCGGATGAACATATGATATATTACTCTGGAGATGAAAAAGCGAGGAAAAATGGAGTTGCTTTCATGGTTAAAAACATCATTGCTAGGTCCATCTTGAAGTACAATATTGTCAGTGACAGGATAATATCCATACACATACAAGGAAGCCCAGTGAATACCACTAGCATTCAAATATATGCACCAACAACCAGAGCCAAGGAAGAGGAGATAGAAGATTTTTACCAACTTGTACAATCAGACATTGATCGAACATGCAACCAAGATGCATTGATAATAATGGGTGACTGGAATGCAAAAGTCGGGTACAAAGAGGAAGATTCAGTAGTTGGGAAACATGGACTCGGTGACAGAAATGGAACTGGAGAGAGAATGATCGAATTTTGCACAATCAATGACTTATTCATAGCAAATACATTTTTTAAGAGGCATAAACGCAGGTTATGAGCAACTTCAGGCTGAGGCTGACAGGCATAGTGGGATGTTGGCGCTAAAGAGCTTTATGACACTTCCCTGAACAGGGCAGAGCCTGGATTAGACAATAGGCTCGTTGAGCTAAGGGTCAGAGAGAAGCTGGTTTTCAGGCAGCTGAGAAAAAGCTGTACTGATTGAAGAACTGTATCCTGAGTCATTCTTTAATCTTAACCTGTTAGTTCACTATTAAACCCTATAACTAACTGTGGGTATGGTCTCTGAGTTTTGTGTAGCCACTGCAACAAATTATCAAAAACAGAAGAAAAGTAAAGTGCTAAGGAAAAGATGGGTGGGGTCAGAATTGGGGTGGGGTGGGGAGGGGAACTAGAGTGAAGGAGGTGTGTCTGACTTCCACTTAAGAGGAGTCAGCCTTTGGCTGATGCTGATTCTGATTCTTGCCCTCCTCCCACCTCCATTAAGTTAGAGGAAGTCACATGCATCCACCACACACTATTTTTACATCCTTTAATGCCCTTTTCTACTTCAGAGTCTAATCTAACATTTCACATCACATTTAGGTATCTTATCTCCTTAAGAGTTTTTCCCAATTTGACATATTTCCTCTGCTTTTTTAAAAAAGCTTGAGGGTTCCCCCCTATGACTTTGATGTTTTTGGGGTTTTGTGGACTCCCCTCTTTTATCATTTATTAATCCTCTGGTGAAAAAGCCACAGTCACTGCAGATCAAGTAAGTAGAGTAGAGAATGTTTATTCCATTTTTGCCAACATTGGCCTTTTTTTTAAATTAATTAATTTTTTAATGTATAAACAGGTACCAGTTTTTATTTTAATTCATCATATTAACATACATGACACATCAAAATGAGAAATGCACAATTTAACCATTCAACAGCTTGCCTTACACTGAAAGAACACTATGTTGTTGTTGTTATGTGCCCTCGAGTCGCCTGCGACTCATAGCGACCCTATGTACAACAGCCCTAAACTCCTCTCTGTCCTGTGCCAATCACACTGTCTCTGACACTCCCATCCCAATTATCCCAGTCACTGAATCAATCCACCTCATAGAGGGCCTTCCTCTCCTGCACTGTCCCTCCACCCTCCCAAGCATGATGTCCCTCTCCAAGGACCGGTCTCTCCTCACATGTCCAAAGTATGTTAGACGGAGCCTCAGAATCCTTGCCTCCAAGGAGCCACCTGGTTTAACCCTTTATTCATATTAAACCTTTATACAGTCCTTCCACCCAACTTCAGAAATGTCCTACACCGTTTTCCAGCATTTCTCACATGAGAGTCTAGTTTCGCTCTGCAAATCAATCACCATCTTTATCATCCTAGTAGGTTCCAGGCTTTCCCTGGTGGCCCTACTGATAGACAAGCAGTGCCAAGCTTTGCCTCCAAGGCTGCCCCTTTGGCAGGACAGTCCTGATTCCAAGAATTAATTATTTGACATTAACAATCAAGAACTAAGGTTGTGTAGTGTTATGTCTATGTCACATTTACAGGAAGAAAGGAGACCGTGGCCAAGAGAAACCCCAAAGGATGACAGAAAGGCAGGTTTCTGCCAATAGATTGCTTGTCAGAACCAAGTCCCTGAGCTCTCCTGAAATGAAACGTTGGAGCTGTTACTTTCATTTTTTAGAAAAGCTTGACAGTTGTGACTGGACTTGGGAAGCAGTGAGCTGTTACACATTTGGTGTGTTGTATAAATAACACATCAAAAACTACTAGGTAAAACTTTGAAAATGTCTGATTATATCAAAGATTTTAATTAATTTTTTTAAAACGTTGGCCTTTGAGTCCACCTGACTTTCTTCATTCTGTTCTTGCATTCCTTGCACTGTCTCCTTGATGTCTTTTTCTCCTCATACAGGCCATGTCATACAAGTCTGTATTTCAGTTCATTTTTCTTTGCACAATCCAAGTGGATCATGCCGAAGTCAGTCTTGCCACCACCAACACGGGTTCTGAATCCAAACACGAAGATCACGTCTGGCATGGTCTTGTACATTTTTGCTAGTTTTTCTCAGATTTCTGCATAGGAACAGTTGCCTTTGCAGGGGAAAAACATCAAGAACCATTTGTTTCCACTGTCCAGGAGTCTTGAACTTCCGGGTCTGCAGAGTCACTGCAGCTATCACTAATGCCTGCTCTCGAAGATTCTTGAAGAGTCCTGATGAGTTATTTTGTAGAAGACCTCTCAGTTTTGATTTGTTCATTGTTTTATTATTATGAGATTGAGGTTATATATTTTTTATTGGACAAGTCCAGTATTCATGTTATGCATACATTGGGATATGTATATAATTTTGGAATGGGAAAGCCATTTCAAAATATTATAACAAAACACAGATGCAATAAAAGACAATACATAAGTGCATATAAAAATGTTGACATATACACAACAAGAGAACAAAACAAGTACAGCCAATTTGATAGTGATTCGTACCATTTCTAAGGCTGTAAACTACTGGTGGATTTGAACTGCTGGGGAGGTGTGGCCCCCACTGCTGCGGATTCTGGCCCCAGCGATCCCTTAACAAGCATAAATTCACCATACATGCAGTGTCATTTTAATTTGACATTTCTGTTGATTGTAAATGAGACTGGAAATCTTTTTTCATACATATTTTATAAGTCTAGGTATTTCCTTGTCTGTGAATGGTCTATCAATCATTTTTATTGGGTTTTTTATATTCTTCATTATTGATTTGTATCTTTTTATTATCAAAATTAACCCTTTCTCTATATGAATTACAAATATTTTCCCAGAGTTACACTCTTTAACTTTTTGCCTGTGCTATTTATACTTTAAAGGAACCTTGGTGGTATAAAGTGTTAAGTATTGAACTGTTAATCTAACCCACCAACTGCTTTGAGGAAAGGAGATGAGCACTTTCCTCCTGTACAGCCTAGGGAACCCAGCGGAAGGTCAGCTACCAGTCTATTTCGACTGGACAACAATGAAGAGTACTTTGTAGTATATTTGTAATAACCAATACATATAGTGAAATGATGGAGAAAGTGTAGGTAAACAGGCATTCTCAGACACTGAGGGTCAAAATTTGTTTTTTACATTTCTCTGAAGAGCAATTTGGCAATACCCATCACAATTATAAATATGCCCTTTGATCCAAGATGGATGTCAGAAGAGACTGAATATTGCACAAGAACGTAAAAAAGCCAAAGTAGAGGGGAGAAATCAAGAAGTGAAGGAGCTGAATGGGAGATTTCAAAGGGCAGCTCTAGAAGACAAAGCAAAATATTATAATGAAATGGGCAAAGAACTACAGTCAGAAAATCAAAAGGGACAAAATTGCTCAGCATTTCTTAAACTAAAGGAACTGAAGAACAAATTCAAGCCTCAAGTTGCAATATTTAAGGATGCTAAGGGCAGAATGTTGAATGATCTAGGAAGCATTAAAAGAAGGAAGGAAAGAGTACACAGAGTCACTGTACCAAAAAGAATTGGCTGACACAGAATTTCATGAAACAGCATATGATCAACAGGTAATGCTAATGGAGGAAGTTCAAGCTGCTCTGAAGGAACTGAGAAAAAGCAAGATCCCAGGAATTGATAGAATACCAACTGACATATTTCAGCAAACAGATGCAGTCCTGGACATGCTCCCCAGGTTGTGCCAAGAAATCTGGAGGACAGCTATCTGGCTAACTGACTGGAAGAGATCCTTATTTATTATTATTCCAAAAAAAGATGATTTGACAGTGTGGAAATTATCAAGCAGTATTATACTCAAACAAGATCCTACTGAAGATTATCCAAAAACTGTTTGAACAGTCCACTGACAAAAGATACACCAAATGTACAAGCAGAGTTTAAAAGAGGCCATGGAACTTGGGACATTATAACCAATGTCTGATGGATCTTAGCTGAAAGCAGAAAGTACCAGAGAAATGTCTGTGTTTCATTGACTATGCAAAGACATTTGACTGTGTGGATCACAACAAACTGTGGCTAACCTTGAGAAGATTTGGAATCACAGCACACTTGATTGTGGTTATGTGAAACGTATGCTTGGACTAGGGAGTAGTCATCAGAACAGAGCAAGGAAACAACTGCATGGTACAAAATCAGAAAAAGTGTACATCGAAGATGCATCCTACCTCCATACCTTTTCAATCTATATTTGGAACAGATCATTCAGGAGGCTGGACTTTATGAGGAGGAATGTGGCATCAGAATTGAAGGAAGACTCATCAGCAAGCTGTTTTATGCAGATGACACAACCTTGCTTGCTGAAACTGAGGATGACCTGAAGCATTTGCTGCAGAAGGTCAAGAACTGCAGCCTTCAACATGGATTGAAGCTCAACATCAAGAATACAGAAATTCTCAATACTGGCCAGTTGGCAGCAGCATGACAGACAGAGAAGAGATTGAAATTGTTAACAGCTTCAGCTTGCTTGGCTCCACAATCAGCAGCCAGGAAATCAAACGACAAATTGCATTGGGAAACTGCTGTCAGGGACCTCTCCAGAGTACTGAAGAGCAATGATGCCAGTCCAGAAACTAAGATGTGCCTGATGCAAGCAATAATCTTTGCAATTATGTGCTATGCATCAGAGAGTTGCAATGAATAGGATGATAGAAGAAAAATCGATGCTTTTGAGTTGTGATGCTAGAGAAGAGTATGGAACATCCCATGGCTTACTATGAGAACAAGCAGATCTTGCCCTGAAAGAGTGAAACCAGGCTGCTCCTTGGAGGCAATGATTTTAAGGCTCCGTCTCACATACTTTGGGCATGATGCCAGGAGGGACCAGTTCTCTGGAGAAGAACTTCATGCTTGGAAAGGTGGAGGGACAGTGCAGGAGAGGAAGATCTCAGATGAGATGGTTTGACACAGTAACTGGGGTAATGGGGGTAGGTGTGTCAGAGTCTGTGAGATTGGCTCAAGATAGAGCAGAGTTCAGAGCTATTGAGTTGTAAGTGACTTGATGGTACATAACAGCATGCCATTTGATCTAGGATTTCCTTGCCTGGAAAATTGTGCTAATCCTACATATTTGTACATACATGAAATAGGACTGTATTTGTTATTCTTTGGCTTGTTGCTTTGTTGGCAAAAGACTGGAAACAACCTAAATCCTTATCTCTAAGTTATTGGTTTAATTATGGTACACTTATACAGTGGAATACTACATAACTAGAAAAGAAAAAAGCCAACTTCATGCAGAGTTATGGAGCAATCTCCATGATATTTTATGTGAAAAAAAATCAAGATATAGAACCATCTGCTCCACTTTGTGCTAAAAAAGAGACTTAAAAATAGAGGACTCTACACATGATTGGTTGAATGTGCACAGAACATCTCTGGAAGGAGGCATAGGAAACCAGGCCCTTTTCTTCGTTGTGGGGAGAGAAATGAAATGATTGGGAGACAGAGGTAGGAGGGAGACTTTCTTTTTGGACTGAACTTTTGAACCACACAAATTTCTGATTAACAGAAATATTTTTGCAGGATATGAACAGTCTCCTGTGCAATTTACAGCCTTAGCAACCCAATGGAGGGTCAGCTAAGAATTGGTGTGACATCACAGTAATGAGAATGAGGTTTGAGTTATAAAAGTAGCCAGCAGCAGCTGGTGCTGATTGCGTGAGAAGCAGGCAGAACGGATCCTGGATGATATCATTGGAGCACCTGCGTCCTGCTGTGCCTGAAATGAAAATTCTGTGAACCATTGGACTCTTTTTTTTTTGTTTAAATCTGTTTGAGTTGAGTTGGCAAGTATCATGATCATTACCCTCATCACAGCAAGCATCATGCTGTGTTTTGTGTATTTTTTTCATGCTGTGTTTTAACAATTTCATTCCTTGTATACAATTATAACTGCTGAAGTCAGCACAGTGCCTGACACTGAAAAACAGATGAGATTCATGTAACAGAAGAGGGAAGTGAGACCCAAGGAGAAAGTAGTTTGCTCAAGGACACCAGGCGGATAGGAGGAGCAAGGACTAGAACTCATGTCTCTCCTGTCAGATCAGTTCAGTGGACTCAGTTCAACCATCTTTATTGAGCAAATCTGCCAGCCTCTAGGGTGCTCTGATAGCCTAGTGGCAAGGAGCTATGCAGCCAACTCAAAGGCACATGGTTTGAATCCACCAGCTTCTCTGTGGAAGAAAGATGGACAGTCAACTCCTGTGCCATTTATTGCCTCTGAAAACCTGCCGGGCTGAGTTCTCCATAGAAGGGGAAATAAGGCCAGTGTGAAACTCCCTTTGACACAAATAAATGTATAAGAACTTGTTGAGCCCAGGGACCCTCTAATGAATACCACTTTCCATCAATTTGATCCTGACCCACATCATGCCCATGTGTACAGTGTTGTGTGCATCCAGAGGATGACAGGACTGTTTTCCACGGTGCCTCTGGGTGATTTCAAAACCTCCAGCCTTTTGTTTAGTAGTCAGTCTATTAAATGTGTACTCCATCCACAGACCACTCTCTAAT
Organism: Elephantulus edwardii; assembly: GCF_000299155.1. Classification (NCBI taxonomy): domain Eukaryota; kingdom Metazoa; phylum Chordata; class Mammalia; order Macroscelidea; family Macroscelididae; genus Elephantulus; species Elephantulus edwardii. Next base: position 3,290,829 of record NW_006399996.1, on the reverse strand, counting down.
TAAAGTGTTGTCAGAAGTTGTTTCATAGGCTCTGGGTCACAGAAACCCAGTGGACAACAAAACAAAATCCTGTTGGTCCTGAGTCACCCTAACAACTCGAGCTATGTTTGAGCCTGTTGTAGAATCTATTGTGGCAATCTGTCTCATTGTGGGACTTTTTTTCAATGATCCTTGACCCTTAACCTTTCCAAGCATGATACCTTCTCCAGGGACTGATCTCCCCTGATAATATATCCAAAGCACCTAACATGAAGTCTTGCCATCCTCATTCTAAGGAACATTCTGACTGAACTTCCAAGACAGATCTGTTCCTTTGGCAGTCCAAAGTGCACTTAACTTTCTCTGCCAGCACCACAGGCAGTGACACCAGTCCTTCTTCATTCTTCTTTATCATTGATTAACTTTCTCATGCATATGGAGCAACTGACCAAAACTACGGCTCGACTCAGGTGCTTCTTAGTCCTCACAATGACATCTTTGCTTTTTAACACTTTAAAGAGGTCCTTTGCGTCAGATTTGCCCAATGCAGTATGTTTGAGGGTTTGATTACTGCTTCCATAGGCGTTGATTAAGGAACAGAGAGCTAGGGTGTGAAGGTTTAGGACTCAGAGGCTTCCTATGCCCACAGGGCCATGAGATTCTAGCCTACTTCCATAGTGTCTTCCTCACAGGACTCTGGTACATGGCACCCATACCATCTATGTTGTCCTGCTCACCAGTAAACAGGGTCTGCCCTGCTGCAGTGACAAGAGCTGGATCTCTGGACAAAGTGGGTGTAAGTGATGGATGCTTCATCCACCAATCAAGTGTGTCTTCACAGGGCCAGTGGGTGCATAGGTTCTGACAAAACCCAAACAAGGTCCTGAGATCCCACCATTAGCCTGCTATACTGTTTTCTTTTTAAAAACACTCCTCACCGAGATCTCAGTTTACCATCATTAATTATTCATTTCCCTGCCTTGTTGCTGGCACTGTACTTGGCTCTAAGGCAGGCAGAACTACACAGATTAAAAAGGTAACATCCAGTGTGTAAAAAGAGCAAGGGCCACATGGGGACGGCCAAATCTGACCTTAACTGACTTCACAAAAGGGAACTGTGCCTGTCAACAGCGTCAACATCACAAAACCAGTTCCCATGAGGTCAAACATGTTCCCCACACTGCTGCACCTCTTTCTACTCATATCACTCTGACTGCTTTGCTTGGTCCGATGTAATAGCTCACAGACCACACAGAACCATGTTGGGAAAGTCAAAAGGTTATAATCCAGGTTAGTAGCAGAATACAGTCAGGACAGCTTCTGAAATGTGCTCACATGCACCTCAGTCTGGAGCCTCACAGCTTTAGATCAGTGTTACAAAGTTCTCAGTTCTGCCAATATTGGCTCTCCCTCATCCCCAAATTGTTCAGCAAACTTGGGCAAAGGCTCTTAGCTTAGCTCTGGTTCTATCTGTGAGGGCAGCAGTCCCAAGGTCTGTTCTGTCTCATGTTCAGGTCTCTGGTTCTCTGCTATGGCTGTTTTATGATCCTGAAGGACAAGTTGCATTCTCGTGCTGCTTTTTCTTCTTCCCTGGCTGGGGAAGGTGGTTCTCCTTCTGCTGCTGGGTCTGCTCAGTTTGATGGTGAGTCTAGTTAGTCCCCTTATAGAGTGATGAGATAAGCCAATCCCCTTGTGGATAGGCTAGCATGCCCTATTTGCATATTCCCGCCTATCTACATAGCAAAATCAAATAATGACTAGGAAAGCCACTTTGAATAAACCCTTAACTCCACAAGGTGTGTATGCAAGACCTAGGCCCCAGCTGGTATTTGCAACATTGCTCATAAGAGTACTGTTTTCAACAGAAAGATATTGGAAATTACTTAAAAGCTCATCTTTGCCAGAATAGTTAAACAGTGGTTTATTTCTGGAGACACTGGGAAGATTGACCAAAAACATTTGTCTTAATTTCCTACAAAACTAAATGGCAGGAAATAAAGAGGCCTGTGTCTACACAGTTGAGAGATTGGAGGGCAAGCAGCAGGGGGGAAGCAAGGTCCAACTTCAACAAGGTTTCCAGGTGGACAATGGGCAAAAGAAACGACAAGCTGAACAAGCCAAGTGGTCTCAGACCCTACCCGCCAGGTTAGGGCTACATACAGGGGATGGCTGGGAATCCGAGTTCAAGATGTAAAGACCCCAGGGCTTCCTCACAGAAAACAATCCCTGTCTCACATGTTACCCTTCTCCTGGCTCATTTTCAAGGAGACTTTGGCCTTTAGGACATCAAGAGCAACAGAGGTCACGGTGAAGGTCTGAGCTGGAAACAGGAGACCCTTCCCTGCTCTACTTCCTGCCCCTTCAAGGGAAGATGATGGGAGAATGGAGGAATACTGCATAGCCCCAGAGAAAGCCCACCAGTACTGACTTTGGGTAGTTTCCCCATGAAAGGGCTTCACCGCCCTCTAGCAAATCCAATTTTAGTCAAGAAATGTCCCTAGTACCCCCGCCCTGCAACAGATCTTCCAACCCTTCTCTTGGTGACTCCCTTTAATCCATGACATATATTAGTAGGTATTTGAGCCAAGTATCTAAAATGAAAGAGGAAAAGCTTTCAAATATATTTTTTTAAATTGATCAAAAGAATCTGGAAGAGACAGAGATAGAAGTGAACACAAGAAAAGAAACTCTAATTGTTAAATAAACAAAAAACCCAAACCCACTTTTTTTAAAGTTACAAATCAACTTGTATAGTCTGTTAGCATTTTTGTTTTTACAAAAGGAAAAGAAAGCCACTCTCCTCTGCACTACCTCCCCCTGGAGGATTCAGGGGTCTCTGGGGAGTGTTAGGGGATGTGAAGGGTTCTGGCTAGCTCAGGACAAGAGTTCATGATTTTTTAATTTTTTTAATTTTGCAATATAACTATTGCCTATTTAAAAAATCTAATACTAAATTTGGAGAATATAATGATTATCCTCAGAGACTGTATCTTGGGAAGGGGGTAAAAAAGCCCACCTTACATAATATCGTCCCTGTGTAGTGCAAACGACTACCTGCCAAGAGATCTGTGGTGCAAACTTGGTGGTGCCTCCAAAGGCATGCCTGGTGTTCTGCTAGAAAAGGTTACAGCCTTGGAACTCTATGGAATGGTTGTCATACAACTGGCTCACCACAAATCAGAACTAACTCAGCAGCAACTAACAATAACAACAGGGTAACAACGTAAGGAGTCAGGATCGACTTGACAACAGCAGAATAAATGGTGGAGCAGTTGCTCCACTGAAGAAAAAAACCTGACAATCTACTTCTGTAAAGATCACAGCCGGCAGAGAAACCCTCGAGGGCTAGCAATTCTGCCATGTAGGGGCTCAGCTTGAGGTCATTGGTTTCAACAACTGACGGTCATGGTGGTGGGGCTGGCCCCCAGGCCAGCAGTCCCAAGGGCAGGCTGCTTCTGCTCCTAATTAGAAGGCCTGTTCTTTACAAGCTGGTTGACAGGCGAGAGATCTCAAATTAATTACTAGTTCAGTCAGGCTTGACTCATGTGGATGGGGCCAGTTCATGAATCAGTGTGGGAATGATCAAGCCCTTTCCAGCCTAACTTCTAAGTCAGTTTTTGTTAGAAGAGGGGGAAAAAATAAAAACAACAACTAAAAACCCGCTTTTTAAAATGTGGTCTTCTGTGGCCTACATCAGTCACGGAGATGTTTGTCTTCTGACAGCCTTTGAATGGGGGTGAGGACAGACTTGAGAAGGAGGCAACACTGAAACTGGAAAATGTAGAAGCTGCAATCTTAGTTATGCAAACATAGGGCTTCATTTGTCTAGAGTTAGATTTACCTCTCTTTTGGATTTCTAGTTCTAGTCACCTGCAGAAAACATTTTCAGATAATCTCAGTTGTCCCACCTAATCCCTTGTTTCCACCAAAGATCTAAATTTGGAGAATTTCCCTGCTGGGGTGATAACTGGAAAGGAGGGTCCCACCTCCATAGATCATGCACGCCCCCATTTCTACTCTGTTTCAAGATCACAGAATCGTGTGAACAATAAAAAGGTGACAACTTTTTATATCCTGTTCCATGATGTTGGCTCCCCAGGTTTATCTGGGGCTCTTCTTTCCACATCCTGGGAAAACAGGTGTCATCCCTGAATCACTGTAGAGCATCTTGCTTGCCTCTGAACTTGGCCTCTTCAGCTATAGAAGACTGGGATACAGGGAGGCTCTGTATGTTTGCATTGCCTTCCAACTTTCCTTCCCTGATACACTAACACTGAGTCTTTTGAACTTAAAAGGCCATAATTTAGTAGTTTTGTTCTTTGGCTAGAAAGGAGAATGATTGCAGGGCTATAAAGCAAGCTGGTGGGAAACCACAGAACAGAGGACAACCCCACACACCCCTGCCCCTATGGAAGTGTCTCTTTCCCACATAGACTGAGCCAGCCCAAATGTCCTATGTCAGCACATAAGGACCAGGGACATGGCTGCTCCTTGGTGGAAGAGTGACACAGAGAATCTTATCTTGGATCTGGCTCAGTCCTCACATCCTGCATGTTCCTCCTCACTCACCTTCCCCAAACAGCTGTGAAATGACAACTCTGGTGACAGAGCAGGTCCCCAGGCTTCTCCTGGGAAGGAAGTTGCTGCAGTGCGCAAAGTTCTCACACCTTAGAAGCTCTGGGAATCCTGGACTGGGGAGGGACAGAACCAGCTTTAGTTTGTCTCAGATAGCAGGTCACCAAAGCAGCTCTTAACCTGACCTGATGCAGTGGGGTCCCTACCCTATGGCTGCCAATTCCTCTAAAACGTCTTCACTCTTGAGGTAGGATAGGAGGCAGTCCCATTTTCAACATCCAGAACATGCAATGGCCACTATGTCAGGCCTGCTAAGGATGGATGGGTAGTAGGAGTGTTTGCAGCTGCTGAATCTGTGTAGAACAGAGGCCGGTCAGAAATGAAAGGGTAATTCCCTACCGTGTTATATTCAGATTAAACCACTTAACAAATACATATATTGTATGTCTACGTGTGAAATATATTTTGGGTCCAATGAAAATGCAGGAATTCTCCATGGTCTTTGAGGCTAAAATACACATATAGAGTAACACTGAGTAGCTTGGACGTTGCAGGTTTCTCTCTCACTCTGGCCCGTTGCCCACTGCCCACTGCCCACTTTCCCCTTAAACAAATCTGCCCTTTAGGAGACTTCCTTTGGCCTGGCAGAAGTAGCTGACCCAAATAGGAGCAGAGCTAGATTTAAGGCGGCTTCAGCCACCAGCGTCTTCCTCCCTCAGCCTGGCAAGTCCGGCGTCCCCTCCCTGGCAAACCTGGTCTGAAATCCTACTTGTGAGGAGGGTCATTCAGCTCTCACCCCCTGCAGCCTCTCCTCAGGCTTGGCCATAAGAGAAATGCCTGCCCTGTTTGCATTTCTTTAGCTCCCTCCTACTTAGGGCTCCCCTGGGACAGCCATCTTCTGGGTAGTGGGGTGGCAACCAGCGCCCTCATGGACCTCCAGTTCAGCAGCTGACCCCTCAGCTGTCCGCATTGCCTCTGCGACCAGCACCCGATGTGGTCGCACCCACCCATTCCTAGTGCTGGAGAAATTAGGGTGGGTCTCCAGGCCTTGGGACCTGAGCGCAGCGTGAGACCTTGGACTGTGTGGGGTGGAGGCTGGTCTACAGGTTTCACAGAAGAGAAGGATGTGGTTTGAGGGTGACATGTGGGGCCCCGCTGCGGTGGGGTGGAGTTTGGCTGTGGTCAAGAAAGGGTGGGATGTTGCGGGTTTGGGGAAAGTCGCGGCACTAAGGTTTAGGGAGGGGTCGAGAGCCCTGTGGAAGGCACGGGGGCACCAGGGCCTGGCACGACCCCCGCCCCGCCGCGCCCCGCCCCCGCCCGCAGTGCCCGGATGTGGGTGACGTGCGGCCGCCATCTTCCCGTGCCGGGCAGCCAGCGCCAGTTGGAGCTAGCGCGAGCCGCTGCCGCCGCAGCCGCTGCCTCTGCCTCTGCCGCCACCGCCGCTGCCTCTGCCGCCACCGCAGCCGTCACTGCCACTGTCAAGTCCTCCGCCCGCCGCCTCCGCCATGTGAGTCGGCCGGCCGCCGCCCGCGCCGGGCATCCCCGCGCCGCCCCGCCGCCCTTGGGAACGGGCAGCGGGGAGTGCCCGGGGCTCTGCTCGCGCCCCCCACGCCACCTGCACCCAGAAGCCTGATCCGGGCCCGTGACTGTGCGCGGGCGCCCCGGGAACCTGCACCCTGGACGGGCCCGCGCGGACGATGGCCGCGAGAGGGAGCGGACCGGGTGTCCGCCCGCCCCGCCGTCCCCTGTCACCGCGGCCGCCAGTCATGTCAGGTCGATCCTGGGCCGCGTCTGTTATGTCACCCTCATTTGACGGGCGGGGAAACTGAGGCCCGAAGGGGGAGGGGCCCCAGCTCAAGGTCACGCAGATTTTCGGCAGTGGGGCTCAGGGCTCCCATCGGGTGGCCTCCTTCCAGGGAAGGAGAAGGAAGGAATGGATGGATGGACAGGCGGCTGGGCGGAGCCCGGGCTGCGGGTCCAGCGCCCAGGCCCCAGTCTTAATCCGCCCCTGCCCCTCAGGTCTGCTACCGGCGCCACCGCCCCCCCTGCGGCCCCGGCTGGGGAGGGAGGCCCCCCTGCACCCCCTCCAAACCTCACCAGTAACAGGAGGCTGCAGCAGACCCAGGCCCAGGTTGACGAGGTGAGTGTGGAAGGTGCTAGGGGTTGGCAAACAGATGTGGGAGACCATATTGGGTGGAGATGGTCATAGGTGGTTAACATTTATGTGTTTGTGGACAAAGATGACCATGCCCTATCTTTGCCAGCGTGTCCCTGGACGAGCTCTGGGGTGTGTCAGCCAGGGGCAATTGTGTTCTGGTGATGGACCTGAGCCTTGATAAGTAGAGGAAGCTGCTATGATAGCTGAGGCTTCTGGCTACTAGCACACCTCTAATGTGTCCCCCTTGGGTGTCCCAGACATGTTCCATTTGTGTCCTGGCATGTTAACCTGACAGCATTGGGGTGCATGTTCTGTATGTGGCAAAATGGGCTCGCGTGTGAGGAATGCCCTTGTTGAGGTGGGCCCCTCCCTCAGGTTGTGGACATCATGAGGGTGAATGTGGACAAAGTCCTGGAGCGGGACCAGAAACTGTCGGAGCTGGATGACCGCGCAGATGCACTCCAGGCAGGGGCCTCCCAGTTTGAAACAAGTGCAGCCAAGCTCAAGCGCAAATACTGGTGGAAAAACCTCAAGGTAAGAGAAGGGGCAGCTGGAGGGCAGGCAGGGGACTGATAGATAAGTAGGAATATCCTATATGTCTCACGGACCAATGGTACCCTTTCCCCCTTGCTCCTAGATGATGATCATCTTGGGAGTGATTTGCGCCATCATCCTCATCATCATCATCGGTGAGTTGAGGAGGGGGTGTCCTGAGCCCTTTCTTTGGAGAAGTTCCCCTTGTGGGTTTTGAAGGTCATTAACCTTCAAAAAAAGATAAATAGCTGCCAATGGCAATTCTGATTCATCCAGATTTCCAAACTGGATGTTGTGTAGCCTGCACTTTGCCTGGCTCTGGACAATTTTTATTACAATTTTAGAAATAGGAGAGCTGGTAGAGCTCCACTGTCCCGTGAGACTCTTTGGACCTGAAAACCCAAGCTGGGCACCCCGGAACTGGGGAGTGGGAGAGCAGGGAAGAACAGGGGACTCAGCATTAGAAGGTAATCCCCTCACTCTTTGAGAGCTGGTGGGCTCAGAAGAATAGAGGTCTGTGGCCCCAGGACCATACTTTTGAGTTGAAGTGACCTCAGAACTCTCCTGTCTAGCCCACTTGCTTTTACAGATGGAGAACTAGGTCCCAGAGAGGGGAAGGGACATCAAGCAGCTGGGATGTGGGGAGGATGGGAGCAGGGCCAGGCCTGACCTACTGCTTTCTTTCTTTTTCTCTCTTCCCCTACTCCGTCTTCCTCCTTCCCTTACTCTCTCTCCACAGTTTACTTCAGCACTTAAACCCCTGAGGAGCCGCCCTGCCCAGAGAGGGGCCTCTCCCCCTACCCCCAGCCGCTCCTCCACCTCTCAGCCATAACTTCCAGCCCCCCTCCCTTGATCCATGTGTGTGTGTGTGTGTGTGTGTGTGTCCGTGTGTGTGTCCCCTTGTAAATAGCCAGCTGTTATTTATACATATATTATATATATATTTGGTCTGTTTGTAGTTTTATTACTAGATGATATTTCCGGTTGTCCTTAACACCTCTTCCTGAGGATCCCATCACCTCCTCTCTTTCTCGCCTTTCCTTCCCTCTCTTCCTGACCAGCCCCAGATTCCTTCATTTGCATCTGCTATGCAATAGTCCTTCCTTTCCTCTCCCTCCCTCCGATTTAGCTGATCCTTCCTTCCTCCTACCCTGGCCCTCCACTCACTCACCCTTACCCCACCTAACCCTCCTCTCAAAGCAAAAAGCAGCTGTCCAGGCCTCCATAGGTGCATCTCGTTTGCATCCATTGGGAGGCGCTGTGACTCTCCCCACTTGGTCCTGAGAATCCCAAGGTCTTCTGGGAGCTTCCAGTATGTTGATTAGCATATCATTTGCATACCATCTTTTTTGTTGTTTGTTTTCTTTTTTCCCCTCATCACTCTCAAGCCATGTTTCTTTTTTACAGAGGAGTCTCCTTTAGTCCTTGTATAACTTTTTCATTTGCACATTACTTGCAGGTGGTGGGGAGCCTGGGCTTTTAGGGGAACCAGGTTATTCTGTTCCCTAGAACTGCCTTCTCCTAGCCCCTCTAGTCCAGTTTTGCCTCCCTTACTCCCATTTTCCAAACCTCTTGTTCCCTCTTCTCCCTCCCTCAGCTGGTGTGTAAGTGTCTTGGAGTTCAGTGTGTTATGATGGACCAATAATTCTGCCACTTGGGGTCTCTCCCCAATTCCTCCTCCCCAGTTTTCATGTGGGGAGCTCAACTGACATTCCCATGGGATCTCCCTCTTTCCCATCTTCCTGATTCACCTCCTCCTCCCTCCAGGAGAGTTGGAGGTTGGCCACAATCTGATCTCTTTTGGGAGGGGTAGCTACCAGTGTTGGGGGGGGGCTATCACTGCCTTGGGGAGGCATGGGGCAGGGCAGAGAATCCCCTCAGTTCCTGCCTGAAATCTCCTCTGGCCCCACCCCTCCTGGGGGGTAGGACTGATAATTTACCCGCCAGTGGGTATTGTCCCCATCACTGCCCAGCTTCTCTGACTGCCCCCCTGAATTCAGGGTGGGAGTATTAGTCACTGCCAATGTTTGTATAGGACTTGTTGGAAGTTGAGGATCGTCTGCCCTCTCCAAGTGGTAGAGCTCAAAGAGAGTGAGCTGTCCCTTTCTTAAGGGAAATGGTAGATGAAGGGTCAAATGTCTTTTTAAATGGCACAAATTTAGGGTCTGAGGATGCAGTCCCTTAACTTGCCACTGGAGGCGACCCCCAAGCTCTTTCTTCCTTCTGCACTTGAAGTTTTCTCTGTGGAGGGGGAGCAGGGACAGCTGAGCTGTGGTGTAAAAGGGTAGGGAGAGATGCTGGGGGTTGGGGGCACTGTGTTCTAGATCCCCCATATTATCCCAGTGTCCCCTGCCCCCCTCTTCCCCTGCCCTGTGCCCCCAATTCTGTGGCGCATCCAGATTGTGAAAATGTACAATAAATGTGTGGTGAGTAACCATGCGGTGTCTGTTCTAAGATCTCTTAATTATTGGGAAGAATTTGGGATCTGCAGGTATAACTGAAAAATTGAGATGATATTTTGAGAAGAAGGGACTGGGCTTTGCAGAATGGCTTGACCTTGGGCAGCGCAAAGTGTGCTCCCCAAAGTGACCATCAGGCAGGGTGAACAAAGACTTTAATGGGGAAACGTACATATGACAGCTGTGTTCCTTAGCCTGGTGAATCCTTCAGTCTGGGAGCCTGAGCTTTCTACATCCTTGCTGCCTGGCATTCACATCTGCTGTGGGATCCCTTCTTTCCTCATTTTAACTCTCAGGTGTTTTTCACTCACTCCAATTATCACTGAAGTAGATGACCACCTTATTTGAAGCTTTTTTTCTCTATGTCTAGCACAGTGCCATCATCCAGAGGGGCTGACAAATATTGTTGAACTGCTCAGGTTACAGAGACCACCAAAGTGCGTCCTGGAGCTGGCTATAGAGCTAGCTACTTTCTGCACCCCCTGAACCCTGAATTGTCTGGCTAGTGACTCTAGACCCCACACCCAACTTCCTTAGCCTTCAAGTCCATGACTCTCCTATATGATATGGCACCCTATCATCCCTCTCCCTAGGTGCAACAGTGAGTGGGATACTAAGTGAGTTCTGAAAAGTTGGAGTTCTCCAAGGATGCTGAGGACTTAGCATTATAGAAACTTTACTGTTCCAAGAAGTTCCCTTTAAAATGTTTATCTTCAGGACAGTTTCTGGAGATTCGGATTCAGCTATTCCAAAAAGGGGCACAGGTGATTTTTAGAATTACTCACTGCCATCAAGTTAAAACAGACATAGACCTGAACGTCCAGTGGGTTTTCAGAGATAATAAACAACACAGGAGGAGACTGCTTTTGGGATTGCAGTGCAATCATTAGGCCACCAGAGCTTCCTCAGGGTCCCAAAGCTCCCTTAAGTAAGTGTTGGTGGGTCTTGAGTCTAATAAGATGCATAGTGACTCTATGAACAACCCATATGAACATGTCCTAACCTATGTCATCCTTACAATCTCTGACACACTCAAGCTCATTGCTGCAGTTACCGTGGCAACCCACTTGGTCGAGGGTCTTCCTCTTTCACTACCCCTTCACCTTCTCAATTGTGATGTCTCTCTCCAAGGAATGACCTAAATGAGGTATACAGTTAATATTATAACACCCACCATTTGAGAATTTACTACCTATCAGATACCTTTCAGGTCTTTATCTACCGAATCCCTTCTAGCTTTGTTGTTATGTGTCATTGAGTTGTCTGTATCTCATAGTGACCTTATGTACAACAGCTCTGAACCCTGCTCTATCCTGAGTCAATTTTATTGTCTCTGACACACCTATCCCCATTAACCCAGTCACTGAATCAATCTCATCAAGGGTCTTCCCCTCCTGTGGTGTCCCTCCACCCTCCCAAGCATAATGCACCTCTGCAAGGACTGGTCCCTCATTGCAACATGCCCAAAGTGTGTCAGATGAAGCTTCAGAATCCATTCCTCCAAGGAGGGAGCAGCCTGGTTTCACCCTCTGCAAGACAAATCTATTTGTTCTTTTAGCAGTCCATGGTATATTCAATACTCTTCACCAGCACCACAGCTGAAAGGCATCAGTTCTCCTTCTATCATCCCTAGGCGTTGTCCAACTTTCTAATGCATTGCACGTTACTTGTAAAGACCATGGCTCGGATCAGGCGCACCTTAGTCTCCAGACTGACATCCTTGTTCTTCAGTACTCTGGAGATGTCCCTGACAGCAGACTTTCCCAGTGCAATTCGTCTTTTAAGTTTCTGTCTGGTACCAAGAGTGTTGATTGTGGAGCCAAGCAAACTAAAGCTGTTAAAGCTTCTAGCTTTAGCATCCCTTTTTTTTCTATAATTATATTTTATTAACTTTCATAAACATTTACAGAGATTTTGGGTTTCCATTCATTCACCGCTGCACCATTCTCTCTACCCTCCTCCCAGTTTGTTCTTGTCCAAATGCCACAGTGCTTGTCAAAGCCAGTTCTCATTAATCTTCTTTGTCAGTGTGTCCTTTGCCATTCCCTATCACTCCTCCCTGAGAGAGACTTCACCCTGAGTCATAAGGAAAAGGGGATGGCGTATTCTCTTAGCTACTTCCTGCTGAAAAGGGACGCTGTGGGTTTCAGGGTGAAGATCTTCTCTCACTACTCTAAAGGGCCCATTTGGCAGTAGGAAACACATAGACTATTATGGAGATTGATTTTGGAATTTAGATGCACTCTTATTGATTGTGCTTGGCCGTACATGTTCATATCCTTGAAGATGTATCATGGGGGTGTTGCAACCTAGAAGACACAAATTTGACTAACAAGTTATAAGTACATGAGTCAAAAATTATGGAAAAGTAAAAGATTCTTTCATTGTTCCACAAACCCCCCCCAGGTCCCCTCCACCATGCAGCCCTCGCTCTAGTCTCCTGTGATGACAGAAACACCCAGTTATATATCTCTTTTAAACAGTTCCCTCCCTCCTCCGCCTCAGTGCAGCACACATCATTGAACCCATCTTACTCAGTCTCTCCCCAACCCCAAGGACAGTCCCATTCTACAACAGTGGCATCATGTAATATTTGTCCCTTTGTGACTGGGATATTTTCACTCAGCATAATGTTCTCCAGAGTCAACCATTTTGAATAATATTGCATGAGTTCCTTGTTTTTTAAAGCTTTAGCATCCCTTAAATCCTGGAATTCTCTTTGGTGTCAGGGAATTGAGTTGACCTAGGTTCAAACGTGGGTCCCACACTAATTAGTGTGTTACTGTGGGCATATGACACGTATCAGTATATTGGGTTCTTATCTATGAGAAGGTAGGCAGTAGGCGAACAAGCCTTTCTGAGGTTGTGAGAAGCCCCTGGCGGGAACCACAGCATCCAATCGGGAGGCAGTCATCTTCACTCCTGTTTTCATCCAGCGGTGCTAAAGTCTGAAGACCGTTTTCACAATTTCCAGCTTCTGGAACCTCAGGGACTGTGGGCTGTAGCACCAGCGTGGGGGTGTTGTCACGCCTGGGATGGCCCGTCCCTGTCTCTGCACAACACCCTTCTAGCAGTTATCCCTTGCCCACGCTGCTACCGCTTCCATCCACGCTTGTGCGCAAGGCACGCTAACTGCGCCTGCGAAGACTGAAGCCCAGGGTAGGAGTGTCGTCAAGGAAAATCCCCACCTTCTAGGTAAACAAGTTGCCACGTGAGACCGCCAGCACGTGTCCTTTACAGCCCCGAGACCTGTCGGCCTATGAGAAAGTTTGGAGGACCGGACTGACATTAGCCTTGCCTATCAGGCGAGTGGGGTGGGGTATTGCCCTAGCCAATGAAAAAGTCAGAGGTGCATAGAGGCGTGGTTTCCGGTCAACCTTCCAATTGACGCGGCGGGGTGGCCCTTCCTGCACGTGTATCTGTCACTGACTGTGGGGACGCGAACCAATCAGAAGATGACGGTGCCCTGCCTTGCCAATGGAGGCTATGCGGCGGTCGGATGGCTGCACGCGGCACGGGGCATGGGTCGGCGCCCTCAGGCCAATGAGCTTAAGGGGCGTGGCAACCTGGCTAATGGGCGGGCATGGAGGAGCCGGTCTTTGTCCTTTTGGTCACTATTTGAAGGAAATTGAACCCCTGAGCAAAGCCGAGCGGTGAGTGTACTAGTTTATTATACTCGGTATTGGAGGCTGTGTTCGGTCACGAGGGGTATTAATTGAAAGATCTGCAAGCCAGTGAACATTGCGGTGGGAACTCTTGATAGTTGTGAAAAGTAGGGGCGGGAACTCAGTTCTGGAGGAAAGGGGATGGGCATTTCACATCTTGAAATGTAAAAAGGGTCCCATGCTCCTAACTCCCACAACACATCTGAGGGTGCTGAAGTTCTTGCTACCAGGGAGGTACGGGGAGGGATTAAGTTGGTGCCGGGTATTTTAAGTGGGGAAGCACCCCCATACTTGAAAGATGCATGGATTCGAGTAGGGCAGAAAGCCGAGTACCAAAGCGTTGACATGATGATTTGAGAAAGAGTAGTGCGGTGATTTTTGTAACCCTGAGCCAGTCATATCACGTCCCTCTGTTTCTTTGTCATGTGTAAAAGAGAGGAATTGGGCCTCAGAGGCATCTTTTGTGAATAGGGGTGAGGGAGCAATTGTGGAGATCCTGAGGGGAAGGGTGGGCAGAAAAGGGTGGGATAAGTTCCTGCAGATTGCCTATGCATTTACCTTTTTTAAAATTTTTTTTGCTTTTTTTGCATTTACCTTTTTGACCTCCTGAATGTGGGGAGGCACTATCTATAAATACTACCAACCAGGCCAGTGGTGGTATCTTGACCAGAAATAAGGTGTGAAAGTGCAGAAGTGGGATTCCTAGGAAGGCATGGGGGCTAGTGGCTGCTAGGGTGATCTCTAGGACTTTGTGAGCATGTGAGAACTGAGGAATGCAAGTTGAATGTCTCCCTCCACGTGGGGCCCAAGGAGGAGGAGCAGTCAGTGTTCCCCGCATCAAATTTAGAATTGGCTTAGATTTGGGTCTAGGGAGGGGGCTAGTTTTTCCAGTGATAGGGTGCTAGGATACAGCTTAGAGGTTGGGTAATATTTCATAGGTGTTTGGAAGAAGCCATTTAACAGAACTCAGAATTGAACCCAGACTCTTTTTACTAAAAGCTTGAGAACATGTTTTGGCACAGTTGAGGCAAATTTAGTAATTTTTGAGCCTTAGTCATGGTGAGGGGAATGGGAATGATAATATCCACGTTATGAGATTTCAAAGGGAATTAAACATTGTTTAGCAAAAGGCCTGGGTCAAGTTTTCAAAAGTTTATGATTAAAAAAGCTGGTTGTATGGCTCTCATCTGACAAGCCACAGGAACGGTGAGAGATTTATTTGAATGCGGTGGCTGGGCACTACGTGCCGATTCTCAAATCTTTCTTTTTGCTTCCCTGATTTTACTCTTCAGTTCCTTCTGATTCTCTAGGTCAGATCTCTACATTCCTCCTACTATTTCTTTCCCAGGATCCAAGCTGGGCCACTTGTACTATCCTAGTTCAATTTCCTCATTCTAGACTCATTTTCTTTTTCCTCCCTCCTCCCCTCTGCCTTCGGAACGAGAAATTACTCAGAGGGGCCCTCTGGGAGGGAGCAAAGGTGCTGTTCTCTATGGAACCTGGGCTTCCAACTTCCCTACCCAGACACTTTGGCACCGGGCCAGCATATGTGTAGAGCTTGGCAGAGGAATCCTGAGCTCGAAACTGAGGGAACAGACAAGTGGAGTAGGGTGGCTGCAGATAGCAAAGGCAGCTTTTGTTGGAGGGAACCCCTGCCTCCTAATTGTCTCTCCAGGAATCCCTGGCTTTGGGACTGGAAGGCTGTCTTTGGACTTGGGGAGGCGGTTAGGCTGGGTGCATGTTCTGGGCTGCCAGCCAAAAGAACACGATGTTCCTAAGTGTGCTGGCCTCCGCCCTGTGGGACTGGCCACTTCCCAAACCGCTGCCTCTTCAGGCTCACTGCCCCACATTCCCTTAGCCTTGCCCCGCCTCCTTCCTCTGCTTTGACATCACGACTCTCTCCCGCCCCCTCTCCTCCATTGACGGCAGCAAGGCTTGGTTACTGTGGGGACCGTGAGGCAGGGCAGCCAGTCAAAGCCTTGGGAGCAGATGGGAGCTGCTGCAGCACTAGACCTTCTTGCTTTTGCAAAGGATAAGATACAGAGGTGCAGTTATGAGAACAAAGCCTACCCTAGTGAGGAAAAATTACACGTAAACCCCGGAGCAAATGTGCAGAGGGCGGAAAAAAAGGTTGTTTCTAGGAAAAAAAGTGTCTGAAAATGAGACAAGGGACAGGACCATCCATAGTCAGGGTAAACAGTAAGTATGTGAATTGTGGGAAATATTTTCAAGGAGAGACTAATTTGGGGGCACTGGAAGCCTTTGTTGTTGTGTATTCCTGCTTTGGACTTTGTATGTTTCTAATTTTTAACACCTCTGTGTCCACTAAGCCCACGGGGAATACCACTGTTAAAGAAAGCTTGAGCCATGTGACAGTGACAAGAGTGCACCCACAGTTGATATCAGCAGCAGCTTAGGGACCTCTTCACTTGCCATCCACATCCAACCAGGGAGCCTGTGACTACTGCTAGTCAGAGTCCTGGAAAGCAGTGGAAGGCAGCTCTCCTGGGCCCGGCGCTTTATTCACTCAAATCAAGTTCACTTTCTAGGATTCAGGGTTCAGCTCGCACACCTTTTTTTTTTTTAAAAAAAAAATTCATATCCAACCTCTTTTGTATTGCTTAGCTTTATTTTCATTCATCTCTGTGTTAATGACATAATGATCACCTGCTTTGTAGGATGTGGTGTTTTGACTTGGGTTCTGGGAGATCGAGACTTGTTGTGTTGTTGTTATGTGCCGTTGAGTCCCTTGCGACTCATAGCGACCCTATGTACAACAGCCCTAAACTCCGCTCTGTCCTGTGCCAATCGCACTGTCTCTGACACTCCCATCCCAATTATCCCAGTCACTGAATCAATCCACCTCATAGAGGGCCTTGCTCTCCTGCTCTGTCCCTCCACCCTCCCAAGCATGATGTCCCTCTCCAAGGACCGGTCTCTCCTTACAACATGTCCAAAGTATATTAGACGGAGCCTCAGAATCCTTGCCTCCAAGGAGCCACCCGGTTTAACCCTTTCCAGGACAAATCTGTTTATTTTCCGAGTAGTCCATGGTATTCTCAATACTCTTCTCCAGCACCACAGCTCAAAGGCATCAATTCTCCTTCTAGCCTCCTTGGTCATTGTCCAACTCTCTGATGCATAACAAGTGATTGCGAAGACCATGGCCTGTATCAGACGCACCTTAGTCTCCAGAGAGACACCATTGCTCTTCAGTACTTTGGAGAGGTCCCTAACAGCAGACTTTCCCATGGCAATGCGCCTTTTAATTTCCTGGCTGCTGGTGCCAAGACTGTTGACTATGGAGCCAAGCAAACTAAAGCTGTGTACAATCTCAATCTCTTCACCATCCATCCTGATGCTGCCAATTGGTCCAGTGGTGAGAATCTTTGTCTTCTTGACATTGAGCCTCAATCCATATTGTAGGCTGCAGTCCTTGACACTCTGCAGCAGGCGCTTCAGGTCCTCTTCAGTTTCAGCAAGCAGGGTTGTGTCATCCGCATAACGCAGATTGTTGATAAATCGTCCACCGATCTTGACCCCACATTTCTCCGCATAGAGCCCAGCCTCCCGGATAATCTGTTCTGCATATAGGTTGAAAAGGTATGGAGATAGGATGCATCCCTGGCATACGCCCTTCCCAATTTTGAACCATGTAGTGTTCCCTTGCTCTGTTCTGACGACTGCCTCCTGGTCCAAGTATAAGTTTCGCATTAGAACGATCAAGTGTTCTGGGATTCCCATTCTTCTCAGGGTCAGCCATAGTTTGTTATGATCTACACAGTCAAATGCCTTTGCATAGTCAATGAAACACAGATAGACATTCCTCTGGTATTCCCTGCTTTCAGCCAACATCCATCTAACATCAACTACAATATCTCTAGTACCACGAGCCCTTCTAAACCCAGCCTGGACTTCTGGTAGTTCTCTGTTGATGTGCTGTTCCAGTCGTTTTTGGATAATCTTCAGTAAAATCTTGCTTGCATGTGAAATCAGTGAGATTGTTCTGTAGTTTCCACATTCTGTTGGGTCACCTTTCTTTGGGATAGGAACAAATATTGATCTCTTCCAGTCAGTTGGCCAAGTGGTTGTTCTCCAGATTTCTTGGCACAACTTGGTAAGCATGTCCATGGCAGCATCTGTTAACTGAAATATGTCAATTGGTATATCATCTATTCCTGGAGCCTTATTTTTTGCCATTTCCTTCAAAGCAGCCTGAACTTCTTTCATCACCATAGGCTCTTGCTCATATGTTGTTTCATGAAATTCTTCTGTGTCTTCGAAGACTTGAGCTAGATGAAATATTTTGCTGTAGTGGTCCTTGGCCTTGACTTTCTCTTTTAGGGGTGAAGATCTGAGGTCACTGCCCCCTTACTTTTCTGTGTCCAGGATCTAATTAGCCCTTTTTACCAGCCACCCCATTGGTTGTAATCCTTGCTGCCTGCGCCCCGCTTTTCGCTTTTCGGGCAATCCTAACTGTGGGTAGCTGCATCCTCTGGGAGAAGCACTTAGTTCACTAATTACCACTTAGGCTGCCCTTTTCTCTGATTGACCTTGGAGCTCTTGCCACTGTTTTCAATTCTGAAGTGTCTTTTGGTCCTGACTGCCCCTTTCTTGTTTGCCCCAACGCATCATGCGTGGACCCTCAGCTGCCCTCCTCTCTGCTGTGGGCGGAACGTGAAGTGTCAGTGGAAGAGTGGTTAAAAGACAGGGCTCCCACTCCCCATCATTATGATAGCTCAGGAGGGGAACCCAGGAAAGGCCAAACTGGGTTTCTGTCTCTCCCTCCCCCACCCCTCAGGGGCCAGCCATTCCATCTGGCATGATTTGCCTCCCAGGGTTTGCATTCCTTTCCCCACCCCTGGCAAGAAGACGGTGTTCTGTTCTACTAGGCTGGCCAGTTCAGGCAGTATCATCTCCTGTGGGCCAGATATTTTCCCTGAAGAAGGCAGCTTAACCAACCTTAACATCTCTTCCACTATTCCCAGTGCAAAGCGCCCAACGCCTATTGGCTGGGTGGTGTCTGGGGCCCTTCAGCCCAGTGCCAGCACCCAGATCCACGTGCGCCTGTGTGTGTGACACAGCGCTGACCTCAGTAGAGGCCAGTAGCCAATCAGTCGCTAGAACCAGGTCCCCAACCAATAGGGGGCGGGGTCTGCGGTTCCGCCGGCAGGGGGCCAATGAGGGGCAGAGCCTGGCATTATGCAACCGCCTCCCGGCCCCACGAAGCTTCCACTCCGCTACACGGCAGCAGGCTGGTACGGAGTGGGCAGGCGGCCGGAGGACACCAGAGCGGCAGGTAGGTACCCGGGCACCTCCCCAGAATCAAGCCTTCGGCCCAGAGCTGAGCCTTCGCTTCGCCAACTCTCATGGCCCACAAATCCTCCTGCTTTGTCGCTGGCCACCCCACCCCCTCCCTGGGGACCTAGGTGTCTTCCCTCTCTCTGCAGCTGGCGGCTGTACTGCTGGCTGTCTTTACTTTCCTTACACTTTGCTTTCCCACTTCTCTCACTCCTTGCTCCCAACCTTCCCGGCTCCACACCCAACACTCTGGGTGGGCATGTCCCCTGCCTCCTTCCCGGTTACTCGGGGTCCCCGATTCTGCCCCAGCACCAGGACCCCTTCAGGCTTTCGGCGTTTCCCACACTCCCTTCTCCAAACCCTGGCCGTGCGCCGGCCGTGATGTCAGCCCGGTTCGGACTGGAACATCCCGTCCCGGCGCGCCAGTTCCTGATGTTGGCCGCAGCCTTCCCTTTTCTCCTGGCTCAGAAGGAGCTAGGGCGGGGGTGTGGCTGGACGGGGAACCGGGCGAGAGCGTTCTGCCAACTGTAGTGAGGCTTCTGCTCCGAGCTGAGTGTGTCTGATTCGGATGAGTAAGAGGAGGGGGGAAGAAACGTGATCAGGAAACTAGGGGGCTCAGGAATGTGATGATCACAAAACTAGCAGGCTC
>NW_006399996.1:3254996-3271409 GCF_000299155.1 Elephantulus edwardii | reverse complement strand
GACGGCGCAGGTGCCGGCTTAGGTCCTGGTGGACAATTGGAGGCAGGATCCGGAGAGAATAATAAAAGATGTGTCGTTGTCAGCTTGGACCCAGTGATAGAGGCTCAGAAGAGAGCCTGGCGGAGGATCTCTCGCGCGTAGAGCGGTGGTGGTTGTGTTTTCGTCCTGGAGAGCCCAGGGACGGCTCCTGGAACGCCGATAGTGCCCGCTGGGCCGTCGAGGGACTGGGAATATCTTAAGGGTGGGTGACCTACGGCCGTGACTGTGAGTGTAGGAGTGCGTCGTTCCCTCGTTTCCGCCGGGAAATGGGGGAGGGGTCCCCTCTTCCTATGGTCTCTCCAGCAACCGCAGAGCTTAGTCTCTGACGTCGGTTTCCCTGGCGACCGCGGCAGCGGCGGTGGAAGCGCGTGGTGGGGCCGCGCATGTCAGCGCGCATGTGCAGCGGGGGTGGCGCCGCCCACAGATAAAATTAGCCCAGAGGCCTAAATATAGGAGAGGGCTGGCTCACCCCCTGCTCCGTGGCGTTAGAGCCCTATAGTCTGAGTGCCTGATGGGAACTTGCGGCTGAAAAGTGTCCAGTCTTTGGCCCGTAACTACATAACTGTTGACCATCTGGTGGACTGCTTTGGCTCTGCTTACCCAGGCCACACTGGCAGGAGATGAAGAGGGCCCAAAGGGGAAACCCCTCCCCAACAAGAGCAAGAAATAGGCCCTTCCTCAGGCTGCCTACGCAAGCCATAGGACCCAGGAGCAAGAGTACAAGCAAGGGGTATGAATGAAGCCAGCAGGTGCTATGAGTTTAACAGTCTCATTTTCTCCAAATCTTCTTCCCTGGTTTTCCTTTCCAGGTACTGATTGTGATCCAGCTGCTCAAGTCTTAAAACTGAAGTTTCCCACCTTGCTCCCTTAGCTAGGCCTCCTGGCCCTCTTGTACATCCGTGGTGGCCTCCCCACCTTCACTGTTCACTTGTCCTCCTCATGGCCCAGACATGAGTGGCCCCCTCGAAGGGGCTGATGGGGGTGGGGATTCCAGGCTTGGGGATGCTTTTTGTCCTGGAGGGTCCCCATCCCCGGGGCCGCCACAACATAGGCCTTGCCCAGGCCCCAGCTTGGCCGATGACATGGATGCCAACAGCAGTGGCTCAAGCGGCAATGAGTCCAACGGTCCTGAGTCCAGGGGTGCGTCTCAGCGGAGCTCACATAGCTCCTCCTCCGGCAATGGCAAGGACTCCGCCCTGCTTGAGACTACTGAGAGCAGCAAGAGGTCTGTGTGGGTGTATGGTACCAGGTTTTGTGTGTGGAAGTGGTTTCGTGAATAGGCTGAGCTTAGATACATGCCCTGTGTTGCTGTTTTCTTTCCTCTTGTTTGAACTTGTTGCTTCTTCCCTAGCACAAACTCCCAGAGTCCATCCCCACCCAGCAGTTCTATTGCCTACAGTCTCCTGAGTGCCAGCTCAGAGCAGGACAACCCCTCAACCAGTGGCTGCAGGTGTGTAGGGTGAAGGCAGAGTGGGCTGGGGTTCATGGCCGGGATTTGGGCCTAATGCCTCTCCCTCCTCCTTCCCCGTGGGCCCTGCAGCAGTGAACAGTCAGCCAGGGCAAGAACCCAGAAGGAACTCATGACAGCATTACGGGAGCTCAAGCTTCGACTGCCTCCAGAGCGCCGGGGCAAGGGCCGTTCTGGGACCCTGGCCACACTCCAGTATGCACTAGCCTGTGTCAAGCAAGTGCAAGGTGAGTGACACTTCTTCCCATGAGGCAGCAGTGGGAGTGTCCTCTCATTCCCTGACACCCCCACCCCTTACTCTGTAGCCAACCAGGAGTACTACCAGCAGTGGAGCCTGGAGGAAGGGGAGCCCTGTGCCATGGATATGTCCACCTATACTCTGGAGGAGCTGGAGCACATCACATCTGAGTATACACTTCGCAACCAGGTCAGCACTGGCCTCACCTCTTCATCATCATGCTCCTCCATTACCACTCCCGCTGTTTCCCAACCTGTTGTTGCTCTTACCTTCTTGCCCAGGATACCTTCTCCGTGGCTGTCTCCTTCCTGACTGGCCGCATTGTCTACATATCAGAGCAGGCGGGTATCCTGCTACGTTGCAAGCAGGATGTGTTCCGGGGTGCCCGATTCTCAGAACTCCTGGCACCCCAGGATGTGGGTGTCTTCTATGGTTCCACTGCCCCATCTCGCCTGCCCACATGGGGCACTGGGGCCTCAGCAGGTGAGGTGCCCAGGGGCTTGTGGGGAGGGATGAGCGGTCTCTTAGGAAGCTGCTATGAGAAGCTAGGAGCCCAAACTTTCGTTTGGTGGATTCCTGACAGCTGAGGAGGAGGCAGTAAGTGGCTGTGCTTACAGTGGTCTTGCTCTGTCCCAGGTGCAGGTCTCAAGGAGAAGTCTGTCTTTTGCCGAATCAGGTAAGTGGAAGGGGGGGAAGCCAGTCCTGCTCTTCTTGCACTCTCTTCCCATTCTTTGCATCTTTTGTGTCAGCTTTAACCTTGGCTTGGAGAGATGGTGACTTGAAAGTCCCAAATCCCTCTTTCTTCCTTGCTAGTAGAGGTCCTGACCGGGAGCCAGGGCCTCGGTACCAGCCATTCCGCCTAACTCCATATGTGACCAAGATTCGGGTCTCTGATGGGGCCCCTGCACAGCCATGCTGCCTGCTCATCGCGGAGCGCATCCATTCTGGTTATGAAGGTACAGGGCTTGGGTCCTGGCCTGAGAGACTGTGGGGAGGATGCCTCCTCTAGTAGATGGGTGAAGGAAAAGATAGGCCTGGAAAGCATGCCTAAGTTACTTGGAATTTTGGGATAGAAGCTACTGCATTTCAGAGGCTTTGAGCCCCCTAGTGATAAAGAGCTGCATGAGATTAGTAAACCAGGAGAAGGCAGAAAAGAACATTTTAGTTTTTTAATCTATTACTGTTACGAAGCAAAGGGATGGGCCAGACTATTTATTTTTATTAATTTTAATGAAAGTTTGCAGAGACTTAGGGTTTCCATTCATTCATTGTTGCACTTTTCTCCCTGCTCCCGTGCCCCCCAAATTCTCTCTTCTCTTTGAAAAGTAAAAGAAAAATTCTTTCATTGTTACACAATTCCTCCTCCTTAAGTCTGCTCATCTATGCAGCCTTCATTCTGGACTCCTGTCATGACAATAAAAACTAATTATATATCCCTTTTAAACAGTTCTCTCCCTCAGCTGTTTCAATGCAGTATACAATATTTATTCCCTCTTTCTCAGTCTCTCCTCAACCCCGATGTTAGTCCCGTTTTACAACAGTGGCCCTATGCAATATTTGTCCTTTTGTGACTAAGATATTTCACTCAGCATAATGTCCTCTAGGATCATCCATTTTGCATAATATTTCATGAGTTCCTTGGTTTTTCAGTGCTGAATAGTATTCCATTGTGTGAATATCCAGAGCTTCACTATCCATTTGTTTGTTGATGGACACTTGGGTCATTTCCAACTCTTTGCTATTGTGAACAAAGCTGTAATAAACATGGGTGTGCATATATCTGGTTGGGTGGCAGTTATGGTTTCTTTAGAGTATAATCCCAGTAGTGGAATTGCTGGGTCAAATGGTATTTCTTTTTTGACTCTTTTTTTATTTTTAATTCATTTTAATGAAAGTTAACAGAGACTTAGGGTTTCCAGTCATTCATTGTTGCACTTTTCTCCCTGCTCCCCCCCATTCACTTTTCTCCTTGATAAGTAAAAGAAAGACTCTTTCATTGCTATGCAGTCCCTCCCTCCAAGTCCATGGCACTGTGCAGCCTTCATTCTGGACTCCTGACATAACAATAATTCCTAATCATATATCCCTTTTAAACAGTTCTCTCCCTCATCTGTTGCAGTGCAGTATACATCATTCTTCCCCTTCTTCTCTCTTCCCTCAACCCCAGTGTCAGTCCTGTTTTACAGTAGTGGCCCTATGCAATATTTGTCCTTTTGTGACTGAGATATTTCACTCAGCATAATGTCCTCCAGGGTCACCCATTTTGTATACTATTTCATGAGTTCCTTGTTTTTGAATGCAGCATAGTATTTCATTGTGTGAATATACCTGAGCTTCTCTATCCATTTGTTTGTTGATGGGCACTTGGGTTGTTTCTAGCTCTTTGCTATTGCGAACAAAGCCGCAATAAACATGAGTGTGCATATAAATGGTGTTTCTATTTGCAACTATTTGAGGAAGTGCCATACAGCCTTACATAGTGGTAGCACCAGGGCCAGACTATTTTTGTAAGCCATGGGTCCTGGGAGGATTGTTAGCCAGCCTTGGTGTCCCAGACAAGAATGGAGGGTTAACATGCTTGATTAAAACTAATGATTGACCATGTCTTCTGTCCCTTAGCTCCTCGGATCCCTCCTGACAAAAGAATTTTCACCACACAGCACACACCCAGCTGCCTCTTCCAGGATGTGGATGAGAGGTGAGGTCAAGACGTGAAGGAAAGGGTGCTGGTCAGTGCTGAGGCCGTGACTGTTCTAATACCTCTTTTCATTACAGGGCTGCCCCATTGCTGGGCTACCTACCTCAAGACCTCCTAGGGGCTCCTGTGCTCTTATTCTTACATCCTGAGGACCGACCCCTCATGCTGGCTATCCACAAGAAGAGTAAGCACTTGACTCACTTTGCCTCTCCTTTCCAGCCTGTCTCTGGGATTTCTGCCCTCATGCTGGTGTTCCAGTTCTTTGATCTCTTGGGGCTCCAGTGGAGGGCTTCCACCTTACTCCATTCTCCCTCCCACTGACCCTCAGTCTCATTTCTCTCTCTTTTCAGTCCTCCAGCTGGCTGGCCAGCCCTTTGACCACTCCCCTATCCGCTTCTGTGCCCGTAATGGGGAGTATGTCACCATGGACACCAGCTGGGCTGGCTTCGTGCACCCCTGGAGCCGGAAGGTGGCCTTTGTGTTGGGTCGCCACAAAGTTCGCACGTAAGTGGGCCATGCCCCAAGACCTGGCCAGAGGGGGTGGGACAGTGCAGGAAGGGGAGGCCTAGGGACAGGGCTCAACTCACCCTTCCCCGCTGTACAGAGCCCCCCTGAATGAGGATGTGTTCACTCCCCCGGCCCCCAGCCCAACCGTGTCCCTGGACTCTGATATTCAGGAACTATCAGAGCAAATCCACCGGCTGCTGCTACAGGTGAGAGTTAAATAGCACGTGCAAGTAGGGAAGTTAGGGTGGGGAGTAGGGCATAGACCTCTAACTGTCCCTCTTCCTGCCTTAGCCTGTGCATAGCCCCAGCTCCTCGGGACTCTGTGGAGTCGGTCCTGTGACATCTCCTGGCCCTCTGCTCAGCCCTGGCTCCTCCAGTGAGAGCAACGGGGGTGATGCTGAGGGGCCCAGACCACCTACCCAGGTGAGTGACTTCTCTCCATTCACCCTGCTAGTCCCCCAGTTCTCCAGTCTTCAAGTCAGCATTGGCAGGCCCATAGGAGCTTTGCCCAGTCCCCAGTTTTTTGTTTCTCTCACCTCTTCCTGTTTCCTTGCCAGTTCCTCCTTGTTACTGTTTCTTTGGCCCTAATATTGGCCATACCGCCCAATGCCGGCCTTTTTGCCCTGTGTCCCATAGGTGACCTTCCAGCAGATCTGTAAGGATGTGCATCTAGTGAAGCACCAGGGGCAACAGCTTTTTATTGAGTCTCGGACCCGGCCCCCGCCCCAGTCCCACCTTCCCGGTGAGTTGGCTAGGCTGTAGCAGGGGTAAATGGTGACAACTGGGGGGCTCCCAATTCTCGTGCCAACCTGTTCCTCTTCCCTTTCTCTGCCCCAGCTGCAGGTACATTCAAGACCAAGGCCCTTCCCTGCCAGTCCCCAGACCCAGAGTTGGAAGCGGCATGTGTCCCTGTCCCTGTGCCAGTAGCCTCGGCCCCTGAGGAGACTGAGAGGAAAGAAGCCTCTCTCTGCTCCTATCAGCAGATCAATTGCCTTGACAGCATCCTCAGGTAAGGCCAGTCTAGCACCTCTCCCAATTGCACCATGCGTTGGCTGTGCTCCCCACAGGCCCTGCTCTCATGCCAGCCTGGTGTAACTCCAGGTACCTGGAGAGCTGCAACATCCCCAGCACAGCCAAGCGCAAGTGTGCCTCCTCCTCTTCCTGCACCATGTCCTCTGCCTCCGATGACGACAAGCAGAGGATAGGTCCCCTCACTACTGGGGCCAAGAAAGGTAACGCCCAGAGCATGCCCTCCTCCCACCCCCATGCTGGTCTAGTGGCTTGTGTCTCTCTCATCTTCTGTTTTTGGGCTCTCCACCATGCTCTACCTTGTTCTCCTCCCCGCCCCATCACTATCCTGTTCCCTTGTCAGCCCTACTCCTCATCCCCAGAATCCGCCTTCCATTGCGGGTGGAGGTGGTAACTGCCATCTCTCTGCACAGATCCGTCGGCAGTGCTGTCTGGGGAGGGGGCCACCCCTCAGAAGGAACCTGTGGTGGGAGGCACCCTGAGCCCGCTTGCCCTGGCCAATAAGGCAGAGAGTGTGGTGTCCATCACCAGTCAGTGTAGCTTCAGCTCCACCATCGTCCATGTGGGAGACAAGAAGCCCCCGGAGTCGGGTATGGGCCTGGAGGACATCACTCCATTGGTCCCTCCAGGGAAAGTTCCCTCCCACCTGCCTTTCTGTCCCTTCCAGCCACTGATGGAGAGAAGCTCTCCCTTTCTGCTGGGTCTACGCTTCTTGCTTTCCTTTTCTGCCTCTGGTGTTTTACCCTTCCCTCATTCTTCCTGTCTTGTACCTGTCAGTTTAAACAGAAAGTCTGTGGTGGGAGGTTTAATTGTAACCTGTTGAGCACAGAGGTTTTGAAGGAATGTTGACTGCCCCTGCTGGGCTTGAGGGAAGGGCAAGAATGGGCTTCCCTTGCAGTTGGAGGAGAGTGAGGTGTCAGCCTGGGGCTTTTCTGGCAGCTACTGCATGAGACTGATGTCCTCTCCTACTGGTCAGATCTGCATGTGGAAGAGAGGGCCCAGGGCAAGGAAGGAACCAGGAGCAGCTCAGGGCTGGGCTTGGCTAGATTATTGGAGAGAGAGCAAATGGTATGAATGCATTAACTTCTGAACTGACCTTTTCCTTGTCTCTCCTTTCTCAGACATTATCTTGATGGAGGATGTACCTAGCCTGGTCCCTGGTCCAGCCCCAAGCCCTGCTCCCAGCTCCACAGTAGCCCCTGACCCAGCCCCAGATGCCTACCGCCCAGTGGGCCTGACCAAGGCTGTATTGTCCCTGCACACCCAGAAGGAGGAGCAGGCCTTCCTCAACCGCTTCCGGGACCTGGGCAGGCTGCGTGTGCTCGATGGCTCTTCCATGGCACCATCGGCCCCTGGTGATCGAGGTAGCCACCCAGGGCCTCCCTAAATCTGCCTTCTTTCCAGCCTAGAACCAGACTGTTGGGGGTCTGGGCTCCTGAAAGAGAAGTTTGCCCATTTAAGACTCAGTTGCTGCTGCTCAGGAGATCATCATAGATTTTGGGCCACAGACGTGCAAAGAGGACTGAGGCAGTTCCCAGTGGGCTCATGGGTGGGTGGAAGGCCCTCTGTGGGAGGTTACAAGACTGGGCTCTACTTCTGCCCTGCATCCTGCCCATTTCTTCACTCCATCAAGAGCTAGGCAGAACATGACCTCGACAGGCAAGAATTAGCACCCAAGCGGGCAGTGCCAGCTCAACTGTGGTGGATGAACTGGACCCCTGTCCCTGCCACCTTCTGCCCATGTGCCTGTTTTCTGCACACCCTTCTGACCCCTCTGTAACTGTGCCTTTATCATCCTTTCTCAATAAACCCCCCTGTTCCTGCCTTCTGTGATTCTTCCCTGAATGTTCCCCACCTCTTTGAGTTCTCTCCAGCATGGAGACCAAATCGTTTGGGGCTTTTGTCTGCCCTTTTCCCCTGGTTAGTGTCAGAGTAGTAGGATGCCAGGGGTACTAATCCGCAGATGAGGTTCCTCATTAATCCTAGTCTTTCCCAGCAGGTTGCCACCACGGCCCTGTAACCCCCAGCCACCGACACCACTGCCGATCCAAAGCCAAGCGCTCGCGCCACCACCAAGCCCCCCGGCACGGAGCGCCCTGCTATGTCTCCCACCCCTCACCTCCACCTTCCTCTACCCCTTGGCCACCTCCACCATCTACTGCCCCTTTCCCAGCTGTGGTCCAGCCCTACCCTCTCTCAGTATTCTCCCCACGAGGAGGCTCACAGCCTCTCCCCTCTGCCTCCAACTCTGTGTCCACTACAGCTTTCCCTGCCCCCCTAGTGACTCCAGTGGTGGCCTTGGTGCTCCCTAACTATCTGTTCCCTGCCCCCACTAGCTATCCTTATGGATTACCACAGGCCCCTGCTGAGGGACCTCCCACTCCAGCCTCTGGCTCTCCTTCTCCATCCCTGCCCCCACTGCCCCCTACCCCTCCCCACCGTCCAGACTCTCCACTATTCAACTCCCGATGCAGCTCCCCACTCCAGCTCAATTTGCTGCAGCTTGAAGAGCCCCCTCGTGCTGAGGTGGATGTTGCTGCAGGGGGTCCTGGAAGCAGTGCTGGGGCCCCTGCCCCCAGTGAGGAGGTTTTGGAGCCAGAGGCCAGATTGGTGAGCACTGTCCCCCATAGCACACCCCCTACCAGCCTAGGGCCACTCTTGCCACTCAGCCCCCTGCCTTTCCCCTGCTCGGTAGGTGTGCCTGGCTGCTATCTTAATCTCCAGGAGAAGTGCTGCAG
Organism: Elephantulus edwardii; assembly: GCF_000299155.1. Taxonomy (NCBI): domain Eukaryota; kingdom Metazoa; phylum Chordata; class Mammalia; order Macroscelidea; family Macroscelididae; genus Elephantulus; species Elephantulus edwardii. Next base: position 3,262,692 of record NW_006399996.1, on the reverse strand, counting down.
GCTGGGAGACCTGGCGTGTCACTGGCTAGAAATCAGTGGCCTTATCTGTGAAGTGGGGATAGCCTTGTCTCACAGGAGTCAGGGCAGGGACATTCCAGTAATTTCTCAGGGCCCATCTGCCATTTGGGAAGGGTTTAATGTCATACTTCATGCATCCACAGCTGCTCTTGTAGTGTAGCTGACTTGGGAACCAGTTGATTTGAGTGCCTTCATCTTCAGTGGAAGCAACCTGGGGTTTGAGCCCTTGACCCCTCTGTCACTCCTCCCCAGGCAGAGGTGACTGAGTCCTCCAATCAGGACGCGCTGTCAGGCTCCAGTGACCTGCTGGAATTGCTGCTGCAGGAGGACTCACGCTCTGGCACAGGCTCGGCCGCCTCAGGCTCATTGGGCTCTGGCCTGGGCTCTGGGTCTGGCTCGGGCTCCCATGAGATGGGCAGCACCTCAGCCAGCATCACTCGTGAGTGCCAACTCAGGGCAGGCCAGGGAAAGGGGGGAGGCCAGGCCCCATCTTGGTTGAGCAGTCTGGGCAAATGCCTTATTTTTCCAAGGCCCGTGGGGTGCGGCATGTGCCTTTTGAGGGGAAGGCCTGAGGCTCTGGGGTGGGGTGGGGACTGCAGCCTTCCTGACTGTGCTACCTCCTCCTTCACAGGTAGTAGTCAGAGTAGCCACACAAGCAAGTACTTTGGCAGCATCGACTCTTCTGAGGCTGAGGCAGGTTCAGGCCAGGCCAGGACGGAGCCTGGGGAGCAGGTCATCAAGTATGTGCTCCAGGATCCCATCTGGCTGCTCATGGCCAATGCTGACCAGCGTGTCATGATGACCTATCAGGTGCCCTCTAGGTGAGAAGTCTCAGAGGTGGCTCTCTTGCCCTGTCAGAGGTAGTAGGGAAACCAGTCTACTCTTAACTCCCCAGGTGAACTTTGGGTTTTCTTTGCTAGAGATGGCCCAGCCGTAGGATGCCTGTCTTACTCCTTGTCTCTTAAAGCTCCATCATTCATTCATCCTAGGCTGAGAGCAGTTTTCCTGTCTTTGATCCCTGAAGTGTAGGAGTACTGGTTCAGGATGAAATGGGAGAAATAGTGGGTGGGGAGTGTGGTAAATAGAGAAAGCCAGTCTTACGGATCCTGGCCTGGTTCTGGCCTTGGCTTCAAGCCTCTGCCTTCTCCACCTCTCTCCTGGGCAGGGACATGGCTTCTGTGCTGAAGCAGGACCGAGAGCGGCTCCGAGCCATGCAGAAGCAGCAGCCTCGGTTCTCAGAGGACCAGCAGAGGGAACTGGGTGCTGTGCACTCCTGGGTCCGCAAGGGCCAGCTGCCTCGGGCCCTTGATGTGATGGTGAGAGGCAAAGTCAGGGCTGGAAAGGAGGGGGAAAAAACTGAACACAATTGAAGGCTGATCTATGCAGTGTCCTTGTACCATTCATTCTGAAAGATGCTAAATTCCACTGAGCTTGCTGCTTTGATGTATAAAGCACATGAGTCTTTGCAGAACTCCTGTTCTCATTGGGATTATTTTCACAGTGCTTTGGAGTACAGGATACCAAACATTTTCTAACCTGCTAGATCCTAGGATCATCTTGTTGAGTTGCATCTGTGTGGACTCATGTTTCTTAGGAGTCTGTTTTGGGAAGCTTTTGGGACTGTTGGATCAGTGGTGACTCTGCCTGACCATTGTCCCCTTTCTCCTTCCATAAGGCTTGTGTGGACTGTGGTAGCAGCACCCAGGACCCTGGCCATTCTGATGACACCCTCTTCTCGGAGCTGGATGTACTAGGACTGGAGCCCATGGAAGAGGGTGGGGGTGGGGAGGGGGGTGGTGTCGGGGGTGAAGAGGGGATTGGAGGTGAGGCTGGGGCCCATGTTGGGGCTAGCGTTGTAAGCTCTCAGGACTTGACCATGGAGGAGGAAGAACAAGGTGGGAGCTCATTCAATCCAGCCTTACCTACAGCAGAAACCGGTACCAGCTAGACTCCATTTTGGGGCCACTTGAGGAGTCCATGGGAGAAGCTTTCTTCTTCCATGTTCCAACTCTGAGAACTCATATGTGGCCAAACCCACCAATCAGAAACTGCCCCAGTTTTGCCCACTGTAGGGGGCAGGACCCCCATCACCAGCCCAGGATCCAGGGACTGCCACCTGGCCCTTGGGAACAGAGAGGGGAGAAGTTGGCCCAGCCCAAAGGAGCCTTCTTTACCTCCACTTGGCGAGGAGGCCTTCCAGCCCTCGAACAGGGTTGCTGACGAGCTGCCAGAGTGGTCTTTCCAAATCTCAGCTGAGCCCAAGTCCCAGTCCCTGAGGGTTGGGGTTACACTTATTTATTGGGGAAGACAACCCTCTTTTCCACCTTCTCAGCCAGAGGGAAGAAGGGAGTGGGAGAGGGCCTGAGGCCCAGGCAGGACCAAGGGGTTCTGGACCCCTAGCTGCTCCAGGGGGTAAGTTGGTGGACTATGGAGTCCCTGGTGCTGCCCCTCAGATGGGATCCAGGTGTTCGCAGCTGTACCCTCTACCGATGGTTATCTGTGTTTTTGATATTGTGTCTTATTTTTTTAATACAAAAAAGAACAACAACAAAGACTCTGTGGAATGAAGTTTTGGGGTTGCATGAAGGAACTGCTCAGAGGTGGGGGGCGGGGTCGGCCCAGGAGGTTATGAGGGGGGCAGTTCAGTTCACCGAACGGCCCCTTAACGCTTCTCCCCATACCCTTCCTAGCGGAAGAGCCTTGCTGAAGCGGCAGTTAACCCGGGCACTATTCTGACTTCTCAATCCCAAAGCCTGGCTTGCTCTTTGAAGGAAGGATGCGGAGCAGCTTGTAGCCGGCCGGAGGCTTCTGCAAGCTCTGGTTGAGTCGAGCAGCCAGCGGGCAAGGGTGGTGCACAAGCGGGGTGAGGCCGCGGACGGAGGGGGAGATTTTATCAGATAAATCTTTGTGTCTAAGGAACGAGGAGTCACACATTCAAGAGCATGTTTGCCCCTAAAACACAACCACTATAGAACATTCCCATTTAAATAATTTACATTTTCAAACGCCCATTAATAGCTGATCTATCCCTAGATGCGCCCCACCTCTTACCGGCGCCGTGGCTTAGCTGGTTAAAGCGCCTGTCTAGTAAACAGGAGATCCTGGGTTCAAATCCCAGCGGTGCCTGGGTGCATTTAGAATAATATATTATTGCTACTGTGAAAATCCATTTCTCCTTCTGAAGGTCCTTTCTGTAGTATCCTTAAAAAGATTCTTCTTACCAAATGTGTCCTTTGGCCCTCATTACCGTGCACTTTTGAAGCAATACACCCCAGATCCCCGTTAGCTTTCATGAGTTGTGGTGAAATGGACTTCCATTCGTCTACCCCCAAGAATATGGGATCCTGGGTTCGCATTTGAGCTCATTTTGTTGGAGCTCTTACTATGACTCCGGCCAGAATATTTAAATTCAATACCACGGCAGGGGATACCGGAACCGCACTGTATGTGCTGCAAAATCGAAGCGCATGCGCACAAGAACCTTTTGGCTACAAAGGCGGGGACGGCGAGAGGCGGGCGCGTTGATAGGCAGCTATAGTTGCGCAGGGCCTAGGCAGCACGCGGCTGTGATGGCCGAGTGGTTAAGGCGTTGGACTCGAAATCCAATGGGGTCTCCCCGCGCAGGTTCGAATCCTGCTCACAGCGTCAGTATATTTTGAGAATGAGTGTTAACTTCTTTGCGGGGGTAGGGTGAGGGAAGTCACTTTTTCTAATCTCTCTCCTCTAGGAGGACTCCGTCCTCATTTTAAAGCTTTCCGGGACGTAAATATTCTCGGCCGTTCGGGACCGACCTGCGAGCGCCCTCTTGCGGGTTTCAGGTCCTTACCACTCTCTTCCTCAAAGTGTACGCCCTGGAAGCTTTTGCTATCTCTTTCAGATGATCCTTTCGTGCTATTAGGCAATCGTTACCTTTCCTTGATTCTTCACACTCCTATATTTTTTGCTTATGGAGAAAATAAAACACCCTAAAGAGTTCGCAACCACATTTTCTTCCTTTTCCTCAGTACTATAAATGAATCCTTCCGCATAAGATCGGTTACCACACTTAATTGATTTCCCACCCCCTCTGCCCCACTCAAGAACGTTATTTTTCCTATGCCATTGTTTTATCCCCTCTACTAGATTATTGTTTCCTTTGTCTACAAACCAGACAACAAAAGCTACCTTGGCTTCATATTTCTCTCTCCAGCTACTTTTCCATTACTCTGCTTCCCTCTACCACATAACAAGTTTTTTGTACTCACTGTCTCTTTCAGTTTTTCTTTGAAGCCCCCAAAAAATCAGACTGTCTTCTTTCTAACCCTCTTAAAATCTGCACTTTCACGTACCTTCTAGGATTCCATAATCTTCCAAGAGTCCGTGTGGTTTATTCACAAATTTCTTTGCTGATCCCTCATCTGCTGGATTTCTAAAAGTTGAAGTATTCCCAAGACTCAGCTCTCCGATCTTTTCATTATCTGCACACCTGTAATCTCCAGCATCATGCTTTCAAGTAGAAACCAATGCATTAAGAACAATGGTGACACAGTATGTAGAGTTTACCTGCTTACCAGGACTCTGAAAATCCTCTGGAGAGTCGGCTATGAGTTGGTTCCATGTCCACAGTAGTGAGTGAATACGTTAATACAGCCCAATTTTTCGAAATATCCAGCTCCAGAATTCCTCCTTGAGAAAGCAGATACATATATCTTGTTGCCTACTCATCATCTCCACTTGAATATCTAATAGAGATCTCAAACTTAAAATGTTCAAACTTCTGGAGTTCCCAAAACCTGCTTCATTTCCTGCTCCCCCCTCCCCAATATCAGTGAATGAAGATTCCATCCCTTCAGAAGATCAAACTAAAAACCTAAGAGTCATTCCTGAGTGTCTTCTTGTTGATTGCCTTTGAGTTGAGCACGACTTATGAAGGCCTGAAGCCCCTCTACAACTATCCACATTTATCAAAATTAATAGAGTTTCTAGAAGCATGTTGTTTAGAAAGTAGATGCCACTCCTGCTTCCAAACCTGTCAGAATGTTATTGGTTGAGTCACCTGTGATGTATAGCAACTCTATGTACAGTAGCTCTGAACCCTTCCCTGTCCTGAGCCAGTCTCACTAACTCCAACATAGCAACCCTCATTGCCCCAGTCACCTTATCAATCCATCTCATCCAGCTTCTTTCTCTCTGCGCTGTCCATCCACTCTTCCCAACATGATGTCCTTCTCCAAAGATCGTTCTCTCCTGGCCAACGTGTCCAAAGTAAGTGAGGCAGAGCTTCAAAATCCTAGCCTCCAAGGAGAGACTTGGTTTCACCCTCCCCAAGACAGAGTGATTTATTATTCATAGCAAATTATGAGCAATCACAAGCTCAACATAAAATTTGTCAAAATTTAGCCAGCTTCTCATTTTCTTCATCATTAAACCTTGATCCAAGCAAGTCACCCTCACTTCTCATCTAAATTATTTGTACTGTTGTTGTTAGGTGCCATCAAGTCAGAACCAACTCATATCTGACCCTTCAGATTTTTTTTCCCTTTAAGCCCTACAGGAGAAGATTGCCCAGCTTCCTCTTGTGGAGCAGCTGGTGAACTCAAACTGCATGTGCTTTTGGATGGGCAGCAAAACTCCTTATCACTAGGCCATAAGGGCTCCCTGAAGAGATTACTGTACTAAACCCTAAATTATTTCTTTACTTTCACTCCTGTTCCTTGTTCCCTTATAGTGCATTTTTAATACACTGGGGGAAAATAATCCTTTTAAAAACACAAACCAAATTCTGTCAGTTCGAGCCTCAAAGACATTTAAGGGTTTTAGTGTGTGTTTTGCTTTTGATGGGTGTTGCTGAGTTATTTTCTACTGACAGCGACCTCATGTGACAGAATTGAGCTGCCTGTGATCTCTATAGGACTTGATCACAAGATATTGTTCCTCTTGTGTCACCAGGTATATTTAAACCATCAAGCATAAGTATTACTGTTGTTATGTGCCATTGAGTTGACTATAACTCATAGTGAATAACATGAATAGCAGATCTGAACCTTGCCTATCCTGCCTCATTTTCAGGCTTTCTCTCCTGTTCAAGCCCTTTGTCAGAGTCACTGTGTCAACCTATCCTGCTAAAGGTCTTCCTCTCTTTCCCTGACCCTCCACCTTTCTCAGCTTGAAGTCTGTTTCGAAGGATAGGCTCCTTTTGACAACTTATCAAAAGTATTTGATACAAAGTTTCACAATCTTTGCCTGTAAAGAGCCTCTGACTGCCCTTTCCCTCCAAGACAGATTTTGTTTACTCTTTTGGTAGTCCATGAAATATTAAATATTCTTCACCAACACTACAATTTAAAGGCATCGTTTCTTCTTCTGTCTTCCTTCTTCATTGTCCAACTTTCAGATGTATAGGAAGTAATAGAAAATACCATGCCCAGCATCAGGCATACCTCCGTCTTTGTTTTTCAATTGTGATTTTAGTGAAATTTACAAAGAGATTTGTTTTCCAAAACAACTATGAGATATCATATCACCCCAGTAAGAACAGCAAAATTTAACAGAACAGCAAACAACAAATGCTGGCGAGGTTGTGGAGAAGCTGGAAACCTTATTCACTGTTGCTGGAAGTGTAAAATGGTGCAGTAACTATAGAAGGCAGTGTGGCACTTTCTTAAAAAGTTGCAAATTAAAGGGGAGCTCTGGTGGCCTAGGGGCAAGAAACTGCACTGCAATCCCAGAGGTATGAGGTTCAAGTCCACCAGATGCCCTGCTGGAGAAGGAGGGACAATCTCCTCCTGTACCAGTCAGATCCAATTTGACGGTTGTTGTTGTTTGGTGCCGTGGACTCATAGCGACCCTATGAACGAATGGCCTGAGCACTGTTCATACATAGTTTCCGGAGGCAAACCATTTCGGAAGTGGATGCCGCTCCTGCTTCCAGGCTTGTTTTAGTCGGGAAGCTCCAGCCAACACTGTCCACCAGGGGTACCCATTACCATGATTGGCACACACACACACAAAATAATAAAATTTTAAAAAAAGTTGCAAATAGAAATGCCACTTGACCTAGCAATTCCGTTACTTGAAATATACCCCAAAGAAACCATAACCGCCACCCAAGCAGATATATGCACACCCATGTTTATTGTGGCTTTGTTCACAATAGCAAAGAGTTGGAAACAACCTAAGGGCCCATCAACAAGCGAATGGATAAAGAAGTTGTGGTATAGTCACACAATGGAATACTATGTTGTTTGAAAAACAAGGAACTCATTAAATATTATTCAAAATGGATGATCCTGGAGGATATTATGCTGAGTGAAATATCTCAGTCACAAAAGGACAAATATTGCATAATGCCACTGTTGTAAAATGGGACTCACATAGGAGTTGGGGGGAGACTGAGAAAGATGGTATAAATTATGTATACTGCATTGAAATGGATGAGAGAACTGTTTAAAAGTAGGTATTATTGTCATGTTCAACCAACTATTGACCATGTCATGTTCAACTAACATTGTCATGTTCAAGCTAACTATAGAACAATATCATTGATTTCACATGCAAGCAAGATTCTACTGAAGTTTATCCAAAAACGACTGGAATGGCACATCAACAGAGAACTGCCAGAAGTCCAGGCTGGGTTTAGAAGGGGTCGTGGTACTAGGGATATTGTTGCTGATGTTAGATGGATCTTGGCTGAAAGCAG
>NW_006399996.1:3251763-3253511 GCF_000299155.1 Elephantulus edwardii | reverse complement strand
TTTTTAATTTTACTTTTATTTTACTATTTTTGTGTGCGAGTGTACCCGTCAGGAGGAGATTGTCCTTCCTTGTCCCTCCTTCCCCGGCAGGGTATCTGGTGGATTCAAACCGTGAGCTTCTGGGATTATAGTTGCAGCTCCTTGTCACTAGGCCACCAGAGCTCCCCTAAGATACTTGTTTTCAATCATTCACTCAAACACGTATTTCTGCCTCCTCCCTACCCTCACATTAACTTCGTAATGCTTGTCTTCATTCAGGCCATAAGTCTCTCCAATTACTAGTTATGCATCCAAGATATGGACAATGAATAAGGATGACAGAGAAAGAATTGACACCTTTGAGCTGTGGTGTTGGAGAAGAGCACTGAACATTCATCGCAAGGATGGCCAAAAGAAGGAACAGATGTCTTGGGAGGATGCAGCCGGAGAGCTCTTTGGAGTTTACAATGATGAGGCTTCACCTCACATACTTTGGACATATTGCTAGAAGGATATGATGTTGGGAAGAATGGAGAGTAGGTTAAGGAGAGGAAGACCCTCAACCAGGTGGATTGACATGGTGACTGCTGAGATGGGCTCTTGTGTGTCAGGAAGTGTGAGGATGGTGCAGGACAGAACAGGATTCAGACCTTTTGTTCAGAGTTTCACTGTGAGTCATGCGTGACTCGAGGGTATCTAACAACAACAACAAACAACAATGCTTGTCTTTTTCCAGATTGTTAATTGTCATTATGTCCATTCCTTCCTTGCCCTTTATCTCTTTAAACAGGTCTTAGACAATAGATTTTCTCAGTGCAACACATCTTTTGTTTTCTTTATTCCCACTTCCATGATTTTAATTGTAAATCCAAGAAGCAGGAATTATCATCCATTTCTGAAATAACAGACCTCCGAAAACCCTGTGAATAATAGAAAAACATTGTTGGCTTGTTGAGTGTGCATAGATATTTAGAAGGAAATGTATACACATTCACATATTTCCTAGCTCTATCCACTGAGGGACTATTAGACATATTGCCACAACAATAGCAAGGAACACATCAAGTGCTCAGATCTTGGTTACTAAATACCATTCTATATTAAAATTACTGGGTCCCTGAAGCAAAAGAAAGATTCTAGCCTGCGATTGGAGGGTTATAAAATGATCTTGGAACATTTTTTTGCATCAAAAAGTAAAGTAGTGATCGAAGATTCTTGAGTATGTATTAAAACGGCACATTGGATAGCTTTAAGAGACCCCCATTGACTAAATCTAGCACAGTCTGAGCACTGAGACAAAGAATGATTTGATGGAGTATAACTTGATTAAGCTCAGATCCAAAGTCCATGCATATATAAACAAATGGGGAGAAAGTGCAAGGTGTTTCTTACAATAAACATCCAACTGATAAATACAGAGGTAATGATGGAGCCAGAAATCATTAAGGGTTACTAAACTGGATTGTGAATAATTGATGTGGAATAAATAGTAAAGCTATGCAAAGCATCATTCCCCAAATAAATTATTAGTGGAAAATAAAAACTTTTAAATGAAGAGACTTGACATTTTAGCCACAGAGTCAAAGCTGACATCTCAGTATTGGGACAAGTCGTTGTATGTCTTCTGACAGGATGCACCCAGAGGGACACAATGTCACTCCAGTGGTGACCTCCCTGCCTAAAATGTGTAGGAAGCCATCCTGAGTAGATCTTAACTCTGCCACTGATAACACTTTTTGACATGCAGCTGCCACCCCTGTCCATCTCTG
>NW_006399996.1:3244454-3251182 GCF_000299155.1 Elephantulus edwardii | reverse complement strand
GGAAAGGTTTGTAGAAAGCCTTAATAATTCCCTCAAGGCACGAGGGGTAAGGGTTAAGAAAAAGAATTTAGTTCAATTTTTTTCTCCTTCTTAAAAATGTATGTCTTTGGTTCCCATGGTAAGGGACAATATATAAAAACAGATGGAAATGGGTTGGTTGTGCTTTGAATTATTTTTATAGAACATTTGGCCCTAAGAAAATTCCCATCACCGCTTTTTCTTACTGAAATCTCTTTAACGAAATCGTAGCTGTTGGAACTACCGCCATCTTGCCTTGCTGAAACAAAGAAAAGACTGTCGAGCCTTTCCATTTCCGGCGCCATTTTGCTAGGCCCCTCCCCATCTCTGCCTCCTCCCTGGTCAGCCACACCTCCGCTCCTGAAAGCCGGGGGACCCGTCCCTGGCTCCGCTAGAGGGAGCAGTGGGCTTCTTTCTTTGTTTTGTAAAATGTTTGGGATTGTTTTATTTTTAATAAAAAACAAAAAAAAAGCATCCCTCTGAAATGCAGGGGCCGAGAAGAAGGCGGAGGAGGAGGGAGAACCCGGTGCAGCAGCGGGATTTAGCCCGCCTCCCCCTGCCCAAGGATATTTGATTTTCCTCGGAATCGCAACTTCCAAAGGGGAACTCCAAAGGAAGGGTGCGCGCATGCGCGCGCCTGGAGTGCAAGAGCTAGTCTGTCCCCGTGTCCCCCCCGCCCCCCTCGGCCGTCCTGCCACTGCGCCCTTTCCCAGCCCCGGTGGTGGAGCGGGCACTCGGTTCTCAGACGATTGGGGCTGTTCTCCTCCCGGATGCCCGGCCTGTCCCCCAGGTGTGAGCCGCCAGTGAACTGAGTTGGCGCGGCTGCTGCCTTCAGCCCTGTTTGCAAAACTAAAAGTGTCAGATTCAAAGGCAGTGTTGTGGCTAATCTGTTACCTGACCCCCTTAGGAAAAGTGTATAAATTGGAAACTAGTGTCTTTTAGTTAAAAAACTATAAACATAGTGCTCGCTTCGGCAGCACATATACTAAAATTGGAACGATACAGAGAAGATTAGCATGGCCCCTGCGCAAGGATGACACGCAAATTCGTGAAGCGTTCCCTATTTTCGACCCTGAAATGAACCAGTCTCTAACGAAGGCTGACTCCTAACTCCTTTCACCTACAAATTTCGTCTTTGGATACAAACCTACGTGGATAGTCCTTGGCCGAGGGACTGTTTGTTTCAAAAGAGGCAGGGAGAAGAAGAGAAAAGGGGAAAAAAAAAAAAAAAAAACCAAAAAAAACTATAAACATAATTTTTAAATGTAATAGCTTGTGTGCCGCGGCTCTGGACCCTGCGCCGTCCTGTGCCAGTCGCGTTGCCTCTGGCGTGCCCATTCCGATTGCCTCGGTTGCTGGGTCGTCCATTTCGTGGGGGGTCTTCCCCTCTTACGCCGTCCCTCTGCCCTCTCAGGCGTGGTGTCCCTCTCCGGGGGCCTCTCCCTCCTTGCAGCATGCCCGGGGTATGTAGGACGGAGCCTCGGAATCCTTGCCTCTAGGGAGTAGCTTGGTTTGACCCTCTCCAGGATGGGTCTGTTTGTTTTCTTGGCAGTCCACGGTGCATTCGGTGCTTTTCTCCGGAGCCGCAGCTCGAAGGCATCAATTCTCCGTCTGTCCTCCGTGGTCATTGTCCAACTCTCTGATGCATGGTGGGTGATTGCGATGACCATGGCCTGTATCAGGCGCACCTTGGTTTCCAGGGAGACACCGTTGCTCTTGAGTACTTTGGAGAGGTCCCTGGCAGCAGACTTTCCAATGGCAAAACTTTTTTTTTTTTAAATTTCTTGACTGCTGATGCCATGAGTGTTAACCGTGGAGCCGAGCAAACTGAGGCGGTAAACAGTCTTGGTCTCTTCGCCATCCATCCTGATGCTGCCAATTGGTCCAGTGGTGAGAGTCTTTGTCTTCTTGACATTGAGCCTCGGTCCATAATGAAGGCTGCAGTCCTCGACCCTCTGCAGCAGGTGCATGGGGTCCTCCTCAGTTTCAGCAAGCAGGGTTGTGTTGTCTGCATAACGCAGATTTTTAATAGACCTTCCACCAATCCTGATGCCACATTTCTCATAGAGCCCAGCCTCCCAGATGGTCTGCTCTGCTTGTAGGTTGAAAAGGTGTGGAGACGGAATACATCCCTGGTGCGCACCCTTCCCAATTTTGAACCATGCAGTGTTACCCTGCTCTGTCCTGACAACTGCCTCTTGGTCCAAGTATAGGTTTCGCATTAGCACGATTAAATGTTCTGGGATTCCCATTCTTCTCAGAGTCAGCCACGGCTTGTTATGATCCACACAGTCAAACGCCTTTGCATGGTCAATAAAACACAGATAGACATCCTTCTGGTATTCCCTGCTTTCTTCTAAGATCCATTTAACATCAGCTGCAGTAGTGCTACGACCCTTTCTGGACCCAGCCTGGACTTCTGGCGGTTTTCTGCTGATGTGCTGTTCCAATCGTTATTGGATGGTCTTCGGTGGAATCTTGCTTGCATGTGAAATCAGTGATGTTTTTCTGTAGTTTCCACGTTCAGTTGGGTCACCTTTCTTTGAAATGCGAATAATTATAGATTTCTTACAGTCAATTGGCCAAGTGGTTGTTCTCCAGATTTCTTGGCACAACTTGGTGAACACGTCCAGGACAGCATCTGTTAGCTAAAACACGTCGATTTGTATACCACCTATTCCTGGGGCCTTATTTTTTGCTGTTTCCTTCAAAGCAGTTTGAACTTCTTCCTTCACCACCATAGGCTCTTGCTCATAAATTATTTCATTAAATTCTTCTGCATCTGCCAATTCCTTCTGATGCAGTGACTCAGTATATTCCTTCCATCTTCCTTTAATACTTCCTGGATCATTTAATATTCTGCCTAAAGTATCCTTGATTGTAGCATCTCTAGGTTTGGATGTGTTCTTCAGTTCTTTTAGCTTGAGAAGTGCTGAACGAGTTTGGCCCTTTTGATTTTCCAACTCTACCTCCTTGCACATTTCATTGTACTATTTTGCCTTGTCATTCCGAGCTGCTTTTTGGAATCTTCTGTTCAGCTCTTTAGTATCTTAAATTCTTCGTTAGAAATAATAAAAATATTGTTCCTTTTCCTACAAACCGGTTAAATAATTGCTCAACTTTTTCTTCTCCCTTATCATGCATTTCCTACTATTAATAGATCAAAAGTAATAGGATTTGGAAGTACTGAGAAATATTTGTTTTTAAAAAAAACAACAAACAAAACCATCATTAATGATCAAGAGTCCTCTCTGATAATCAAATTTCTTTTACAGGTCTTGTGGGTATAGAAGCTAATGTGTTTGCTATTAGTAAAAATTAATTAGCCTCTTAATTGGCCTTTGCAAAAAAATTTTAACATTAACTCTTTCTGAATTAGGAACCTCTCCCATTGTTTAGAGGTCTAAGAATGGACAAAGGGCTCAAATGCAATTTTATGTGCTATACATTAGTGCTAATTTATGGGAAAGAAATTTATTAAAACAATTTGGAGCTTTTATATCAATCCCTGCTTTGTCAGATGCTAAATTCTAAAGTCTTGCCCTTTCAGTAAAAAAGCTGATATAGAACCTGCAACTCTCTTTAGGATTCTCCCTTGTTATTAATAGGAAAGGTATTAAAACTCGGAAAAGTCTAAAATATAGGTAAGAATAAGAAGAAAAACTTGTTAACACAGAAGAATGAAGAACAGTTGAGAACAAATAGGAGAAAGATGTTGTAAGAGGCCTCAGTGTTTATGTTGTTTTGTTTTTTGTCTGCCGTGTTTGTTGTCTTTTTGTCTTATGTTCAATGTGACAATATTTGAGTATTCATACAATTCAAAAGTTTCAGTGAAAGCTAAGAACTGACAGAGACAAATTTAAGTTAATATCTCTATAAATTCTAAATATCATAGGTCAGGAAGACGCAAGGGCGGATTTTTCAAATATCTCACGGCGCCAAAAGAGACTTTTTGTCTCAAGAGACCTTTGAAAAATCAGCCTTTTGGCATTCTGTATCACCTTCATATATCCATGCAGTTTATCCAGTATCCACACACTTAGGTAGAAATTTTCATCTGTTTCAGCCAGTCTTGTAAAATACACATGCCAGTGGCTGGCACTTCAAGTCTATGTGAGTTGTGTGAGTGTACCTGTGTTAGTTGCTGTAATTTAAATAAAAACTTGTAGGAGTAAAAGTAGAAGCTCTCCAAATAAGGTTTTATGGATTCATCCACAGGCTGTGTCTCAATTGGTGGTCAAAGTAGGAGTCATTACAATGTTTTAACATAAAACCTTATGAAATTATTATCACTTACTATACTTCACAATTTAATTGGCTATATCAATATTGTTCAGAATGGATAATTGCATTAGCCGATTATCCTGGTCAAATTACTCATCATTATCCTAAAGGTAAATTATTATATTTTGCATATAAAAATTCATTTGTATTTCCTAACGTTTTTGTTAATCAACCAATTTCTGATGCTCTTGTAATATTTACTGATGGATCTTCCAGAGTAATGGCTGTTTTTTTTTAAAAATATGGAACGCTTCACGAATTTGCGTATCATCCTTGCGCAGGGGCCATGCTAATCTTCTCTGTATCGTTCCAATTTTAGTATATGTGCTGCCGAAGCGAGCACTAGTAATGGCTGTTTTTGAACCAATTGGTAATCTTTGAAATAGTTGAGTGTTCATCATTTTCAGCACTACAGGCCAAATTAAAAGCTATTAAGCAAGTATTAATAATTTACCCTCAGTTTATAGTCTATAAACATATAATTTATACAGTTAATGCATTTCCAATTATTGATGCAGTATATATTATCAAAATAAAAATTCTATAGTTTTATAATTATTTCTTCATATACAATTGTTGATAAGACAAAGAGATGGTCATATTTTTGTCAGTCATATTGAGTCTCATTCTTTTTACCATGACCCTTAGTGTAAGAAAATAAATTGGCTAGTAAATATTTAATAAATTTTAATTTAACCAAAGCAAAACAGTTTCATCATAGTCATTATGCTAATAGTAAATATTTACATGGGGTGTCTCATATTGTGGAAGAAATTGTTAAGTATATTGTAAAGTCATATGTAAAATGTTTGTCTCTGTTACCTGTTGCATATCTTAAGGTGAGTCCTAGAGGATTATTGCCAAATTATATTTGACAAGTAAATGTGGCTCACATTCCCAAATTTGAAAAATTGCAAATTATTCATGTTGTTATTAATATCAGTTCTGGTTTTGTGGTAATATCTTGTCTATCTGAAAAAGCAACTAAAAATGTTATAAAACATTGTTTATTCAGTTATTCTGGGTATACTTTAGGATATCCTATTTGCTTTACCAAAAGTAACCAAAGGATGGATGCTTATTTGTTAATAAGATGCAAAAAAATCTTCAGAGTTAGACAGTGGAAACTCATCATGGACTGTATAATTGAATTAATTGGCTTTTGACCGACGAGCTTCCGGATATGGCACAGGTAGAAATAACACTATCTTTCCAGCAGATGCCAACTTCCCTCATGTTTTGAGAAAGCTCACGCTGGCATCTGGCTACCGCCTTGAAGAAAATGTCATCATAACAGTGCTATGGCCATTCTCTTATCTAACATTAGTACTGATAAAATAATTTTTAAAGGACCAACGGTTGGAACACTACCTCGCTTAGAGACTGGTCACCTCTTCATACATGGTCCTGGACTTCCTATGAAAAGATTTGTGGGAGGAATGTGGACTATTGATATGAAGAACCTTCAAACTGAATTGTGGAAATTAGTTTCTAGTATGGATTAGATAAATATTTCCTGTGTCCCAAAAGATAAATGTAAGGGAGATAATGTCTCAAGTGACAGTCATGTTTTGAGTACCTAAACCATATGTTTTATTAATTGGTAATAATGTGACCACTGGTGATTATCCTAAAAATAATGTCAGTTGTTCTCATTGCAAAATCTCTAGCTGTATCAGCTCTATTACCAAGGATGATTCGGTTGTTATTCGAAAAAATCCTCCTCTTGTTATGATATTGGTAAAGTTAAATGATATTTGGTATGATGACAATAGCTTGCAAATTTTTTTTTAAAAGTATTACTTTTGTGTGCGTGTACCGTCAAATCAGATCTGACTGGTACAGGAGGAGATTGTCCCTCCTTCCCCGGCAGAGCATCTGGTGGATTCGAACCGTTTGCCTCTGGGATTGTAGTTGCAGCTCTTTGCCTCCAGGCCACCAGAGCTCCCCTCGCTTGCAAATTTTAAAGGAGTTATATAAGTTGTTATTAAGAACCAAAAGAGGTGTAGGTCTTGTTATTGTGGAAATTGTTTCTCTTATCCCTATGATTGCTGCTGTCTCTATTTCTGCTACAGCTTTAACACAAAAAAGTTCATACGGCTGTTTGCAATCGAGTTAATACATATTGTGACAAAAAAATTTAAGTAAAGCAAAAGAATGTATAATCAATCAATTATTGGCCAAAAAGTTAAGGGGATGCGGTCAAGGACCACTCACCCTCTTTTTTTAGGGGCTCATTGTCCATGACGGGATTAGCATGCCTTCTTTTCACTTGCTTGTTTACCAACCTAAGACAGGAGCAGGGCCAAAAGCTGCCCTGTTTTTCCTATGACGGGTAAAAACCTGTGTGAAAGAAGTATGCTAAGGCATGTAGCCTAAGACAGACATGAGTCACCTGCGGCCTTTATAAACTAAAGAAGGGGGAC
>NW_006399996.1:3206219-3244049 GCF_000299155.1 Elephantulus edwardii | reverse complement strand
CCCCCGCACCTCCCCAAACCCCACCCCCTAGCCCCAAATATAATCAGCACCTGTAAATCAACACCTTGGGGCATGCCCCTCCCTCTCTTTTGTAAACTGATAACCTAGGGCTGGGTTCCCTGGCAGCCTGGCCTACTCCGCTGCCTATTTATAACAGACTTCATCAAATAAATTTGGGCTTGATCAGAAATCTTGCCCCAATCTCTCGTGTCCCTGCTCCTCTTTTAACCGCACAGGTTCCACTCTAGTACACGTATGAACCCGCAGGTCGGTTTCAGCCGGTTGGTTGCAGCTGGCGGTTACAAAAATGCATATTTTTAGAGTTACAAGAATGTAACTTGAAATAAACCAAGAGAAAACATCAAAGTCAAGAAAGACAAAGATAGACTCCTCCAGATTTAACAGATACATACCCACTAAATGAAATGTGTAATCTTGGAATAGGATTCTGGACCCGGGGGGAAAGGGGAAGAACCATAAAATACATCATTGTGAAAAAAAAATTGTAATAATCCAATACATTTGAATATGGACCAAGGAATAAACGTTTCTGTTAACATACATATAATAAAAATTTGTCATTTTAACCACCACATTTAAAAAACATGTCTATATAGGAATGATAGAGGAACAGCACAGGAGAGGAAGACCCTCGATGAGATGGATTGCTTCAGTGACTGGAGTAATGGGAGTAGGTGTGTCAGAGACAGATTGGCACAATATAGAGTAGGGTATAGGGCTGTTGTACATAGGGTCACTGAGTCGCAGGCACATAACAAAACCAACAACAACATATAGGAATGATAATGAAATCTATGTAACAAAATACTACATGAGTTAAATATGAAATGAATAAAATCTGTGTGATGAAATCTATGTAACAAAATATTTCTAACATTTTTACATGTGTGATTCAGGGATATTAACTAAAGGCACCATCTTGCGCAACCATTGCCATTATGCACTTCCATTTTTTAAAAATTATCAGATTCAGTACCCTTTAATGAATACTTTCCCTTTCCCATTTTTCCTTACCTTACTAATCATTTCCCTTTAACCTACTAGTTAGAATATATTTGCCTATTGTTTGTTTTTATGTGCCCTCGAACTGACTACAACTCATAGTGACACTACAGGCACAATAGCTCTGCGCCCTGTTGATCTTGAGCCGATTTCACTGTCCCTGAAGCACCTACCCTCGTTGCCACAAATACTGTGTCAGTCCATCGCATCTAGGGTCTTTCTCTCCTGCCCTCGCTAGCAAGAATGATGTCCTTCTCCATCAATGACTGGTCCCTCCTGGCCAGGTGCCTAAAATACGTGAAACAGCTTCAAAATCCTAGTCTCCAAGAAGCAACTTAGTTTCGTCCTCTCCAGGACATACTTGTCTTTTTCTGTCTGATTTATTTCACTCAGCATCATGTTTTCAAAGTTCAACCTTGTAGCATTCCTCAGAAATTCATTTCTCTTTTTGGCTGAGTAAAATTCCACTGTATGTATGTAACTACTACATCTGGTTTATTCATTCACCAGTTAATGGGGCTCTTGAGTTGTTTCTACCTTTCTAGCTGCTGTGAATAGTACTGCAGTGAACACTGGAGTGTAAGTATCCATTTAAGACCTTCCTTTCAAATTGATTTCTTGGATGTCTACTTAGGAATAGAAATATTGGATTATATGGTAAGTCTGTGCTTAGCTTCCCCCGCTCTTTGTTTGGAAAAAAGAACAAAAGAGGAGAAGGGACCACTGGAGCAGTGGTAGAAGGGGTTTGCTGCAATAGAAAGAACACCCCAACAACTTGTTGCTATGTGCGGTTGAGTCGCCTGCGACTCATAGCAACCCTATGAACAACAGCGCTAAACCCTGCTCTATCCTGTGCCATGACACACCTACATCCATTACACCAACCAGTCACTGAATCAATCCATCCCATCCAGGGTCTTCCTCTTTTGCGCTTAGAAAACTTTTCTTTTTTATGAACTGGATACCTTTTTTTTTTTTTTTAATCTGTCCCTCTCACTTTTCATGCGTCAAACCCCAAGTCTGATTCTGTGTATAAACCTTCCCTTAGCTTTCTCCCCCCACCCCGCCCCCGCCCTTGGTTCTCTACATTAGTGATCTGTAGTTGTTCTTTTGTGACTGATTGGGGGTCTCTTGAGACTCTAGCGGCTTAATGAATATGGAGCTACACAGCTAAACCAAAGACAGTTACTCTCAGGTCCTGGGAGAATCCCGGAATCCACCCGGGGCTCCGGGCGAGAAAGACGCCCAATCTCCCCTCGTGTGATTTATAGCTTCTGAAAACCTTCTGGAGAGTCAGCTATGAGTTGATTCCAACTTGATAGCAATAAGTTGAGTTGAGTTTATGACACTCAGTAAAAATCACGTGCAGTACTTTTCAGATTCTTGACCATTTTTAAAAATTTTATTTTTGTTCTTATTTGTGTGTGTGTGTGTACCATCAAATTAGATCTGACTGGTACAGGAAGAGACTGCCCCTCCTTCTCCAGCAGGGCCTCTGGTGGATTTGAACTGTGCACCTCTGGGATTGCCAGATTCTTGATCATTTTTCAATGCTGCTTTAAGGTACCATTATGTGAATATACCAATTTCTTCTATAACTATTAGACCATTGCTGTTTCTTTGGATTTTTATATGCCTAACTTTTTAACAAATCGCCAACTGTTTTCCACAGCAGCTGTACCATTTTACATTCCCACCGGGAATGCACAATATTATACCAATTTTAATTTACTTATTTTCATAATTCTACTATTGTTTACTGTTACTCCATGAATATCTTTATTCTTCGGAAACACGCACTTAAGATCAGGAGTAAGAGTCGTTGTTTCCAATTTCTCTCCAAATGTTTCCAAGCGGGAAACATATTTTATGTGTGCATAATATTTGTAATGAAATGATAAATCGAGTGGAGCAAATGTAAACAATTCATGGATCTGAGGGAGTGGAAATGTACAATTCTTGAAACTTTTCTGAAAGTTTGAGAGTATATGGGGGAAAGTTCCAAAAATAAAGCAAAAGGTCCTTTAGTGGGTTTTCATCTCTCACTCAGGGTAAAAGACAAAATCCTGACAATGACCTAGAAAATGAAAAAAAAAAAACAACCTCAAAACTCATTTCATTTCAGGTAGGAACTGTCAGAGCTGACTCCCAAGTGGGTTTTTGCTCTGATGGAGAGTTTCCATCTTTCTGCCATGGGGCAACTGGGGCATTGATTCATGGTGCAGTACTTCAATTTCTCGTGCTACTTTCATACACAATTGTGTGAAAATACTAGTTTCCTTACCCGTTCATCCATTGCTGGGTTTTTTCTCCCATCCTTTTCTTCTCTCTTCTGGGCAGCTGGTGGACTCGAACCCCTAGAGAATGGTCACTACTGGACTAGGTGTACAACTTCTAATCTACTATGCCACCAAAGCTTGCTATGCCCTAGCATGTCCTGCAGCTTTATCTGTCTGCTTTCACCTCTGACAGGTCCTGCCCTTGTTCCTCCACTTCCAGCACTACCTAACTCCTTGCATTCTCAAATCCTCCTTATAAAACAAAAATTGGGAAAAAAAAACCCAAAAAATTAAAACTGAAAGAGAATAGAAAAAGAGTGGATAAGGGAACTCTGGTGGCCTAGTGGCAAAACGCTGCACTGCAATCCCAGAGGTGGTGGTTGTTGTTGTTAGGTGGTTCAAATCCACCAGATGCTCTGCTGGAGAAGGAGGTGGCAATCTCCTCCTGTATCAGTCAGATCTGATTTGATGGTACATGTAAAAATAATACAATTAAAAAAAATTTAAAAAAAGAAAGAAAAAGAGTGGATAGAGGAGGAACACTGCATTGGAACAGATGAGGGGAAGAATGACCTGAAAGGAATGTATGATTAGACATTATATGTATGACAACAATCTGGAACAAAGGTTTATCACAAAGTGGACTGGAGGAGGAGGAGGAGGAGGGAAGAAAATGTGCAATAATGAATGGATAATTTTTTAAATTGCAATTCCCATTTCCAACCCCCTCTTTCTGCTTCATTTCCCTCCCCATTACATCACTATCTGACAAATGATGGTTATGTCATATTTCCACAGCAATGATGTTTGGCCCATGCATTCTCTGCTGGCTCTTGGGCATTTGGACAGGAAGAACCACTCTAGCTGTTAACAGATGTAGCTTTGCGACTGTCACCCGTGGCTGACGGTAAATGAGATAACAAGATGACTGTGGTCAGAGGCTGGTTCAATGGTCAGTTAGACCTCACTGTGTGGGACCAGCCACAGGACAGGCAAGACTAATGGTTCCATTCTCTAGCTGGCAAAGGCTCAAGGCATTGCCTCAAAGAACTTCTGATGGTGAACGGATGTGGAGTTGTTATTGTTGTTGTTATGTGCCATCGAGACTCATAATGATCCTATGAACAACAGCCCTAAACTCTGCTCTGTCCTGTGCTAATCGCACTATCTTGATACACCAATTCTGATTACCCCAGTCACTGAATCAATCCACCTCATAGATGGCCTTCTCCTCCCAGGCTGTCCCTTCACCTTACCAAGCATGATGTCCCTCTCCAAGGACCGGTCTCTCCTCACATGTCCAAAGTATACCAACTAGCCCCCACCTTTAGAAAGAGAATGTATGATATGTGAGGGCTAGAATCTTGCCTAGAATGGACACCAAATCCATTGTTGTTGTGTACCATGCAGTTGGAACCAACCTATGGTGGGTTTGTAGAGGCTGAAATCAAAGGAAAGGAGATTATCCATACATCACTCATGGAAGAGCTGGTGGATTAGAACTACATGCCTTCAGGATTGGAGCTCCAAGCCCAGAGTATGTGAGAAAGAGAGAGAGAGAGAGAGAATGAATATGAATGGATGAATATGAATTCCATGCTTTCAGAAGTGTCACTGTGTCACTCACGACTCTATTTTGCCTGGGTCTTCACTATCTTCCTGGCCACAAGGAGGCTACTTTAGCTTTGGCATCAAGGCTCAGGGCAATGCTAGAGGCAGAGCTGATAGGGACCTCTGGTGTCTTACTGCCTCCAGTTAATTCCAGCTCCAGCAATTCCAACAACAATGAGCTTTGACCCAAGGAGGTGAAAGAGGGCAGGATCAGAGTTTGGCTTGTGGGCCTAGAGGTCTTCTACCCAAGTTCTTCCCTTGGACTAGGGCCTGGTCCTCCTTCCCTTCCCCCTCCCCCCTCATAAAACCACCAGGACGCAGTCCCCCAGGGATCTCTTCTCAACCTAGGACCCAGAGGCTTCTAGGAAGCCCACTTGAAAAACCGACCCCGGGAAGAGCTGAGGCTGGGAATTGAGGTCTAAGAAAACACCACAGCAGGGGAGGGGAAGCTGGCCTATCTGACCAGCTGTGCTGTTTCTGTTCCTTCCCTGCCCCCTGAGGGTTGGGGACCAGCATGAATGGGACATAAGCTTCCTGCCCCAATACCACAAAGTGGCTGGGAACGAAGCCAGGGGGTGGAAGCTCAGACACCAAATATTCACCAATCAGCTGCAATGTACAAAGACACCAACAATGTAAAGACACAGTTTCACAGGTCCATGCTGACCCAGGGTTGGGCAAAGTACTCAGACACCAGTCAGCCCCTCAGAGATGTCCTCCCCTGGTCACAGCTGCCCTGGAGCAGTGAGCTGGAGGAAACATCACCCAACTCAGCTACCTGTCCCACTCTGAGGCAAAAACTCTAAGTTTTGCGATAAAACTCTAAGTTGTGGGATATTGAAGCATATGTAATTTTAAGGGGAATATTTAAGAGGAGAAAATCCCATAGAATTTATTTTAAAAAATGAATATTTAGGATAAAAAAAAAGAGACCCCAACAACTTGCAAATTTAAAAAGCTGACAAAAGTCACAAAGCCCAGAAAAATCATATTTGAATGAACTGCATTGCCAACACAGAGAAGTACATTGTTCAAGTCCATCAGTTGCTCTATGGGAGAAAGATGGGTAATCTCGTCCCGTTCGATTTACTGCCTCTGAAAACCTGGTGGAGGACCAGCTATGGGTCGGTTCTGACTCAACAGTACACAATTGCCTCATACCCTCTGTAATACTTTCACAGACTAACTTTCGGCTCTTCCTATTTTAAGTCTTGTTTCTTCTCATGTCCCTGCAGTGGCAAGAGTCATTTGGCACATTCATGCGACATAGACTCATCATTGTCCGACCTCAGACCCTCACATCACAAAGGTGAGTGGACATGTCCCTCACCAGTCTAACGTAACTATGTATGAAAATGACTGTGAATCACAGGAACATAACACACTAAATGCAAATATTATGTCTTTCGCCTGCATAACTAGTCCTCTCCTCTCCAGCAATGAGCTTCTTTAAGATAGTGGAAGCAGAGACAACTTCTCTCATTACTAGCTGCAAGTTTTCCAGAGTTAGACTGTAAAATTAGGTTTCTTCCAAAGGTTTATGGAAGTAACTGAAACTTAACTTTTAGGAAATTAGTTTGATAGGCCTTTATTCCATGGTGGGGTTTAACCACTAATCATTAGATTAGTAGCTGAGAGCAAACTGCACCCACGTACCTGTCTCCATAACTAAATTCATTACCATCTTGGTACTGGAACAGCTTGTGGATTTGAACCGCTGGCCTTGCCATTAGTGAAACATGTAGCTCAGTACACTACTAGAAGTCCTCCATAGCTGTTGTTGGTGCTATCAAGTTGAGTATGACTCAGCGACTATGAAAAGCCAACCTGAACCCTGCCCAATCTTGTGACCTCCTCACAATCTCCAACACACTAGAGCCCATTGCTGAAGTCACTGTGTCAAATCCATCTTCCTCTCCTTCTTTGAACCTCCATCTTCCTGAGTATGATATCCTTTCTAGGATAGCCTTGTCTCACTACATGTCCAAAGTATGAAAGATGAAGTTTTGTCATCCTTGCCTCCAAGGAGCACTCTGGCTGCACTTTTGCACATGACATATCTGTTTGTTATTTCAGCAGACCATTCAGTAACTAGAGGTTCAAAATGCCACAATCACCTTAACATTAGAAGATGAATATGAATCATCCTAATCCCTTCCACATAGGCCAGACCCTAAAATCTCTTCCTCTCCTGAATAAACATGAAGGCCTTTCCCATTAGCAGGTTAACTTTTAAATTCCCACCCTCTTAAAAGACAAAAGGGAAGCCAAAACCAGAGACACAATAATCTTTAATTTGCAGGGAAAATATTTTACCTTTTCCAATTAGACAGGAGAGTGCAGCACATAAACATTCTGGTGGAATCCTTCCAGAAATTTGTGGAAGTGAGAAGTCCTGAATATTAAGTTTCACTCACTTCCCGGTGAGTTGGCCTTTGTGTCTGAAATCCTTGACCTCACATCTGGAAAGACTCAACCCACCTACAAGTTCTCCTCTCCTAGCCCAGAAAGTTCATTTTTTTTTCTGCTCTTCCAATGGACATTTCACCCCTTCTCTCTCTTCAAACCTCCTGTAATCAGATTTTCTTTTTCTTTTTTTTAAAAAATTGATAATCCTCTATTTTTCTAGAGGAGCTTGCATCATTCTTTGAGAATATGGGAGAGAAACTGCCTTGTCCTTCCTGCCCCCAAGCTGGTCTTCACTTACTGCCTCACTACCTGCTACCAGAGAGTGATTTCTCCAGCTGGCTGAGAGGCTAGTCCTCCTCACTCCCCTCCATCCAGAGGTGTTGGTTGGTCCTTCTGTCTTTCCTGCTGGGCTCATGATCGTCCACATCAGTGTCACCAGGCTCTAGAGACTCACCTCTTTCTTGTACAAGCCACCACACAGATTTTTCTGTTCACAACAGAACTTAGAATAAAGTTGTCCATACTGTTGTCTGTATGCCCCTCCCCCCCATTCCATGTGACTTCCGAAAGGCTAAACTTGATTGCTATTGTATCTTCACCTTCGCTACCCCAAACATCTTCACACACTCTTTTCTTGGGTTCTAGGCCATTTTATTCCCTGGAGTTCCATCCACCCCCCCCCCCATATTAGCTCTCTGATCACTTTTTAATCCTTTGTCAATTCTGAGGTTCTCAATCTGAAGCCCTGAATGTCTTCTTTCTACATACACCCTATCAAGGTACTCCAGTGTCAACCATTAAAAACCATTTATTGGCGGCCTGTTGGGAAGTGACTTCTGCTTTGTGTCATCTATGAGTCTTTCTAGGTAAAATATGACTAAAGCCTTACAGAATATATAGAAAACAATTTAAAAGAAGGGAAACTCAGTCAAAGCAGCTTAGCACCCTAAAAGTATTTTTAAAAGTTAATAGGAATGTTTTTGTGAAAGGTACTTCAGAGACAGCAACTGTGGGATGCCTGAATATTGCCAAGAGAAAATATATGGGGGAAAAAAACCCCACGACACACAACCAAAATAATTTGCAGAAAATTTACTGGAGGGTCAGCTATAGATCAGTTCTGACTCCACTGTGCATAACAACATGGAGGAAAAATAATGTGAAAATGGAGACTGGAGAAGAAGAGACAAGGTGTTTTGGTGGCCGGATCAGTAGGGGATTGTGCTGCCAACTTAATGCTGAGAGAGTTCAAATCCACCAACTCTTCTGAAGGAGAACGATGAGCAATCTTCCCCCGGGAATTTATGTTGCTGTTTTCTTTACAATCAACTCATAGCTGATCCTCCAGAGGGTTTCAGAGGTAGTAATAACATGGGAAGAGATTGCCCATCCTTCTCCCATGGAGCAGCTGGTGGACTCGAACTTGGTGCCTTCGGGATTGAGAGCAGATTCTTACACAGTAGATTTTTAAAGGCAGGAGAGGAAATTAGCCATCTTGCTCTGGCGCAAAGCAGATGATGGATTCGAATCACAGGGCTTTGGGTTAGTAGTGCAACTCCTCACTACTAAGCCACCAAGACTCCCACTATGAGATTTACAACCTCTGAAAACTCTCTGGAGCGTCAGCTATGAGCTGGTTCTGACTGAAGGGCAATGAATTTGAGGTTTTGTTTGTTTTAATTAAATGAAAAGAAAAATTAAGGTCTTCTGGTACAGCATGGATACTATCCAACATACATGAACCAGAGACAAAGAAAATGGCCAAAGGCAAAGTGAGATACCAGGGATAAGAAGAAAAACAAACAAAAACATTAGAAAGAGTGAGAAGTCTGGCCACAGAGAGTCTTCCCCCTTATAAATGATTTCTTTATTGTTATTGTTGAATATGTACACAACAAACTGTGGCTGACTCTGAGAAGAATGGGAATCCCAGAACACTTGATCGTGCTTATGCAAAACCTATACTTGGACCAGGACGCAGTCGTCAGAACAGAGCGAGGGAACATTACAGGTTCAAAATTGGAAAGGGTGTACTCCAGGGATGCATCCTATACCCATACATTTTCAATCTATATGCAGACAGATTATCCAGGAGGCTGGGCTCTATGAGGAGAAATGTGACATCAGGATTGGAGGAAGACTAATCAACAATCTGCGTTGTGCAGATGACACACCCTCCTTGCTGAAACTGAGGAGGACCTGAAGCGCTTGCTGCAGAAGGTTAAAGACTGCAGCCTTCAATATGGATTGAAGCTCAATATCAAGAAAACAAAGATTCTCAACACTGGGCTGATTGGCAGCATCATAATGGATGGTGAAGAGATTGAGATTGCTGACAGCTTTCATTTGCTTGACTCCACAATCAACATTCTTGGCACCAGCAGCCAGAAAATTAAAAGACGTATTCCATTGGGAAAATCAGCTCTCCAAAGTACTGAAGAGCAATGACGTCAGTCTGGAAACTGAGGTGCACCTGATAAAGGCCATGGTCTTTGCAATCATTTGCTATGCACCAGAGAGCTGGACAATGTCTAGGGATGATAGAAGGAGAATTGATGCCTTTGAGCTGTGGTGCTGGAGAAGAGTATTAAATATACCATGGACTGCTAAGAGAATGAACAGGTTCATCCTGAAGAGAGTGAAACCAGGCTGCTCCTTGAAGGCAAGGATTCTGAAGCTTCATCTGACATACTTTGGGTATGTTGCAAGGAGGGACCAGTCCTTGGAGAGGGACATCATGCTTGGGAGAGTGGAGAGATGGCACAGAAGAGGAAGACCCTCAATGAGATGGATTCATTCAGTGACTCGGGTAATGAGGGTAGGTGTGCCAGAGACAATAAGATTGGCACAGAATAGAGCAGGGTTTAGGGCTGTTGTGCATAGGGTTGCCATGAGTTGCAGGCGACTCGACAACACATAACAACAACATATACACAATACATCATTTCAACATCTTCTTGTCCAACGTTGGTGACATTTTCTTTTACCCCCCCAATTGTTTCTCTCCATGAGCAGAAACTCATTGCCCTTATCTAGTTTTTCAAGCTGCTGTTGTCAGTTTGATACCATACAGATTGATTTTAAAAGAACATAGTGCTCAAGACAAGCTTTACTAGTTAAGTATCAGAAACTATTGTTTGGTTTTAGGAATATTACAGTGGATTTTTTGGTTTACAGTCTAAACATCACCATAGGGAAGTAGTTTTGGGAGTTCATCCAGTCTTTGTGGCCACATAAAGTTTGGATTTTATGAGAATTTTACTTTTATTTTGTATTTCCCTTGATTATTAAAATTTCCTTCCTTTTGATCAAATTCTTCTATAGCATCTTTGATTAAAGCCTTCTGTATTGGTAGCCAGGACCAGACAGTTCTGGCAAAGAGGCAACTATTGATGGAGGCTATTTCATTTCTTCTTCCTGTTTCTGATCCTTCTATTGCTCCAAATAAATAGAGGCCAACTGCTCCACTTTCCATGGTTATTTACAAGCTTTTAAGACTCAATGGTTTTCAAGATTAAAAAGCTTGAAAAAAATGCCACTTGGGACAAGTATTTGATAAGAATGTGTACATTTATTTCAGCTTCCACAAAATGAAAACTATTTGCTTCCATATTTTAACTTGGCCTTTTCTTTTCTATTGAAATCGACCACTATTTCTCAAGTTTGTTTTGGGAAAGAAATTCTTTTGAACAGTTTCTTTAATGAAGGGGTGCGGGAAGTTATATCCTTATGACTCTCCAATAGCTCAGGCCCAAACTTGCCTATTTCCAGCCTACCTGTAGACTTCCCTTGAATGTCTGAGACAGATCTTAACAAACACAACCCATGAAGAATGCTTGATTTCTCTCAACATTTTTCCTTCTCAATTCTCCCCATCTCAGCAAAAGGCACCACTATCCAAGAAGCTGTGTTGCAATCCCAAAAGCACATAAAGAAGGAGAGCAATCTCCTCCTGTGCCAGTTAGATCCGATTTGATGGTACACAACGAACAATAAAACAAAACAAAAACAAACGTAGGTCAGAATAATTTCCTAATCAAAACTTTCAGTTATTCTTCGACAAAAATGGAAACTCCTTCAGTAGCCTTTAAGATCCTCTATGGGGCCACATCTGCCTCCAATCTTCACCACTTTCCAAATTCACTAGGTGGTGGTGATTGTAATATGTCATCAAATCACTTGCAACTCATAGTAACCATATACACAATTGCTTTAAACCCTTTCCTATCCTGAGCCAATTTCATTGTCTCTGACATGTCTATCCTCATCACTCCATTATTATGTGCTCTCTTGCACTGTCCCTCTATCCTTCTAAGCATGATGTCATTCTACAAGGACTGGTCCCTCCTAGCAACAAATGGGCCCTCCCCCGTGCCTAAATTGTGTCAAATAGAGCTTCAAAATCCTTGCCTTTAAGGAGCAACTTGGTTTCACCCTCACCAGGTTTGTTCTGGTATTCCATGGTATATGTTCAATACTACTCTTCTCCAGCACCACAACTCAAAGGCATAAATTTTTTTTTCTGTTATCCTTTGTTGTTGTCCAGCTCTCTGATGCATTGCAAGTAATTGTGAAGACTATGCCCTTAGTCTCTAGACTGACATCATTGCTCTTTTGCACTTTGGAGAAGTCCCTGATGGCAGATTTTTCTAATGTTATTAAATCTTTTAGTTTCCTGACTGCTGGTGTTGATTGTGGAGCTGAGCAAGTTGAAATTGCTAACAATCTCAGTCTCTTCTTCATTTATCATAATGTTGTCAGTTGGACCAGTGGTGAGACACTTTGTCTTCTTTCTTTCTTTTATTTTTTTAAATATATTGATAATCTTTGTCTTCTTTTTTTAATTAATAACTTCTTTATTCTGTAAAAGCAAATGAAAGTCATAGTCATATAAACACTGACATTACAAAGTACAAGGAAGGGCTAGGAAAGGAGGAAACAAAAACCTCTGTATGTCCTGCTAATACTGTCTCACCAAAAAGACCATAATTTTTTGTTCCATATTCAATCACTTCTATAATAAATCACAAAGAAAAATCTTCTCTGGAAGAAATATTCCACCTCTTTGAGACGGCAGGCAAGAGGGACTGGAAGTTGGGGTAGGAGGCTTTATTCTTTTGGCAGATCCTCTCAGTCATTATAGATATTGCTGCACTGTTAATAAAAAATATATGCTTCTCTGTAAAGCATTAAAAAAAGACTCCACGGATGAGATGGCTGAGGCCTCAGCTCAAGTATCTCCAAATTCCAAATGCACTGTTGTCCATTTCCCGACCTCTCCGTATGTTATTTCTTGGTTGTTTTCCGGATCAATGCCATTCTCTGTTTGTGAGCTTCTGTGGTGCAAGCTTTTTTGTAGGGTCGAATTTCTTCTGAGCCAAAACCTGTGATCCACATGTTCCACTGGCGCTCTAGGTGCAACTGGACATCTTTCACCTCTAGGGTGCTGGACTTGCGATGCCTGGCAAGCTGGCAGGCTGCTGTCACTACATTCTCAATGAAATCGTCGGCAATCTGTAGCAGCATCTCCTCTACATCTTCATCCAACTGTTCATTGGGATCCACTTCTCTTACCAAGTCTTGCAATTTCTTCTTCGTTAATACCTGGTTGCTTTCAGGACTGAGTCGACCTCCTGTGCCAGGAGTGCTTGGTATCTTTACCACAGTAGTGCTATTGGCCATGGAGCCTTGTGGAGGGGTGCTGGCTGGTTCCGGTTTTATAGATGAGAAATTGGAGAGGTTGATTATGGCTGAGGGGCCAAACTGGTTCATAATCTGCCGTGCTTTGGACTTCAGCTCATAGAGTTTATCAAGATCCTGTTTCTTTTTAGAGCTGTGAGGGCCAAGGCCAATCAAAGGCAGCAGCGTCTATCTCCCCATGATATGTGTAGACTGCCCAACTGAAGCGTTCGTCTCAGCAGCCGGTCCGACTGCGAGGCCCTCCCCAATCTTTGTCTTCTTGATGTTGAGTTTCAGTCCATACTGAAGATTGTATTTCTTGACCTTTTATAGTAAACACTTTAGTTCCTCCTCAATTTCAACAAGCAAGGTTGTGTCATCTTCATAATGCAGGTTGTTGATGAGTCTTCCTCCAATCCTGATGTCACATTCCTCCTCATAAAGTCCAGCCTCTTGAATGATCTGTTTGTGTATAGACTGAAAAAGTATGGAGATGGGATGCATCCCTGACACACTTCTTTCCTAATTTTGAACGAGGCAGGTACAAGTGCCCTTTCTGTACACTGGGGGTCTTTTTCTAAGCTCCCACCATCATAGCTTTTGCAATTCCTGGACTGGTCCACACTTTTTCATGGCTGGTCTCTTGTTGCTGAAGCTAGGCTCAAACATCACCTCCTTGTAGAGATCCTATCTGACCACCGACAGTAAGCAGCACTTCTTTCTGAAGTCATTGTCAGGCCATTGCTTCCACTGCAATCTCTGCCCCAGGCCTTCACAGCCTTATAATCATTTGAAATAATATTATTTTCTGATTTCTTTTTCTTCTCCAATATAATGAAAGTTCCAGGAGCATGAGGACCCCCAGTAGCCCCCGTGCTGTATGGGACTTGGCATGAAAGAGTGAATAGACACAGAGGTAGAAACCTGTACAGACCTGCTCAAGTTATTTTTTATTTATTCTATCACAGGGGGCACTGTCATGCCTTTGAATTGGCAAGAGAATTTCCTGCCATTATAGCCACTTTGCAGAAGAAAAACAAACAAGCCAATTGACTTCTTTAATGACTTAAGGAGTTCCTATGGGGAACATTGTTGATGTCAGATGGATCTTGTCTGAAAGCAGAGAATAGCAGAAGAATGTCTATTTGCATTTGACTATGCATAAGTATTTAACTGTGTGTATCACTAAACTACTTTTTGAGAAAAATGGGAATCCCAGGACACTTAATTATGTTTATATGAAAATCTTACCTAGACCAAGAAACAGAACAAAGGAAACATTGACTACATGATTTAAAATCAGAAGAGGTGTGGGTCAAGGTGGTATCCTTTCTCCATACCTATTCAATCTGCATGCTAAGCAAATAATTTGTGAGTCTGGACTCCATGAAGAGGAATGTGCATCAGGATTGGAGGAAGACTCGTCAACAACAACCTGAGTTATACAGATGATGCAGTTTAACTTGGTGAAAGTGAGGAGGACTTGAAGCACTTGCTGCAGAAGAACGAAGATTGTAACCTTCAATATGGATTACTTCTTAACATCAAGAAGACAAAAATCACTACTGGTCCCAACATCTTTGGTACCAGCAGTAAAGAAATAGAAAGATGTGTTGTACTGGCAAAGTATGCTGTTAAAGTATCAAGGATCAGTGAAGTCTGTTTAAGCCATGGCCTGATTAAGATAATAGTATTTTTAATAATTTGTTATCTGTGTTTCATTGACTATGCAAAGGCATTTGACTGTGTGGATCACAACATAACGCTAGAAGAACTGGCATCCTGGAACACTTGATAGTGCTTATGCTAAACCTGTACTTGGACGAGGAGGCAGTTGTCAGAACGGAGCAAGTAAACACTGCATGGTTCAAAACTGGGACGGGTAGACACCAGGGATGTGTCCTATCTCCATACCTTTTCAATCTATATGTGGAACGGATCATCCGGGAGGGAGACTGGGCTCTATGAGGAAGAATGTGACATCAGGATTGGGAGAAAGATTCACCAACAATCTGCATTATGCAGATGAGACAACATTGCTTGCCAAAATTGAGGAGGACTTGAGGCATTTGGTGCAGAAGGTCAAGGACTGCAGCCTTCAATATGGATTGAAGCTCAACATCAAGAAAACAAAGATACTCACAACAGGGCAGATTGGCAGCATCATGATAGACAGTGAAGAGATTGAGATTGTTAACAGTTTTAATTTGCTTGGCTTTACAATCAACAGTATTGGTACCAGCAGCCAGGAGATCAGAAGACGAGTTACACTGGGAAAATCTGCTGTCACGGACCTCTCCAGAATACTGAAGAGCAATGATGTCAGTCTGGAGACCAAGGTGCACCTGATTTGGGCCATGGTCTTCGCAATTACTTGCTATGCATCACAAAGCTGGACAATGACTAGGGATAGAATGAGAATGATGACTTTGAACTGTGGTGCTGGTGAACAGTATTGAATATACCATAGACTCCTAGGAGAACAAACAGGTTCATCCTCAAGAGGGTGAAATTAAGCTTCTTCTTGAAGGCAAGGATTCTGAAGCTCTGCCTGACAGGCTCTGGGCATGTTGCAAGGAGGAACCAGTCCTTGGAGAGGGGCATTATGCTTGGGACAGTGGAGGGACAGTGCAGAAGAGGAAGACCCTGGATAAGATGAATTGACTTAGTGACTGAGGTAATGGGAGTAGGTGTGTCAGAGATAATAAGGTTGGTTCAGGATAGAGCAGGGTTCACAATCCATCTAAGAGCTGCGCAATGAATAAGGATGACAAGAGTAGAATCAGTGCCTTTGAGTTGTGAATAGTGAATATACCAGGGACTATCAAAAGAAAAAAGAAAAAAAATGTCTTGGGAAAAATGCAGCCAGAGTGCTCCTTGGAGCCAAGGATGACAGAGCTTCCTTTGCCTCACATACTTTGCTCATGTTTTTAGGAGAGGCTGTTCCTTGGAAAGAGACATGATGTTTGGAAAAGTAGAGGGTCAGCGAAAGAGAAGACGACTTTCAGTCTGATGGATTGACACAGTGACTGCAGCAATGGGCTCAAGAATGTCGAGATAATGAAGATGGCACAGGATGGGCCAGGGTTCCTATCTATTGACTCGATGGTACCTAAAGACAGAGGGCTGTTCTCTGTCCTGCTGTAAAGTCAGTGAGTCGGAATCAATTTGACAGTAGTGAATTTTAATTTGGGACAACCCAGAGATAAGGCAGAGGGACTTAGACTGATTGAGATGAGGCTGACTGAACCAGACAGGAGAAACACTAGAGACAGACTTAGAACTGCCTTGGGTCCCAGAGGCCAGGACCGAAATAGATCAAGACTGAGACCCTAACTCACAGAGCCGGCGGCAGGCCGTTAGGGGCTGGAGTCAGCGCGGGGAGAGAGCTGCGCAAGGAGGCGGGGGGACCCAGCGCTGGGAGGTGGGGGGGCGAGCACAGGGTGGGGGGAGGTGCGGAGGTGGGCGCCCAGCGCGGGAAGGGAGGACCAAGTGCCGAGGGGCGGGGGGGGGGGGGGAAGGGGGGCGGAAGGGCTGCGCCGCGCGCTCAGCCGTGGTGCCCCGCCTCCGCTCACAAGTGGCCGGGGCAGCTGGCCCGTGCGCACGGCCACCCGCCGCCCCGACGCGTGCGGGATCAAAGCGACCGGGAAGGGGCGGCTCCCAAAGGTGTTGGGGTCCTGGAGGTGTGAGCGAGCTTCCCAGGGCACAGCCCAAGCGTGGGAGCGCAGAGAGTTGCCCGCCCTCAGAGACCAGGAGAGACGACGAGAGACGCAGAGACCTCAAGGACTTCGAGTGGCAACCATAGATCTAGAGATTAGAGAGTAGGATGCGGAGTCCCCGAGTCAGAGTGGCTAAGGGGCCTGGACAGAACGTTGAGATGCAGAGGGAGAGAGGCTTGAAGAGCTTTCAGGGTAGGTAGTGAAGTCAAGAGATTCAGAAACACCAAAACGCTGTGGTGGAGACGTTGTTGTTTTGTTGTGTGAGGTGGAGTCGGAACCAACCCATAGCTGACCCTCCAGTGGGTTTTAGAGGCCGTAAATCACACTAGAGAGTGCGCATCCTTCTCCTGTGGAGCTGCTGAATCTGTTGCCTTCGGGATTGTAGCGGTGTTGACGTAGGGATACGAATAAAGAATGTGCAAGTCAGTGGGAGAGAAGGAGTTGAAAGGGAAATTAGGGAACTGAGACCTAGTCCCTCCCCCGCGCACGCCTGGAGCGCCCCCCACCAGGGGCAGGGATCAGCGCGCGCCGTCCTTTCTCAGGGTCACGCCTGTGGAGGTGCCGGGACAGGGGCGGAGGAAAGGCTGTTAAGGCAAGGAGGGTCCTCAGGCTGGGAAGAGAGAAGTGTGAGAAAGTACAGAATCAGAAAATAGATTTCAATCCTCGAACTTTGTGATGGAGTAAAAGTTAAAAACAAGTAGTATTTGGTAGAAATATTAATGAAAGGGACTATTCGGGAATTAATGAAAGGTACTATTTGGGAATTAATTTCACGTTTACTATGGGGGAAAGAAAAACTGTAGTTACTGTTGTTGCACTGGCTGGATATCGAACCCGGGTCTCTCTTGTGGCAGGCGAGAATTCTACCGCTGAACCACCAATGCAGACGGAAAGGAAGAAAGGCTCTGAAGATTTAGCTAAGTTTGTGAGAGGTGCTGCTGACGTGATCTGAGCTGAGGGAGTTATTGGGTAATTCTGATCAGCAGCGGCCTCCGGTTGACAGGGGTGGAGCACTGGACCATCCTTCCCCCTTTTAGGATCCGGCCTTTGGGCCATAAAGCCACCCCATATGGTCAGGGGCGGCACCACACCCGGGTGCGAACAGCCTGAGGACCCGAGCCTCGAGTTCAGGTGAGAAAAACTCAGCCAGAGCACAGGTTCCCAAGGAGGGGGGCGGCGGGTGTTGCTGGGGTCACACATCTGCGCTCCCATTTGGCCTGGACAGGAGGGGAAGTGGGGAATACTAGGGCCTTGATTCCGAATGGGAGCTGTTTTCTCAAGATTTGCACCCCTCGGGTCTCTGGTTCTGGCAAGGCAGACTCCAAGAAACAGCCAAGATTATAGAGGGACATTGGGGTGGTTGGGGAAGCCTCAGCTGACTCTGGCTTAGTTAGTTAGTTAATGAGTATTCACGATTCATTCCTCAGAAGGATCATATTCTTCGTTGAGACAGATGCTGGTCTTTCCCTTTTATCACTTTCATGTCGCTTTAGGAAAAGTACCTATTGCCTGCTCCTCTGTGGCCATGCTTAGAAACAAGAAATTCTAGTACACTTTGGTCAGGTCTCCTGGCAGCCAGACTCCAGAATCTCTTAAAATCAGTTCTATGGTGCAACCACTGTGGAAAGCGATGTGGCGCTTTCTCAAAAATTTGCAAATAGAAATACCGTTTGAATTTGTGAGACAAAGCTTTACCATCTTTGCTTCCAAGCAACACTCCAGCTGCCCTTTCTCCAAGACAGGTTTGTTTGCTCTCCTGACAATCCTTGGGATATCAGCACTCTTCTCCAACACAACTCAAAAGCATCAATTCTCTCACATGAGGAGGCAGTGTACACAACGGCTGCTGTGCAGGCTGAACACCAAAGCTTGGAACACTGAATTTAGCTCGTACTAACCGTGGGACCTTTGGAAAGTCCTTTCTTTCCTCTAGAACATATACCTAATAATAGCTCCTACCCTGGTAGCATTTCTGTAAAAATTAAATGCATTGATATAAGTAAAGGGCTTAGGAAAAAGGCTGGACATAGTATGAACTCAATAAACATATTTCTGTTAAAAAAAAAAAAAAGAAATACCGTTTGACTCAGCAATTCCACTACTGGGAATATACCCCAAAGAAACCATAACTGCCACCCAAGCAGATATATGCACACCCATGTTTATCGTGGCTTTGTTCACAACAGCAAGGAGTTGGAAACAACTTAAGTGCCCATCAACAAACGAATGGATAGAGAAGCTCTGGTATAGTTACTCAATGGAGTACTACGCTGCATTGAAAAACAAAGAACTCATGCAATATTATTCAAAATGGGTAACCCTGGAGGACATTATGCTGAGTGAAGTATCTCAGTCACAAAAGGACAAATCCTGCATAGTGCCACTGTTGTAAAACAAGACTGACATCGGGGTTAGGGTGAGACTGAGAAGGATGGGATAAATAATGTATACTGCATTGAAACAGATGAGGGAGAAAACTGTTTAAAAGGGATGTGTGATTAGGTACTATTGTAATGACGAGAGTCCAGAACGAAGGGGGTGGACCTTTTTACTTTTACTTTTCAAAGGAGGGGGGAGGGGTGGGCAGGGAGAAAAGTGAAACAATGAATGAATGGAAATCCAAATTTTCATGAAAATTATTATTAATAATAATAGTAAATTCTGAGCCAAAAACTTCCGAGTGGAAAGGTTTCTCCATCTCCTACTTACGCATCAAGGCTTTGCACCTTTCTTGAAGCTTCTTCCCTCCTGTCCCTTAAGTTCCAGCCACTCTGGCAAAACCCTTTCCCCGAAGCACCTGTTCGCTCTTTTTTTATAATAGCTATTTGATCCTTTTCAACTAGCTCCTTCTTGGAAAAGTCTTCTTATACTATTTCAGCACGGACTATCTGAGCCTAGACCAGGGCGGGCCTGCCGACACAGTGCATCTAAAGAAACTTATTTGG
Organism: Elephantulus edwardii; assembly: GCF_000299155.1. Lineage (NCBI taxonomy): Eukaryota > Metazoa > Chordata > Mammalia > Macroscelidea > Macroscelididae > Elephantulus > Elephantulus edwardii. The sequence goes on along the minus strand of NW_006399996.1, from coordinate 3,224,384 downwards.
AGGATGATGGGAGAGAGGCTAACTTTGTTTCGGGCATAAATGGGGGAGTGCAGCGAGCTCCTCAAAAAAGCTACAATTCTAAGGGAAACTCAAACTCTGAACTCTACACTTTATCCCAAAGTGGCATTCTGTCCACTGTTAGATTATCTATCAATTATATAAGCGAGGTAAGTACAGGCTTATTTATACTTACGTACTGAAGCAGGAGTGGCATCCACTTCCTAATCAACATGCCTCTGGAAATCCAGGAACTTTGATAAATGGCAATAGTTATAGAAAAGCTCAGGCCTTTCGTTCATAGGGTCGCTGTGAGTCATGCTCGACTCAACAGCAATCAACACAACAACTAATCTGTCGTAGTGAGTAATTGCACATTTTTATACTCCATCGAGGATTCTGCTTCTAGATTTGGTTGGCATCTCTCCCATCCCACAGCACTTCTATTGAATCAGATTTCTAAACCCTGGTAGGGACGGGAGGACCCAGTCTGCAAGGTACGCACGGACCTGCTCGTGCTTATTTGTGATGAAGCTCTTATGAAATCATTCACTACAGATTACTAAATAAGCACCCATAAATCCGTGTTTACCCTGGATCTGCCCCTCATATCACTTGAACTTCCTTCCTCTCTCCCAAATAAGAGCCTACTCCCTTTGGCTCGGTCTTGCCTTACGTGTCTTACAGCGGGTGCCCCATTCATCCCTCACTTTCCCTACTCCCAGACCGCTTGGAGACAGTTCCACTCCTTCCCCTCCCCCTCTGCCCACCCTTCCCTTTTCCTGGAGACTCGTGCCGAGACTCCGCCGGAGGTTCGCGGGTACCCAAGGGGGCGGGGCCGGGGTCCTCTTCTCCGGATCCCTGCGGCTGCGATATATAAGGCACTGAGTGGCCAGGAGCCACCTGGTCCACACCAGGGTCCGGAGGAGTAATGGTCACACGGGATCGAGCCGAGAATAGGGACTGCCCCAAGGTGAGAGGCGGGAGGGGAGGGAGCAGAGGTCCCCGGGCGAGTTTAGAGACCTGTGTCCCGAGGCGGTGCATCTAGGAAGAGGCTGGGATCCTCGGGCAGGAGGGGGCCAGAGGCCTGGGAACTCCCGACGGGAAACTGCCAAGTATAAAGAAGGGGGAGAGATCGCATGTGGGCCGTAGAAGCAGAGGTCGAGGACTTTGGGGAATCGGCAGGAGTGTGGGACTGGGGAGGGAGTTTTGCCAGAGTAAAATAAGTAAATAAGCTAGAAGAGGACGGGGCCAAGTGATGAGGGTTGGACCAAAATTGGGGGGGGGGGACCACTGGCGCCACCTGTAAGATGGCAGGAAACAGGACCTTACTGGTAGAGAAGGCCCGGGACCACTGATCCTAGAAGCTGTGACCTCTGGGAAGACTTTAGGGAGAACTGCTGGAGAAGGGAAACCGCTGAGGCGGACTCGAGGAGGAAGAGGAGATGCAATCGCGATGTGTAGGGTTTCGGGGCCACCAGCTCTGAGTGTAGCAACCATGTGGCGCTACACCATGTGTAGCACCAGAGTTCTCCAAAGAGACGGATAGAGAATGCACCAGACAGAGACGTAGAGAGAAAAGAGGAGGAGGAGAAAGAGAGAGGCTTAGGGAAAGTGGAGAGCCTCGGAGAAGAATGCAGACTGGGAAAGGGAGGAGGCGAACTACCCACAGGGACATTTCTGTAGGAGTTGGGGAGAGCGGAGAGGGAACCCGCGGCCTCTAATCTCCAGAGGGGCTGGGGCTGGGGTGGAGGTGGAGCACTCCCTCCCAGGGCGGGCTGGTGATACCCCAGGGTGGCGCTGAGTCTTGGTCCGGTGGGCCGGCTCTCTCCTCCCCTGTGGTCACAGATGCTTAAGCCGCTTGTGGAGAAGCGGCGGCGAGACCGCATCAACCGCAGCCTGGAGGAACTGAGGCTGCTGCTCCTGGAACGCACCCGGGACCAGGTCAGTCCCTCCGCCGGCCTCGGACTCCCCGGCTTCGGGTCTCGGGCTCTTCAATGGGCGATGGGGGTGGGGGTGGTAAACCTACGCGGGATTGGCAACCCGGGTCACAAGGCATCTTGATCCGAATCCCGTCCTGGGAATCCCACCTCAGATCCCCCTCTCACTCTCAGAACGCGAACGGCTTTGCTACCTCTCGCGTCTGTAAGTTTCACGCCTGGTTAGCGCCACCCTTCGACTTTGTAATTTCCTTACCTCTGACTTTGTAATTTCCTTACCTCTTTTCCCTGTCCCAGGGCAGTACGCTTCGGTTGGGTAGGGAGGGTTGGCCAGCTTCCCTCTTCGGCCTCTCTGTTCCAAATCCCCGTCTCCCGTTAAGGTGGGTGGGTTGCATCGCTTCGGGTCGGACAGTTCGTCTCAGGGTGCGCCAGGGCCAGACGTGGTTGGTCTCCACTTTTCCTTCGGCGGCGCACTCGCTCAGTGGGCGCGCGCAAACGGGATCGGGGGCACCCCGAGCTCCCGCATCCGCCCCTCCTTTCTTCCCCCTGCCACTTCCCCTCTCTCCCCACCCCTCTCTGTCTCTGCTCCCTGCCCTCCCTTCCTGTAGAACCTCCGGAACCCGAAGCTCGAGAAGGCGGAGATACTGGAGTTCGCCGTGGGCTACTTGCGGGAGCGCAGCCGGGTGGAGCCCCCGGGTACAGCACGGGGGTGACGCAGCCGCTGGGGAGCGGGGGGGTGCGCCAGTGCTTGGGCGCGGGGAGTGAGGGAGAGACCCTCAGGGGTTGGTGGATTTGCGGTGCGGCAGTCTCTGCTCCCCGGCAGGTTAATAACACCCGCGCGTGTCTGTCTCTCTGTCTCCCTCGTCTTTTCCCTCTGTGCGTCCGTCCACCCGCCTGCCCCCGCCGCTCTCCGTGCGCCCGTCGTGCTTCGGTATCTCTGCGCCTCTCCCCTCCCCTCCCCCTGCTGGGCCCCCGACTTGCCCGCCGGTCCTCCCGCCGCGGCTCCAGGGTTCCCCCGGTCCCCAGCCCAGGACGCCGAGGCGCTCTCCAGCTGCTACTTGTCCGGGTTCCGTGAGTGCCTGCTCCGCTTGGCGGCCTTCGCGCACGACGCCAGCCCAGCCGCCCGCGCCCAGCTCTTCTCTGCGCTGCACGGCTACCTGCGCCCCAAACCGCCCCGGCCGGACCCGGTGGACCCCAGGGCGCCGCGCGCTCCGCTGGACCCCGCCGCCCCGGCGCCCGGCCTCGCGCTGCACCAGCGCCCCCCAGTGAACCCGGCCCCGCCTAGTCCGCGCTGTGCCTGGTCCCCGTCCCCCTGCTCCCCCCGCGCCAGGGATCTCGGCGCCCCAGCGCCCCTCACCGGACTGCTGCCGCCGCCGCCGCCGCCTCACAGACAAGATGGGGCTCCCAAGGCCCCGCCGCTCCCGCCGCCCGCTTTCTGGAGACCTTGGCCCTGAGCTTGGGGGAGTAGGGTCGGGGGCTGGGGTGGGATAGAGACTCCAGCCTGAGGGCAGCAGAGGGACCCGGGCAACCGGGCGAGGAGGTGTTGGGGAGGGTAGCGGGGCGCGCGGGCACAGCGCGCGGGTGAGATTGTGGTCTATATTAGAGTATCTATATAAATATATATTTCTCTGGCTCCCATCCCTTTTTCCTCCTCCTACTTCCGCCTAGGATTGTATTCTTCCAGACCCCTTCCCAGTCTCATTCTCTTCCCTAGTCCCTAGTGCATGGAATAAAATGGTTATTAAATCCTGGTGTGTCCCCGCGCCAGGGGCCTGCCTTTATCTCTTTGTCAAAGCCCACTTTCCCTTCCTCTCTGTCCCTCATCCCTAGTCCCACTCTTCGTGGCCCAAGCCCCGGGGCAGACAGGTAAGTAAAAAAGAAATCAGAGCAGAAACTGGTTGAAGCTGAAATTAGGTGGGAAAATGCTAAGATAAGGGGGAGACAGTAATTTTCTGAAACATCAAAATGAGAAAAATCAAACCGACTCTGGTGGGATTCGAACCCACAACCTTTGAATTACTCTTGTTCGTCACTAGAAGTCCAATGCGCTATCCATTGCGCCACAGAGCCACCTAGTGAGCGGTGCCGGTTTAAGCCTTACGGATATCAGAACAGTAACGGAACAGCGTAAGGGGGAGGAGGAGGGTGTTTGTATGGGAGGAAATTGGGCGGCGCATATGAGGAGCGCTCGTTTTGGACCTTCTAGGAAAAGCTTGATGTACTTACTGAGGGAAGCCCAGGGGAGCTAGCGGGCTCAGAGCTCGAGAGAGTCAGGTGTGAGTGCGGTAGTGCTTGAGCGGAGATATAAGGAAAAAACCCCAAACCCAACAAAGGAGTGGGAGTGAGCTGGTGGGAATCTTCAATTAATTGCCCCATTGGGGTATCCTTCCAGCCCAGGCGCACCCCATTCCCACATGTGGTTATGCCCATTAAAATAAACTTCCCCCATTTTTTAGTATATTTTTGTGTGTTTCTGTTTCTTCTAATTTATATACTTTTACGTCCGCTGCTTCACGGTTAGAAATCCTGATGATTTCCCATTTCAGGTTTGAAAAATGGGGGAGAAGGAAAGAATAAATTTTATGTAATTCATATAGCCGCCACACCTCTCCCGTCTAGTCTCTTAGGAGGACAATGGGAAAACTACAGATCTACGCAGGTAGCGTGGCCGAGCGGTCTAAGGCGCTGGATTTAGGCTCCAGTCTCTTCGGAGGCGTGGGTTCGAATCCCACCGCTGCCAGACCGGAGGTTTTTGGTTTTCATTTTTGTACGTCCAAGTTTCTCTTCTTTAGGAAACGTTCTGGGTCCTCTAGCCCAAAAATTTTTGCGAAAGCACTTTGCCATTTCTTTCGGGTTTCCAATGGCACCAGCATCTTTCCTACGTACCAGCTGGAAAACTGCCAAAGAAAAATCTGCCTTTTCAATACTGAACTCCATGTAAATTTGTCCATATATCTATCTCTATCATCTCTCTCTCTCATCTATCTATTTATCATCTATCATCTATCTATATCTATCATCTATCTATGTCTCTCTCTATCTATATATATATCTCATATATTTTAGACTAAGCGCCAGTTTTCATATATTTTAAAAATTCCCAATGTGTTGAAGAACTTAAACAGTTGTGTCTTCATTTTCTTTTAAAATCGTCTTAGGTTAAAAGAATATCTTATGTGCAACAATGAATGTTTTTTTAAAAAAGTGAACTCGGGAAGGGGAAAGGGCGGGGGATGGAGGAAACGGCAACAATGAATGAAAATCCGTTTTTCTGTGGACTTTGGTTAAAATAAGAATTAAAAAATTTTCTATTAACGCAAACAGCGAAAAATTAAGGTTCCACCGAGATTTGAACTCGGATCGCTGGATTCAGAGTCCAGAGTGCTAACCATTACACCATGGAACCTTTCTCTTTTCTGGGCAATCAGTAATTATATACATTATGGTATTTCCAAATCTGTATTTCTCTTAGTTTTACGATTTCAAGGCGAAATGGTTTGCACACAATGCGGTAGATATAAACTGTACGAGGCTATTGAACATTTGATATATGGATTCAGATATACATAAAATTAAAATGTATAGAGTTTAGAAGAGAGAAAAAAACGACCAAGAATTTCCTATAAGTTTTAGAATATTGTTTCGATTAAACAAACAAAATTATTAAATTTTTTTCTTGGTTTTCATATTTTCTCTTTATAAGATTTAGCTGTTTCTTAACTTCACCTGTGCCTTTCCACTCTTTTTGGGTGCACTGCTGTAAAATTCTACGTCATTAATTTGTTCTACCTTTTCAAAATTAAGTCATACTTATTATAGCCGCTTAATCTTAAAGTCAAGTTATAACACTTATTCTTTTCCATTGTTTTGTTACAAATAATAATAAAAGGAAGTAATAGAAATAATTTTTGTTGCATCAAAACATTGTTTTCAGGTAAAAAAACCAAAATGTAAAAACCCATATAAATAGGACGCCCGAACAGGGACTTGAACCCTGGACCCTCAGATTAAAAGTCTGATGCTCTACCGACTGAGCTATCCGGGCTCTTGGTTTCTTTGTGCTTTGTTTCCTATAAAGCTTTTACAACTGTGAAAGCTTGTATTCTTAATTGTGAATCTGTTTAAGAGCTTTGCGTCAGATTTGAAAGAAACCCGCAGTGTGCAGTTACTATAGATTTGTAAATTTCCACATTTTCGACCTCTGTCTTCTATATACTTCGGTGTACAATCGGATGCTACTGGTCGAACTTGATGTAGACTGGTACCAGGACTGGACGCGCGGTGCCGCTGCGGTCTGTACTCGCGGATTTCCTCTTAGGTCCTGGTTACCCGGATCCTGAAGGGCGCCCCCCTGTCCCGCAGGTCCAGGGCGACCCAGAAGCTGGGAGAATGTTCACCTGAGGCCTCTAATGTACTGCGCAGCCAGACTCGCTTCGGTGTTATTAGTATATTAGCTGTTGTCGGACCTGTAAATGACTGGGGACTCTGAGGGCCGGACGCGGGGCTGGGCTTGGAGCGGAAGTGTTAGGAAAGCAGTCCCCGGCCGCCGCGGAATGTGCAGATGTGAGCTCACTCGTGTGCGGTCTGGTCTACATCAAGGGCGGCTCATTTGTGTATAGTGAGTCACGTGGGTGATTCACTGATGGACAGTGTGACTCTGGGTGCCTCAGCTCTCCCTGGGAGCGAGGAGGAGAAGCTATGCGGGAGGGACTTGGGGAGTACGGGGCCCAGGGCATCAGGCGACCCTGATCAGGCTAAGGCAGTGTCCCAGGAGTCTCGAGCTCCAATCCTGGAATCTGGTCGCTCCCTCCTCAGGGAGACTCAGGCTTTTGATATCCATCCGGTTGGGCCTGACCCTGCCAGTCAGAAGGACAGGCTGTGCCAGAGACACGCAAACAAATATGAGGGCGCAAAACTGTGGGCGGGACCCAGGAGTAGAGCTGCTGGCAGGGAGTGAGGGCAGAGGCCCCGGAGCTTCAGGGAGAGAGAGCTCCCAAAGGCATCCCAGAGACAGCTGGGTCGCGGCTGTCCTCCCAGCAGCCTGCAGCCTGCCTTTGACCATCGTACCTTCACCTCTCCCACAGGCTGCTGCTGTGGCCAGCGCTGTTTGCTGCCTGCCTCTCTCCCTCCTACTATGGCTGTGTATCGTGTGTGTGTGACCACTGGCCCCTACCTGGGGGCTGGCACTCTAGACAATGTCTCTGTCACACTGGTGGGCACGTGCGGTGAGAGCCCCAAGCAGCTGCTGGATCGTATGGGCAGGGACTTTGCACCTGGAGCGGTGAGTACAGTGAGACAAGGAAGAAGGAGGATCATTTTCCCACATACACCAAATTCTATGGAAAACTAACCCTGCCTTCTTCGCTCTTTCTTATCTACGCCTTTCCTGCGGATGAGAAATCTACTCAGGCAGAGAAGTGAGGATGGGATACTGGGCCAGGAACTAGGATGGGATACTGAACCAGGGGCGAGGCTTGGCTGGTTTCACAGCTTTCCCCACAAATGAGGCTGGGCTTTGGACAAGTCACTTCCCTTCTCTGGGCTTGAGTTTCTTCTTCTCTGGAGGAAATTGCTGTGGTGGCCTACACCCTAATGCCTGGTGGTCAAAGAGCTAGTAATATCCAGTACCCACTCTGATTCTACCTGGATGAAGGGATGCCCAATCTAATTCACACGAAGGCATATGTGAGTTCAGTGTGGGGAAGGCTCCTGCTTATTTGCTGGAATAGATGTGGGTGCACCTTGCATGATGAAAGAATGGCCCTGGCGCTTCCTCCTCTCTTAGGAGCTTGCCCCCTGGTTCCCTTAGGTGCAGAAGTACAAGGTGCGCTGCTCAGCAGATCTGGGTGAGCTCCTGCTGCTGCGTCTACATAAGGAGCGCTATACTTTCTTCCCCAAAGACTCCTGGTACTGTAGCTACGTCTGTGTCACTGGCCCTGATGGCACCGTATCCCACTTCCCCTGCTATCAGTGGATTGAAGGCTACTGCACCACAGAGCTGAGGCCAGGAACAGGTGGGTCAGGGGACAGCCAAACTGTTCTGGGGAAGGCATCTGCTGAAATTAGGGGTGGGGGTCTGACAGAGCCCAGGGTGTAGAGTTAGGATAACTGGAAGGAGTACTGATGGTGTAGTAGTTTAAGCATTGGGCTGCTAACCAAAGTTGGCCTTTCAAACCCATCAAGCATCTTTGTGGAAGACATGAGCAAGTCTGCTTCTATAAAGATTTATAACTCTATAATGTCACTGTGAGCTGGAATGAATATATATCATACATATTTCTCACTATGGAGCATTCTGTCCTGTTTTATAATGTCACTGTGAGTTGAATTGATTCAATGGTTATGAGTGGGTAGGGTAATTAGAACTCTGGTCTCCCAGATAGATGCATCCTGGGGTAGGACATGAACCTCTGAGTTCCTGAAAAGTAGGGGACTTATGGACAGTATTATCCCTCTGGAAACAAACATATAGTCATACACATTCTCATACAGCCACACAGATACATATACTCAGACTCCCACACTCCTGTGCAAACAAACACTCATGAACAGTTATGCCCCCCACAAACACACACACAGCCCCCTTGCTTGTTTCATACTCTCCCCCTGTAAATCCCAGAGTTAATGCTTCTGGAGCCTAGAAGAGAACTCTTGAATGCTTAGAGAATTTGTCTGGAGAGGCCCTATTCATTAACTACCAGCTTTTCTCGTGTGGATGAAGTCCCTGCCAGGTACTCCTGAGGCCCTTTGTGGAATTTGTGGGGCCTTACTTGGTACCACACTTAAACTACTGGGGCACCTTCAATCTCCAAGTCTTTATATATCCTGAGCTGTTTGATCCAGAGCAGTAACATGACGAGGGCTGACCTAAATGTTGAGATAAGCTTTAGAGATGTGTGTTGGAGCTCTAGGTCAAGGTAAAGCAAGTCACCCTTCGGTCACCAGTGCTTTCCCCAGCTGATAGTGTGAAACCTAGCCATCAGTACTTCACACCCACTCATCCATTCACAAAATACTTTGTTCATCATTAGGCACTATGCTAGATTCTGGGAACATCTAATGTAACTTCTGCCTTCACTGAATTTACAGTCTGGAAATGAAGCAAGCACACAATTAGAAAGACTGTTATTATTTTGGGGCAAAGTTGTCCAGAATTCCTCCCACTAATGAACACCCAGAAAACAGTACAGGTCACCTAAATTGCCTGTAAGATTAGGCTCAAGAGTCAAGGGGTTCCAGAAAGAGTTATTAGAAAAAAGACTTATAATTTTTATTGCCCACAGCAAAAACTGTCTGTCAGGACTCCCTCCCGCTCCTCCTGGACCACAGGAGACGGGAACGCCAGGCCCGGCAGGACTGTTACCGGTGAGGGCAGCTGTCTTTCTTCTGAACCCAGCCCCAATCTAATACTTACCATGAACAAAGACCCAGAATACCAGTAACAATTGCCTTTAATGAATCCATACTCCATCCTAAACTGTCCTTGCTGTAACCTAGACTCTGCTATCAGAAATGACCCATATTAACCACAACCCAAAGCAGCCCCAGCCCTGACTTTCAACCCCAAACAACCCCCCCATTAATATCATCCTCAAATTTTATTCTTACTGTCTTTATGGAGAAAATTGCCACCTTCTTGTCATGCTCCCAGAAAGTGGATGATTTCTGAGAGTTTTAATGTGGTATCTTACTTTGAAAAGCAAAGGCTCTTCTTTACCTTAAGCTTGACCTGCCACTTCTGACCTCTCTCCTCTGGAAGCTGGAAAGTCTATGCTCCTGGCTTCCCAGGCATAGTGGATGTCAGGAGCTTTGATGAGATGGAGTCAAACAGGAAATTTGCTTTGACCAAGATGACACGACCATGTGCAGACCAGGCTGAGAGGTGAGGAGCCATGCTCCTAAGGAGATGGTGGGGAGGGGAGTGGAGCGTGTTTTGGGAGGATAGAGGATGAGGAAACCTGGGAGGATAGTTCAGTCTAAGGAAAGGAATGGGCTGATGAGGAAGCCTCAGAGGGCGAGGGGAAGTGAGGGAGGGAGTAGCCTGGAGAGATGACCTGAAGGCAGGTGGAGGGACGGAGGATACTGTGGCGAGTGGGCTATGTCTCCTCTGACTGGTTCCTGTCCTTCTGCTATCCTGTCCCTTCCAGCAGTGGGAATCGCTACCTGCCTGGCTTCCCCATGAAAATTGACATCCCATCTCTGCGGCACATGGAGCCTAATATCCGCTACTCAGCCACCAAGACGACCTCACTGCTCTTGAATGCCATCCCTGCGTGAGGCCACTGCCCTCCTACTGCTACACACTGTCCCTTCTGCTTCTGTTCTTGTGATCATGTCTCTCACCTCCTTACATGTCTCACTTCTGTCCTTGCCCTTTAGTCTCTCTCTTTCTTTGTCCCTCAGTTCCTCCTCTGTCCCTCAGTGTCCCCCTCTTTCTGTCTTTGTCTTTCCTTCTCTGTCCCTCAGTCTTCCCCCTCCCTCTCCATCAGTTGCTTTCTCTCTGTCCTAGTCTCTCTCTGTCCTTTAGTCTTCCCCTTTTCTCTCTCAGTCTTCCTCTCTCTCTCTCCCTCAATCTCCCTCTCTTTCTGTCTCTCAGTCTCTGTCTCTATCTCTCAGTTTCCCTCTCTGTCTCTCAGCCTCCCCTTCTCCCTGTCCCTCAGTCTCTCTCTCTCTGTCCCCCATCCCTCATTCTCCCCTTTCTCTATCCCTCAGTCTCCCTCTCTCTGCCCCTGGCCTCTCTTTCTGTTCAGGTTCCTTCATCCTCTATCTTCACATCACATCCTCTTTGCTGTTCACTTGCTCTTACACCTCAAATCTATCAGATCTGTGAATATAAGTTGAGCACTTACTTGGTGTAGAGTTTGGTCCCAGGCACTACTCATGTATGGTGTTGGGTAGGACAGATCGGCAGTGTACCCAGTCCTTAAGCTTTAAGGATGTGAAGTCAGAGTACCTCAGTTTCAAATCTCAGAGCCAATACTTTCTAGCTGTGTGATCTTGATTTTCATTTAGCCTCTAACCAGCTTCCTCATTCATAAAATGACAAATAATATTAATATATCCATGACAAGCTTTTGGGAGAAGCAAATGAGATAATAACTGGCACACAATGATCTCTCTATATACAGTGGCTATGAGGGCCCTCAGGGAGATCTGGTGGCTTAGTGGTAAGGAGTTGTACTTTTTTTAAAAAAAACCCTTTCTACCATGGTCTTCGCAATCACCTGTTATGCATCAGAGAGTTGGACAATGAACAAGGAGGATAGAAGGAGAACTGATGCCTTTGAGCTGTGGTGCTGGAGAAGAGTATTGAGAATACCATGGACTGCTAGGAAAACAAATAGATTTGTCCTGGAGAGGGTTAAACCGGGTGGCTCCTTGGAGGCAAGGATTCTGAGGCTCCGTCTAACTTACTTTGGACATGTAGTGAGGAGAGACCGGTCCTTAGAGAGGGACATCATGCTTGGGAGGGTGGAGGGACGGCGCAGGAGAGGAAGGCCCTCTATGAGGTGGATTGATTCAGTGACTGGAATAATTGGGATGGGAGTGTCAGAGACAGTGCGATTGGCACAGGACAGAGCAGAGTTTAGGGCTGTTGTACATAGGGTCGCTATGAGTCGCAGGCGACTCGACGGCACATAACAACAACAACAACAACAAACTAGTTTATTTACAAAATTCTAATACATAAGTTTTCAGGAACAAATTCTTTCAATTTCCCTCATTCCCCACCCAACAAATTGTACAACCCTATGATTAATCCCCTCCACCGCCCCCGCACATCCTTATCCCTCTGCTTACAACCTCTCCCACCCCTCTTGGATCCTTATACTCATTCTGCAAAAATGGTTTTCTTATAGTCTTTAAGATGTTGTGTTGCTAATCAAAAGACTGTCTCCAGCAGTTCAAAACCTCAAGTTGCTACACAGATGGCAGAGGAGCAGTATCTTCCCCTAGAGATTTAAAGTCTCAAAAGTCCAATAGAGGGTCGCTGTGAGTAGGAATTGCCTTTATGACAGTGAGTTTGAGTTTGAAGAAGCCTCTGAAAAGAATCATTGCACAATTCTCCTTGTATTAATTAATCCCATTTTAATTGAAGAATAATAGTTGTAATGCTAACTCTAAAAATCACACAGCAACAATTGTAATATGTTGTTGTTGTTGTTAAGTCCCGTCGAATCGCAGGTGACTCATAGTGACCCTATGAAGAAGAGTCCTCAACGCTTGGGTGTGGAGTTGTACTTCTAACCCAAAGGCAAACAGTTTGAATCTGCCAGTTGCTCCATGGGAGAAAGATGAATAATCTCTTCCCATGTGATTTATAGCCTCTGAAAACAAAATCTGTTCTGACTAGATGGCACATAACAACTGTATTAGGAAGCTCTGGTGACCTAGTGGTAATGAGCTGCGCTGCAATCCTGAAGGCCCGTGGTTTGAATCCACCAATTGCTCCATGGAAGTAGGATGGACGGTCTCCTCCTGTGCAATTAACTTCCTCTGAAAACCCTCTGGAGGGTCAACTATGGGTTGGTTCCAACTCAACGGCACACAACAACATTTCCTCTTAGTAGTAGTAATACGTGCTGTTAGGAGAGACTAAATCTTGGAAAGGGACGACATCATGCTTAAGGTGGAGGCTCAGTGGAGAGGAAGACCCTCAATGAGATGGATTGACACAATTGTGATTGCAGCAATGGGCTGGAGTATGTAAGGGATGATGAGGATGGCTCAGGATAGGATGGGGTTCAGATCTGTGTTCATAGGGTCTCTACAAGTAGTATGGTGCCTCACAGTTGTGGTAGGCAGATTCTTCTTCTGTGAGGAGTTCATAGCATCATGAAATGACACATACAAGCTAATTAGCATTTGGGGAGGCGCCATCATTAGCAATTCAAGTCAACAATTTACTCAATTGGAGGGAGGAGGACCAATTAACATCCTTATTACCTAGAGAACATCTGAGTCAGCTGGGTCTAGGAAAGAGAAGGAATTGAGGCAGGTTTGGGGTGAGAGGAGAATATGTGATGGGAAAGTGGGTCGGCTTTGGGCAAACCCAAGTTGGTGACGAGTCACTCTAGGAGGTTTAACTGACCACATGGAGGTGCAAGGAATGCTGAACACAACTCTCCAGGACTCCCGTGCCCACAATGATTCTTTCGGAGTAGGGCTAGTGGGGAGAGGTACCATAGTGTGGGAATTTAGGGGATGACTGGGGTGTATAGATACCAAAGGTGGTAGTGGCTGGGGCCTGAGAGAACCTGACAGGCCTGATGACCCAAAGGAGCATCTCAGAAGGTGGAGCCATCTGAGCTGGTGACTAGATGAGGGTGCAGGCTGAGCAGGTCACCTGGCCAGTGGGCACACAACCCAAATAAAGGTCCTGGCTGACAGATCAGCTGGAAGAGGGAGTTGGTATTTGGCAGAAGTTAAGGCATCTGTGAAGAGGAAGGGGTGGTTTTGAGTGGGGGGTGATTGCAGGATCATTGCATTTTGAGCCACGGCCATAACTCAGGCAGCCATGAGATTTATGGCCATAGCCGGCTCTAGAATTGTGAAGGTCTTTTCTCTCTGTTCTCCTCCACTTCTGCTTTCCTAATTGATCTCTCATCAGTTTTCCCATTCCCTGGTTTGTGCTTAGGCAGGCACACAGCAAATGTCTGTGGAATATTGACTGAGTGGCTTAGTAAAGCAGATGACACAGGCTTGTCAGATTTTTCTTGCCCCCTACCCTTCCCCAGGCCCGTGTTTTTTCTGGGTTGTTCAGAATCTTTGTACAGCCGACCTCAGTGGCCAATTGCCAGGAAACCTGCCTGGCCTAGGCTCTTTTTCTTTCCATTTGGTTTGGTTTACAGAGAGCCAGTGTTTGCTATTAACTTATTTTGTTGAAGGACAATAGAGCTCAGAATACAAGGGTGATGATATATGTTACACTGATTTTGTAATGGAAAGTTTGTGTTTTATGAAAAATACATACATGATACATACACTGAAAGATATACTATATGTCCTTAGGGGAAATCAAGAGAAGCTTCATGATGGAATTTGGTATCAAAGATGAGCCTTGAAGAAGAGACTTTTTGCTGTTCTTTGTTATTAAGTTGTCTCCAAATTGTGGTGATCTTATTTATAACACAGTGAGCTATCACTCAGTCCTGTGCCATCTCCACCATTGAGTCCACTGTTGTAGTTACTGTACCTTTTGAGTGCCTTCTAGCCTCAGAGGAAGCAGACACTGTTGATGCAGAAGCTAATAATAGGATTTCCATGGGCTCATTTGCAGAAGATAGTCACTAGGCCTTTCATCCTTGTCTGCCTTAGTCTAGAAACTCTGCTGAAGCCTCTCTCTCATAAGTGGCTCTGCTGACATGTGAAATCCTGATGGCATAGCTTCTGCCATCACAGCAATTTTGCCAGCAGAGTATGTTAACTGGAGGGTTTTAAAAAAAATAGGTAAAAATGTTGGTGATGACATTTTACAGGAAGCACAGCTTGAACAAAGCACTGAAAGTGGAGAGTGCAGATCATTCCAACCATCTACCCCTGCCCCCGATTACAAAATAATAATAACACTTGAGATAAAAAACTCAGAAGTGATCAGAGTGAAAAGTGTTTGTCTTATTGCTAGCCCCATTGCATGGTTATCAGCCATATCTGGTCAGGTTTGGAGAGGGGATCTTGGTTGGCCTTGAGTACTACACAGAGTAGAAGAAAAGCCTGGAGGGGCTGGTGGAAGCCAGCTAGTGGTACGGCCAGCCAGGCTCAGGACTTGATGGGCATAGAGGCCAGCAAAGATCTGTGGTGAGAAGTTTTAGGGGAAGCTGACCAAAACACCTACAAGAATGATTTGTCTACACTCCACTTTTACATAGACTGGAGGTGTCAGCTCTCCCAGGATTGCTGAATTCCAGCCAGAGACCCTTAACACTATAAAATCACAGTCAGGCACTAGGATTTTCTCTCATGTGGATTGTTTGGCACCTTTATCTGGGATTGACTCCATTCAGTCCCTCTAGCTGCTAGGCTGCGACATAACAATTCTGGTACAACATAGCCCGCAGACTCCCACCCTTACCACTACCTCCCCCTCAGGTCCTTGGGCATGAAGCTTCGAGGCCTCCTGGACCGCAGAGGCTCCTGGAAGAAGTTGGATGACATCCGGAATATCTTCTGGTGTCACAAGACCTTCACTTCAGGTGTGCTGAGCCAGGCATCCTGCCAATTTACCACATCTCAGTCCCTCCTCTCCATCCTAGAAAAGTTCCTGCTAGGGAGATGGCGGGTTTGAGTGTGTTTTGCTGGTGGAAAATCTAGCTTTCTTCCAGGAACCTCCCCTTTCTTTTGGGAGGGACTAGAATAGGGGAATGTGGATAAAAATATTTGCCTTGAGGGGGCCAAGAGACTTTTAAGGAGTCTGGATCCTCATCAGAGGTGCATCTTCTACCCTCCTCTCACCAAGAATTGCAGGCTGCAGGCTTTGAGGCCTAGGTTCAAACAGCTGCTCGGTCATTCACCTACCAGGCAAGTCCCTCTATCTCTCAGAGCTTAGTTTCCAATGTTAAAGTGAAGGTATAATTTTATCTATTTCATGAGACTGCTGGGAGGCAGGAATGTATCTAGGGAAGCAGTTTCTGAACGAATGGTCCCTTTCCTTGCTCCTCAGAGTACGTCACTGAGCACTGGTGTGAGGACCACTTCTTTGGGTACCAGTACCTGAATGGTGTCAATCCCGTCATGCTCCGTTGCCTCTCCAGTTTGCCAAGCAAGCTGCCTGTCACCAATGACATGGTGGCCCCTTTGCTGGGATCAGATACCTGTCTGCAGACAGAGCTAGAGGTGGGTGAGGCCCTCATAAGGGGGCCTGAGAGGAGGGAGGGAGGCAGGCAAGTTACCATTAAGGACAAAGCTTGGTTGGGATGCGTCCAATCTGCAAGCTTGGTCCCACTGAGACTGCACTTTTAAATTAAAGCAGATGAAGATGGGGGCTAGGATGGTGTGAGACCACCAGTGGGCCTGGTGAAGTGATAGGAAGAGGACCTCTTGTTCCTGTCTGGGGTCCCCACAGTCTCGGGTGATAGACTTTGAGGAAAGCATTTCTGAGGGCATGAGGTCATGATGACCTGCTCTCCGGGACACTTAAGCCTCAGGCATCCTCTAGAAATTTTTTTGTCGCTATTGTTGGAAAAAGCGAGGGCAAATCTCAGGTGGGGATTCCATCTGCGTTGGAGTCGGAAGGAGCAGGTATGAGGGTTGAGGGGAGGATGCTGATTCGTCCAAACTGGGCGGGCAGGTGAGAGAGTGGTTTCACAACGAGGCCGAGGACGGACGCCACGGACCTCATTCCAGGCGTTCTAGGAAGGGTGGGGTACCCAATCCTGGCCTCTGGCGTAAGGAGTGGTCTGAGGACATAAGAAGGGAGGGGTGCGAGGTGGAGTGCCCTCCAAGGCTCTGCACCCCTCTGCAGAGGGGGAACGTCTTCCTCGCGGACTACTGGATTCTGGCCGACGCCCCTGTCCACTGCCTGAACGGCCACCAGCAGTACGTGGCTGCCCCGCTCTGTCTGTTGTGGCTCAACCCCCAGGGGGCCCTGACGCCCTTAGCCATCCAGGTGAGCTTAGGGACAGGATTGGAGTGTGGGGCCTCTGAGGACGGCTCACAGCCTTGAATCCCACCCCTTTATTACTCTTGCAATACAGCTGAGCCAGACTCCCGGCCCCGAGAGTCCCATCTTCTTGCCCACCGACTGTGACTGGGACTGGCTGCTGGCCAAGACGTGGGTGCGCAATTCTGAGTTCCTGGTGCATGAGAACAACACGCACTTTCTGTGTACGCATTTGCTGTGCGAGGCTTTCGCCATGGCCACGCTGCGTCAGCTGCCCCTCTGCCATCCTATCTACAAGGTCGGTGCCACCCGGGCCGGGGCCAAAAGGGCAGGGCTGCAGGGGGCGGGGAAGTCGCCGTGGCCCCGCCCCGCCACAACCTCCGGCTCATGTGGCCCCGCCCTGCTCTCAGCTCCTGCTCCCCCACACTCGCTACACACTGCAAGTGAACACCATCGCGCGGGCGACGCTGCTCAACCCTGAGGGCCTCGTGGACAAGGTGCGAAGCCCTCAACCCCTAATCCTGGCCTCCAGCTGAGGCCCCGCCCCGCCTGCCAAGTACATCCCGAGATTTCCACCCCATAGGCTCCGCCCCATTAGTTTGCTCCGCCCAAGACAGCCCCAAGTCAGCGTGTGGAGTGCGCCTGCATAAACCCCGTAGCCCTGGACCCCGCCAGGTTCTGTTTTGCCCCACCCATGAACACCGTCCGGAATAGGGGGCTCCAGTCCTGCCAGGATTTCTGTCCTCTCAGTCCTGCTTCTCTGCTTCCTCTATCTCCTTAAGAATCCTGTCCCTTCAGTCTCCTGGAGGAGTGCAGGACAGCCCCAGCTGATCCCTAGCTGAGTAGGGGACTTAGTTCCTTCCTTTAGAAGTTAAATACCTAAGGATCTGTCTCTCATATAGTAATCACAGGGAAGGACACTGTCCTCCTTTATCCGCGGAGCCGCTAGTAGATTCGAACCATTTGTGTTTGGGTTGGCAACACAACTCCTTACCCACTAAGCCACCACGAGGTATAGAGAGATGAGTCATGCACCATGCTAGTTGGCCCGCCCTGCGTGGCACTCCTCTACTCAGGGGGTTGGTTCCTGGTGGTGGACTGTTTGAGACACCACTCCCTGGTCACTAAGCCAATCTCTTCCTCGATGCTGGGTAGAAAGTGAGTGGGCTACAGAGCTGAGCTATGCTGTGTCCACAGGTCACGTCCATCGGGAGGCAAGGTCTCCTCTACCTCATGAGCACCGGCCTGGCCCACTTCACCTACACCAATTTCTGCCTCCCAGATAGCCTGCGAGATCGCGGAGTCATGGCCATCCCTAACTACCATTACCGGGACGACGGCCTCAAGATCTGGGCAGCTATTGAGAGGTGCCAGCCTGGGACCATGTAGCCTCTCTGGCACCAGAACCTGCTGGTCTGAGGGCAGCATGGACCCATGTGCTCAGTCAGAAAGGGGTTTGGGGTTGGGGATCCAGGTGTTTTCTGGGTCCCAGGGGACAGCATCCTGGGTGAGAAAGTTGAGGTCCCCTGTGAAGCTGCATGTGTGTGTTGGTACAGCAGGG
Source organism: Elephantulus edwardii (assembly GCF_000299155.1). Classification (NCBI taxonomy): domain Eukaryota; kingdom Metazoa; phylum Chordata; class Mammalia; order Macroscelidea; family Macroscelididae; genus Elephantulus; species Elephantulus edwardii. Next base: position 3,206,287 of record NW_006399996.1, on the reverse strand, counting down.
AAAGGGAAGGACAGGGTGTCCAGAGTCACAGCAACAGGACCCGTGCAATGGCCAGGTGTGGCCGGGGG
>NW_006399996.1:3196759-3206119 GCF_000299155.1 Elephantulus edwardii | reverse complement strand
AAGCAGGTCTTCCTTCATGGGAGCTGAATGGAGAAGTGACACAGCGCGAGTCACTCCTATCAGTGCATCCTCCCCTAGGTCCTCTGCATTCTCTCCTAGGTCCCCTGAGCAGGAAGCAGGTCCTGAGCCCCTAAGATTCAGAAGTGAGGAGTTTAAGGCAGCCTGGCCATTCAGATTGTGGCTCATTCTGAGGGTCTCCAATAACCTTCAGCCATCTGCCACTCTCTCGCCTGAGTGGATGCTGAGCCTGGAAGCAGGGTCACCACAGAGGCACCATTCTTTCTCCCCTGCAGCTTTGTCTTAGAAATTGTGAGCTACTATTATCCCAGTGATGCATCTGTGCAACAGGACTCGGAGCTGCAGGCCTGGGTTGGCGAGATTTTTACTCAGGCCTTCCTGAGCCGGGAAAGCTCAGGTACAGATACTTAATGTAATATTGTTGCGATAGAAATACCACAGTTGAACGGCTTTAATAGCATTTTATTCTCTTACAATTTAGCAGGCTCACTAACTCATAGCTGGCCTTCCAGTGTGTTTTCAAAGGTTGTAAATTACATGGGAAGAAACCGCCCATCTTCCTCCTGCGGAGCTTCGGGTGGATCTGAGTGAGCCGCCAGAAGGGCCCCACCTTTGGGTTAGAGGCATAACTCTACCCATTAGGCCACCAGAGCTCCCTTAGGGGGGCAGAAGTCAAAATTCATGGTGTTACTATAGGAGCACTCTCTCTGTTAATTGGTAATTTCAGAGAAGTCCTTGTCGAAGCATTTGTAGGCCAAGCATTCCTTTAAGACCTCCATGTGCTTGACTTTAATCTTTCCCTGGGTCTCAAAGGTTCACAAGATTTTCACTTCTCTTCGAAGATAAAAGGTGTTGCAGGTCACCCATCAGGGAAACTCCCTGTACGTTGGATTCCTTTTCCTTTTTAAAACTGACTGACATATCAGGAAAATCTATATATAATTGCCACATTATATCATTACATAAAACTAGCACACCAAACCACTGAGAATCAGGCCCAGCAAAATAGACACATTTTTTGGGGGGACACAATTTAACCTATAACACTGACACCCTCCATCCTCTAACCCTAAAGTCAAGTCTTGTGCTGACCTAGCGTTTCTTTACTGAGCAGCACACATATATTCATTATTCTCACTTCACAGATGAGGGAACAGGCACAGAGAAGGCTGCATATCTTAAGCAGCAGAAGCAGATTCAGACACTGTCCTGTTCTTTCTGGTCCCTCCTTGATCTTTGTGCTTGCTGAGTTCCACGAATGTTTCCATTCATGCAATAGAAGCCATCTCTGGACTCAAACTTCTTTGTGTACAAAGATTCTAGAACTTTGACATATAACCTTTCCTGCCCTGTGCTTTCTGGTGACCTTCCAGCCACTGACATCTCACCGTTCTGTTGGTTACAAACCTCTTCACATGTCTATCGCAGGCCTGACTCCTCTTGCTAATGGATGAGCCTTTTTCCTCTGTAGCTTCCTTCCAGACATAGAAAGTCTCCAACTCCACAGACCCGGTTCCCTGAAGGACTGTTTGGCTGTCTAATTATTAAGACCAATACAAGAACAATAGAAGTAATTTCTCTATGTGTCTGCTCTTGCATGAGCATATATAGGCACCCTGCTGCTATTCTTTAAAGCCCATTTTCCTACACCCACAGTACTATGTAGTCTGTTGTTGTGTATAATGGAGTTGGAACAGTCAGTTGGAACTCCAGCAGGTTTTCAGAGGCAAGTTAATTGCATGTGAGAAGATTGTCCATCCTTCTCCCACAGAGAATTGTGTGCTTGTAGACACCTTCAAATACATAAAAGTATGAACATAAAAAAGAAAACCTAAAAGTATCTGTATGTCAGGGAAGACAAGGAAAAGCTTAATTGTCCATCCTGTAGCTTCTCCAGGCCTGGCCTGAAATGGAAAACCCTCACTGCCTGGCACATCTCCTCTCAGCAGGAATGTGGCTCTTAGCCCCCTTAGGTCTTCTGAAGGCCGTCCAGAGCAGTTCCTGTCTGGGGGAGACCCAGGAGGACAGACGTGGCTTTGGTTGTTTCCAAATAGCATAAACTTGACACCGGCCTTTGCAGCTCAACATGTAATATACTGTCAGACGTTTTTCTTTTTCAAGAAACAAACACCTTCCAAGATGCAGAAAATGAGGGAGTACAATGTAATAGTCATCCAATTACCCATCACCCAGGTTCAACGAATTACCAAGATTTTGCCTTATTTGCTTAATCTGCTGCTTTTTCTTTTTCACTGAAGCCCTTTAAAGTTAAGTGATATTTCATCCCTGATGAATTTACATTTTCTTAAAAAGAATGTTTTCAACACAACCCAAGACCATTGTTATGCTTTATAGAATTGGCAATAATCTCCAATGTCATCTTAATTTTCCACTTGATCCTGATGACTCGAATCCAATCAAGGACAACTCTCAAGTCTTTTCTGTTAGGCCATCTCCCCACACACTTACCCTGCACACACTCCCTGACTTAAGATCACATGGCATTAACTTATTCAACAGCCAGGACTACTGGTTCTGCATGTCTCACTCTCCACATTTATCTAATTGCTTCCTCGTGATGCTACTATTCATCTTGTTCCTCTATCCCTTAGGTTTCTTGTAAACCGGAAGTCATATCTAAACGTTAAACTGTTTTGGCAAGAATGTTTCTCAGGTGATCCTGAGTTACATCACATTGGGAGGAACATAATATCAGATAGTCACACATACTAGTATTGCCAAGAATGATTTCTGGGTTAAGGTGGTGATGCTCAGGTAGTTTGGGATCTTTTAAAAGGTGGCCCCTTTCTGTGCTTTGAAAACATGTTGTTAATGATAAACAGTCCTAATGTGACTACTTCTTCCCCCAGGGAAGCTAGTTTAGATTTGGGTATCAATTTCCTATGTAAGGACTCCTGCTGGTATAATGGTTAATGAAATGTTGTCAGTTCAAACTCACCAGCCACTCCATGGGGGTAAGGCAGCCACCCCTTTTAAAGAGTGTTGTAGTTGTTATCATGTACCTTGTTAATCATGCACAGGGGGAGAGGAAGAGGTTGCCTATCTGGGAGCATCTGGTGGATTCAAACCATGAGACTTTGGGTTAGTAGCACAACTCCTTCCCACTAAGCCACCAGAGCTCCCCTATGAAGATTACAGGTTTGGAAAACCCTACTCTGTCCTGTAGCATCACATTGAGTCAGAATTAACAATGGGCATGAGTTTCCTATTTAAGACCCTGAATAGGATCTAATTGATGTTGGATCAATGGTTCTATCTTATTTTATTAAATTTGCCTCTGAGTCAATAAATCAGAACAGCTCATCGACAAATGCAGGCTTATTATAAACTCATTCATGGTATGTTTTAAAGTTAAAGCACAGTAATTTATGAGTATGCTCAGTGAGTATGATATCCTGCCTCCCCCAATATCTCAAGGGAAAAAAAAAAAGAAATAAGACCCAGAAAAATCCTTAGCCCTCAAGCTAAGGTCCCAATCACAAAGGGGACATTTAGGAAATTCTCACACTCTGACACCTGGCTCTTCCTCCCCACCTCACTGCCTGTTCTGTTACAACATCCTGCTAGTCATTCTGACTCTGGACTCACAGCCACTTTTGACTCATGTCCCTCTCTCTGCCTTCCTCTCTCGCTCAAGCCACTTGGGTGGCTAATCTCTTATGTCCTTACCATTTCCCACTGTTACCACCCTAGTCCCTCAAACTATTCCTGCGTTTCACCTCAAACTATTGTGGCTACTGCTTTTCAATGGGTCCCACCTCTCCTCTTGCCAGCCACACCAGCAGGGCCACCGCCCCAGTAATCCTCGGGAGTAAGTGCCTCAACAACAGGACCTGTACTGTTTCAGCCTCCCTTCTGATTAAGGGCCCTCCCCTCCCCTTATGTATTCCTCATCTCTCCCCACTCTAGCTTCTTACTCTTTCATGACTCCAGTCAGCCTATAATTACCGTGTTCCTGATGTTTCATAAGTGTTGTTCTAATGCTGAGGTTTTGAGAACAAGATAGACACAAATCCTGGCCCTTGTGGTGCTTAACATTCTTGTGGAAAAAGACAGGCCTCAACCTCCCAGAGGTGACACACAGTTATGAGTACTGAGAAGGAAAATGGAACTGAGTCAGGGATGTCACACAGGGGAGACTACATCAGACAGAGGAGGCCTCTTGGAGGAAGTGACGTTTGCATAGAAACCTGAAGAAAGCGAGGGACAACTTGAGTCAGAGGGGTCATTGGTGCAAAGACCCAGATCTAGAAGGGTTTGATCTGTTTGAAGGATATTAGAAAAGGCTGGTATGTGACAGGGAGAAAAGTGGGAAAGGAGATGAAGCCAAGAAGGAGCCAGAGCCAGGCCAAGGAGCCCTACAGTAGGTGAGCGTTTTGAGGATTCTGAGTAACTCATTCGTTCATTGCTGTCTATTTGAAACTGACTCAGAGCTGACCGTCCATTGGGTTTCCAAAGTGTGGGACGAGATTATCCATCTTTCTCCTGCTGGTGGACTTGAACCAGCAGCAAGGCATGGCCTTTGAGTTAGCAGTGCTGTTCCCTACTGACTACACCACCAGAGCTCCTGTGAGTAGTCTTGAGTAAATGGGCATCACCATCTGACTTGCGATTTTGAAGGCTCATTCATGCTACCTTGTGGAAAGGGCTGTAGGAGGGAGGAAGCAGGAGGAATCATCGGGAAGACAGAGGAAGGAGAACTGGGTTCTGGAAGGATTTGCCAACTGGTATGTGCAGATACTCAGATGATCAGATTGTGATAAGGAGTCTATGAGACAAAGACCACCATGGGAGGAACAGTTTTGGGAAGTATTTGTAGGAAGAGCAACAAGCGTTTGGTTTTGCAGAAGCTGAGTTGGAGATGGAGAGCTCTGGTGGGTGATGCGTTGATAATCCAAAGGCTGAGCGTCTCCAGCAGCTCCCTGGGAGAAAGATGGGTGGGCTCTTCCAGTAAAGCATTCAGACCTCGGAAACTGAGGGAGGGTCACTGACTTGGAACCGACCTGACGGTCGGAGTCTTTGTTGAGATGCCAGGTAGATGATGCCTAGGCAGGGATGTCAAGTGAGCAGCTCTAGATTTGTGTCTGGAGTCCAGGGCCTAGAGGTGAATGTAGGAGTAATCAGAAAGGGAGAGTGGTTACAGCCATGGGGTTTGGGGGAGGTCACTGAGGCCCAGAGAGGAAGAGAATGGAGCCCAAGTGCTCTTCTCCTTCCAAAAAATGGAAACTAAAAACATGCAGTCGTATTTATTTCAACTCATAGCAACCAGTTCACTCCAGAGGGTTTTTCAAGGAGTGGCATCCACTTCCATAAGAGTTTGCCTCCAGAAACCCTATGAACCTGGAGAGAGGATGAGAGACACCCAAGCGTTGAGGGAGGACTCTCCTTCGTAGGGTCACTATGAGTCACCTGCGACTCGATGGCACTTAAAAACAACATATATCTTACATATATACTTATTAGTGATTTTTAAAAAATTGTATCCATAATCAAACAGCGCCCCAATTAAAACACACTTGGAAGCAGGAGTGGCATCCATTTCTGAAATAGCTTGCCTCTGGTAACTCTCTGAACTTGGAGAAATGATGAAAGTTATTGATAGGGTTGCTATGAGTCGTCTATGACTCGATGGCACTTAATAACAACAACAACAGAGCCTGACTGCTTTGCCTGCTGAGTCAAACACTTAACCAGTATGCTACCAGAGCTCCTTCTTCCTCCAGACTTACAAAATTGTTTCCTCTATTACCTTTAACAAGCTTGGAAGCAGGAGTGACATCCACTTCCATAATAGCTTGCCTTTGGAAACCCTTTGAACCTGGAGAAAGGACGACAGTTATACAGGTGTCCAGGACTTTCGTTCATAGGGTCGCTATGAATCGCTTACGACTGGACTGGACGGCACTTAACAACTATTACCTTTACTCCATTCAAAACGCACCTATCCTTCACCTCAGGCAGGCTCCTTTTCTTCTTCCAGAAAGGTCTCTGTAACTTCTTTTGCCATTGTGCCTCTCCTCAATCAGTGCCTGGCCTCAGGGGTTGACTTTTGTTTCCATTGCTGAGAGCTTGTAAACAGCACATCAGGAGAGGATGGTACACTATTAGGTGCTCGTGCAGAGCTTGGTGAACTGGATAAAAGGGAATAATTGCTGTAGACGTGTTGTGAAGTTAGGGAGAGGCAGGCTTGGCTGTTGACTTGAACCAGTGCCTCTGTCATGAGCTCTTCTGGCCCAGTGGTCTCTGGTCCCATCCCAACCCCCAGCTCTTATCTGCACTGCCTCAGAGACCACAAAGTTTGGGGATGACCGACCCTAATCCTCAACTCAAGACAATGGTGGTCAAATGTTCAGCCAGAAACTTCCCCACTGAGCCGCTGCCCTGCCCTGCATCTTGCCCAGCCCCTTGGCATCTTGTAGCCTTCACTGGAGCCCTCTTCCCTCTCCGTCCACACCCAGGCTTTCCTAGCTGTCTGTGCACCCCAGCAGAGCTGGTGAAGTTCCTCACTGCAGTTATTTTTAATTGCTCTGCGCAGCATGCTGCTGTCAACAGTGGACAGGTAAGGCTGTGGAGGGCAGGTCTGGGGGAGAGGGGTGCTGTACACACGAGGTTATGTCCAGGAATGGACTTGAGGCCAGATTTTGGGCTGAGAGCATGGATGGTCAAGGTTGGGGTAGGACGACAATGAGGGCTGAAGGTGGGGTGACCACTAGGTGAAGTGAGGGGCTGGGGTTGGGTAATGACTAGGGTGGAGCTGGGTCCAAGGCAGTAATGGTGGCTCGGGTTGATGTTCTGTTGAAAGCAGAATTTATGGGCTTTGGTTAGGGTTGGGACCTGGCTAGGTGGGGCTGCTCGGTCTGCCATGACAGACCAAGGCTCTTTTCTAGGGTTACTTCTTATTTGGATCCTCCTTTTCCCTTAGTAAGTCACTCCACCCAGTCCTGAAACATTGGGTAGGGAGTGGCAGGGGGTGACCTGGACTTCTATTTCTGGGATGTTACACCCTGTACTCTTTTCCCTTTCCATGATCTCGATCTCCTCATCCCCCAGCTGTAAGGCCTGGGATGAGGGAGTCAGGAAAGTGGAGGAGGGAGCTAGTCTTTTCCCATTCTCTGGCTAACCTAATTGTGGGTGTGGGGGTCTCCACAGCACGACTTTGGGGCCTGGATGCCCAATGCTCCATCATCCATGAGGCAGCCCCCACCCCAGACCAAGGGGACCACTACCCTGAAGAGTTACCTAGAAACGCTTCCGGAAGTGAATATCACCTGTAACAACCTTCTCCTCTTCTGGCTGGTCAGCCAAGAGCCCAAGGACCAGGTCTGTGGGTGGGTTGGGAATGGGGCTTCACAGGATGGGGGCAGTGGAGGTGGTGGTGGCTGCTATAGGGGACTTGGGGACCAGCTATTTGGTATATACCCATCACTGAGCTAGCTGGTTTGGGTTTTCTGGGAGATGATAGCTGATTCCAGCACATATACACGGAAGTAAATGAAAAAGTTCAGTGGCTGGGGGATAACTTCTATGCATACCATCATTTATACGTATTCATCCACTCCTGAACTCTGGTGGCCTAATGAGTAAGGAGTTGCACTGTCAACCCAAAAGTATGCTGTTCAAGTCCACTAGCTGCTCAGGAGGGAATCTTCTCCTGTGTCACTTATACCTCTGAAAACTCACTAGAGGGTCAGCTATGGTTCCGACTTGATGACAATGACAGAGAGAGAAAATCCATCCATCCATTTAACCAGACTTTATAGACTCAGTCTCTATTCATCTAAATATTCAATGTTTATTGAGTATTTCAATGTTGGGCATCAGACATAGAAAGTTGAATGAGATACATTCCTGCCTTAAGGAAGTTTATGGACTAATCTGGGGAAACACACATCTTAAAATAAAATTAAGAAGGGCACCAGAATGTTGAAAGAATTATTTATGTATTCGTTTGTACTTAATGAGCGCTTCGTGTGCTGGATGCTGTGTGTGGTGACAGTTATGAACTTCATGAGTTTGCAATCTAGTCACAAGGATAAGGACAGGTCCTATGAAACTTGATAAAATCTGAGGGTATCAGGGAAGCCTTCTTGGAGGAAGTGACATTTTAGATGAAACCAGTAGGACAAGTAAGAGCTGAGGGTCCCTGGTGTGTTTGTAGAGCCTCCACTGGTGCAGGGCAGTGAAATCACAGTGCGGAGAGAAAAGTTAACATTTATCAGGCAGTATTTGTTCAGAAGATGATGGGAAGCCACGAGAGTTTTCAACTAGGGGTGACCTGGGTTAATTTGTATTCTAGTGAAGGAACTTGGGCTCTATGGATGCATGGGAGGGGCAATTTCGAAGGTAGGAAGAACAATGAGGAATAACCTCTTAATCAGTAATTATCATCAATTCCAATTATACATTACCAGTCACACCTCTGTCTTACTGGTCTTGCTTTCAAGTTCTCTGACATCATGTGAATGTTTGTTGGTTTTTCTTCCTCCTGCTTAACTCTGGTGCTCGAGAGAATACAGATGTATTAATTTCCTTTACAGTCTTAAATTATAATCCCTTAGGAATGCCAGGAATTAGTCCTTGATCCCACACTTTCTGGTCCCCTATATTCATCACCTACAGTTTTGGGAGAGAGAGAGAGTGCAAGATTATGCAAGAGGGCAAAGGTGGAGTGTTCCTTTCTCCTGAACCAGTGAAAAGTTGAACCTGACAATTATACCAAAACCCCCAGTTGCTTTTGAGTCTGTTGTGGCTCCTGGTGACCTCATGTGTGTCAAAGTAGGACTGTGGTCATAGGGTTTGTAGTGGCTAGCTTTTTGGAAGTTAATAATTAATCCTTCCTTCTGAGGTACTTCCTGGTGGACTCAAACTATACCAATTTCCAATTATGAGGTGAGTACATTAATTTGAGCCATTCATGGACTCCATAGCTGATCCTCCAGCAGGTTTTCAGATGCAATAATTCACATAAGAGACTACCCATCCTTGAGCAGGACAGCTTGTGAATTCAAACCCTATGCCTTTGGTACTGCAGTGCATCTCCTCACCACTAGGCCACCAGAGCTCTCTGTGATAGTGGCAGCTACTACTTACTGAAAATCTATCATGTATCAGTCATTAACTTAAATATGTGTATTTAAAAAAAATCTAGAACAAGTGAGTATATTTAAAGTGCTTAGTACAGTTCCTGACATATAAGTACTCAAAAAGTGGCAGTTCCATTTTACAGAGCAGAAATCTGAGGTTCAAAAAGACTCAGTACTATTTGCCCAGGTTAGCATTAGCATAGGTAGTAAAAAAAAAATTTAAAAAAAATATATAAAA
>NW_006399996.1:3184129-3195124 GCF_000299155.1 Elephantulus edwardii | reverse complement strand
CTTCTCTAGCCATTCGTTTGTTGATGGGCACTTAGGTTGTTTCCAACTCCTTGCTATTGTGAACAAAGCTGCAATAAACATGGGTGTGCATTCTTTTACTTTTTAAAGAGAAGAGTGAATTGGGGAGGAGGGGAGGGCAGGGAGAAAAATGCAACAATGAATGAATGGAAATCCAAAGTCTCTGTAAACGTTCATTAAAATTAATACTTAAAAAAAGAGAAAAAAAATTAAAAAAAAAATGAAGCTGGTCCTTTGAAAGAAACCAAAAAAACAGAGAAACCAGAGACAATTTTAATCAAGGAATTAAAAAAAGATAAAATAAATATACACCACCAGAGATGGGAAAATGTATATACATTCATGTATATACAGCTTTATGGAAAATAATTTTAAGATCTAGATGAAATAAATAATTTTCTAGGAAAACATAAACAACCAAAGTTTAACTTCAGAAGAGATTAAAATCATGCAGAAATATCCAAACTTGTAAAAAATTCTATCATCTCTCTGCAAAATGAGATTCTGCATAACTTTTAAGGAATAGATAATTCCTAAGTCATTTAAACTTTTACAAAACTAACACAAATAGAAACTTTCTGATTTACAGAACCCTGATAACAACACCTGAAAAATGTAGTGCAAGAAGGGAGACCGGTTTAACATATAGGCTCCCCAACTCCAACTTCAATGTTTACTACCTATGTGATATTGAAATGTGATTTAACCTCTCTAAGCCTCGGTTTCCTTATCTGTAAAATGAAAGTGATAAGAATACATGATTACAAAGTTTTGATGATCTGTGTTTATAACATGTTAGCTGTTATTAAGAAGTAACATTATAAACTCATTTCCTAAATGGCAATAATCTCAAAAATTATCAGTAAATGAAGGCCAATAGTGAATAACAAAACAACAATGAAATAAAAAAATAGTAAAACCAGGACCAAGTCTAACTTATTCTAAGAGTGAAAGATTGGTTCAACCTTATGAAATCTAACAATATAATTAATAACATCAATAAGAGAACATGCCACATAATTATCTCAGTATATACTGAAAAAAACATTTGATAAATGTCAACAGATATTACAAAAAGAATTCAGTGTAAAAGAAAATCCTCTTAAAATAATTTTTTGTATTCTTTTTTTAAATTCAAAATGAAATTTTTACTTTATACTGGTTTACTTACAAAGTTCTTATACATTGTGTTTCATACCGGGTCTTTCCCATTTCCTTTACTCATGCCTTCCTCCACCCATCAAATTGTGTGACCCTATGCCTCCGCTGTCCAACCTGTTTTTTATAAGAAAAAGTATATTTAAGAAAATGTTGTTGTTGTATACCATTGAGTTGGAGCTGACCCATAACTGACCCTCTGGCTAGTTTTCAGAGGCAGTTAATTGCACAGGAGGAGACTGTCTATCCTCCTGCAGAGCAGCTGGTGGATTTGAACCACATGCCTTTGGGATCATAGTACAGCTTCAGTTATTGTGTTACTTAAGAAAATAATGGTGGAATAATATAAGTCATTCTATCAAAATAAGGAACAAACAAACAAACAAGTCATGCCCACCCTGGGGGCCTAAGGCAGGTGGTTCAAGTCCATCATTGCTCTTTGGGAGAAAGATGGCCTATATCCTGCTTTCAGAATCTGTAAGACTCAAGAAATTTGCTAGAGGATCAGCTATGATTCCTACTTGACAGCATACAATATAATGCTGCTAACAAGGTGATCTTTGCCTGTGCAATAAGACAGAAAAGAGATTTTAAACATGCTATTGACAACAGTGATATAGTACAAATATTATCTTGGAAAAAGAAGTGTGCATTTAATTGGCAATGGTTATATAATATGAATATTGGCAAGAGTATGTGCTAGGTATGGGTATGGGCTGGCACCTGTGAATTGGTCATGTGATGTGGACTCCCTCCCAAGAAGGGAGGGGTAGTCCTATACTGCCACTTGATGCTATTAAATTGATTTAATGAGTTCATTGTAATATTTATCATCTACAGCTGTCTTTGCTATAAAGTGTGACAACACAGGGTGACATAGGGTGACAATTATGTTGGGAAAAACCTTCATTATAGCTATTGATTGGGAGTTTGCCTCACAACTTGTAGTTATTTTTAGATGTTGAATTTTGTGAAGTTGTGAGTTAACAGGTGTGCTCTTGTGTATACTTTTTAGAATGTCTATGTTGACTTCAGAGGTACTATGAATGTGCCCGCGTTCTTTTAGTTCATAGAGCAGTGGCTTGGACACTACAAGAAAACTTTAATGATTCCTGGATCAATTCATCCGTTTTCAGTGTGAGAGACTGAGTTTCACAGAGTTTGGGTACCAGCAGAGGGAGCAATGCTAAAGTTTAGATTGAGTGACTCCACCATTCTGTCTCCTGTAGGCTGTGGACTTTGTGTATCTGGGCCTGTTTTGACTCAGGTTGTGTGGAGTCAATGGTCTGGGACTTGAAGAGTCTGTGGTAATAATTGGCAGTAGCTGGGTTGAGTCTTGCTTATATGAAAACCCCTTGCCTATATAAGTTGGCAAATGTGCTACTTCATTATGCTTATCCCACCCTGGACATCATCCTAACCCCTCACCTGTTTTCCTTCCAGAGGCCCCTGGGCACCTACCCAGATGAACACTTCACTGAGGAGGCCCCACGGCAGAGCATTGCAGCCTTCCAGAGCCGCCTGGCCCAGATCTCCAGGGACATCCAGGAGCGGAACCAGAGCTTGCCACTGCCCTATACCTACCTCGACCCTCCACTCATAGAGAACAGTGTCTCCATTTGACCTCTCATTAGCTTGGGAAAAAAGGCCAAGGAGAAACACCAGCTTTTCGGGATCCTCCAGGCCCATCCATCCTCCCTGCTATCATCAGACTGAACCTTCTCCTTTGCTCTTGGGACCTTTCCCTACCAAGATAGTAACGGCTTCATTATTATCTGAATCTGGCCCTGAGCTGTGAGAAGTCAGATAGCAGTATCCAGGGTGAGAAGCCAATGGTTGAACTCAAGCTTACAACAGCCCCTCCAAAACGGAGGCGTCCTATCACCCCTTCTCCTGCTTGGGAAAGTTTCCTCATCTACTCTCCTGTGGGAATCTACCTTTTCCCATTGGGTCCCCCACCTTGGGCCCTGAGCATTGGCCTTATGCCTCCTGTACCCTAAGGCTCACTCTCCCACTTGTCTGGGACAAAGCAACCAGCTGCCTTTTCTAGAAGAGCCTGGGGAGGAGGAGCGAGGAGGGATCATATGTATTGTGCCTTGTGACTCCAGAGTTTTTAAGAAGAGAGAAATAAGATCCTGCTCTGATCCCTAGCTGTGGTTTTCAGGGACCAGGCTCCTTGGCTTAGGAGTAGATTTGGGGGACCTCACCCTGACCCTAGTCTTACTCTATCATTTCTTTTTGTTTTTTGTCCTTGTGCCCACTAATTTCAACCAATATGTTCAAATAAAAATGTATGCTCAGTAAGTGCAAACCAATATGTCTGGCTCCCAGTTCCTTCTGTTTGGATGTGTGTGTGTGTGTGTGTGTGCTTCTAGGTGTGGGACTTGTTAATGCTGCCCATGGGATCCAGTTTTCCTGTTCTGCACAATGAAGACTCAGTCTCTGGCCCTCTGATGGATGGGTGGGGTCACACGACTAGTGTTAGTTAGTAAATGATGTCTTCACCAGGCTGAGAAGTTTAATTGCTGACGTGAGACTCTCCCAAGTTCTCTGTTCTCTGCCTCTGCTCTGGTGGAAGCAAACTTCCATCCTCTGGCATCTCTGAGTGACTATGAGCAGGACTCCCTGCTGACGTGAGCTGAACATGCAACTGAACAGGATGATTCCATTGCGTCAAGCCACTGGAATAATGCACTATTTGTTACTGCCACACAATCTAGTCTATTCTGACTGACAAAGATGGTAATCTGGGGAGTCTGATTATCTGCCACCCAACCCCATAACCCTGAAAAATAGAGACTTGTGCAGTCCTTAAAACAAAGACAGCAACCTTCTTGGTTGCCTGCTCTCTGGGACCTCGGATCCAGCTCACCTTACCAATTTTGCCCCTGAATCAAACCCTATAGCTGACCAAACAAACTTCAGCCTCTCTCAGTCCAGAGTGACAGTGTCTTTGGTCAATGACACAGTAACTGCTCATCCATTGCTATGGGCTGTTGGTAGCAGGGAAACCATAAGCCTTTAGTGCCAGAAAAATTGGAACTTACCCAGAGCCTCCTATGGCTGTAGTGTCACAGCCCCAATCCATACTTCCCTCTCTGTACATCACTCCATTCATTTGCCTCAGCTGCCAATATTCAAGAGAACAGAGGTGCTCACCTTACAAACATACCTTCCTGCAAAGTTAAAATGTAATTCATTCCCCCCCCAGTTGACATGGTGTTCTAGAGCCGCTGCTATGAAAAAATTCAGGCGCAGCTATTGTCCTATAGACCCAGGGGAAAGCTCTGCACATTCCTCTTCTTCTAACCCAAGAATCTCCTCCTTGTTCAATCCAGCCTTTCTTCCTTGCTCCAATATGTGTATGTGCAGAATTCAGCAATGCTAAGAGTTGAATTTTCACTTCCTCCACCTGTGATGCCATTGTTCATAGGAGACATGTTTTGGGGTGCCTCATCTAAGAATTTAGTTAAAATATCAGATATTGTCTGTCCTGAGACAAAATGAAAGGACTAAGAAATACCCACTGTTGGGAATACTGATTTGATGTAAACATAGCACTGCTGAGAGGATGGTGCAGGGCCTGGGCACACACTGTTGTGTTGTGAATTTGTGAGGTTGCCAACTCCCAGGCTAATGACAAGAAGTCCACATGTCTGAGGCACGTGAGTGGACCCTGAACTTTGTGTTACTGAGGCTGTCTGTTAGAATTTTTGAATGAAATAGCTGGGGAGATGAAATGGAATGGTCGACAGTAGGTCAGGTTTACTTTGGAAAAGCTGCGATTGAAGAAAGCAGAGTCAATTCCTGTGCTGTTCTCCTCTAATTATGTAGAATATATAAAGAAGGCATGAGGAATAAATTAACGTATAATTTTGTAACAATGAACAGAAGTGAAGAGGGATCATAATAAAAGAGCTTCAACATATCAGGGAGCCAGTGCCTTGGCAACTAACAAAATACTCAGAGGCACCCCTTTGTGAAGGCATTGGCCACAAAATGAGGCCCCAGTAAACAAGGGGACTGTAACTGACACATTTCAAATAATAAACACAGTCTTGGACATGCTCACCAATCTGTGCCTGGAAAGTTGGAAGACATCTACTTGGCTGACTGATGGGAAGAGGTTCATTTTTGTTCCCATTCCCAAGAATGGCAATCCATCAGAATGTGGAAATTATCAAACAATACCATTCATATCATATACAAGCAAAATATTGCTATTGATCATCCAAAAATTACTTGAACAGTACATAGACAGAGAATTGCTGCAAGTTTAAACTGAGTTTAGAAGAGCCCAAGGCACCAAGGATATCATTACTGATGAGAGATGGATCTTGACTGAAAGCAGAGAAAACCAGAAGAATGTCTATTTATGCTGTATCGACCATGCAAAGGCATTTTACTGTGTGGATCATAACAAATTATTGCTAACATCAAGGAAAATGGGAGTCCCAAAACATGTAGTTGTGCTCATTCGAAACCTATATCTAGTTTTGGGTGTTGTTGTCTGAATAGAACAAGGAAATACTACATGGTTTAAGATCAGGAAAAATGTGCATCAAGATTGTATCCTAACTCTATATCTGTTCAATCTGTATGCTGAGCAAATCATTCAAGGAGCTAGACTCTGTGAAGAAGAATGCTCCATCAGGACCAAAGAAAGACTCATTAACATTCTATGTTATGCAGAGGACACAACTTTGCTTACTAAAAGGGAAGAGGACTTGAGGCATTTGTTGCAGAAGATCAAAGTCGACAGCCTTCAATATAGATTGTATCTAAACATCAAGGAAACAAAAATTGTCACCACTGGACTGATAGGAAGCATCATGATGCATGGAGAAAAGATTGAAACTGTCAATGACTTCATCTTCCTTGGATATACAATCAACACTCTTGGAACCAGAAGTCAGGAGACATATCACACTGGGAAAGTATGCAGTCAGTGAGCTTTCCAAATTACTGAGGAGCTATGATGTCAGTTTGAGGACTAATGTATGCCTGATTTGGGTCATAGTCTTTTCAGTCTTTTGCTATGCATCTGAGAGTTGGACGAGGAATAAGAATGGCAGAGAATTGATGCCTTTGAGTTGTGGTGTTGGAGAAATGTACCGAATATTCTGTAGATAGCCAAAAAAAAAAAAACAAACCCAAAAACGGATATGTCTTGGAGAAAGTGCAGCCAAAGTAATCCTTGGGGGCAACGATGGCAAAGCTTTGTCTCACATACTTTGGGCATGTTGTTAGGTGAGGCTATTCTTTGGAGAAAGACGTCATGCTTGGAAAGGTAGAGGGATGGCATAGTAGGGAAGGCCCTCAACCAGATGCATTAACACAGTGACTGCAGCAATAGGCTCGAGTTTGTCACAGATGCTGATGGTACAATGGAGGACATCATGCTGAGTCACAAACGGACAAATATTGCATAACAGTATAAAACAGTATATGGTGGTATAAAAGCGGACAGATGGAGGGTGGGGGTGGGGAAAGAATAGGAAAAGAGTGAATAGGAACAGTGAGAACTGGAAAAGAGTGGAAAATGAATACTGTATTAGATTAGATGAGGGGAGAGCTGTCCAAAAGAAATATATGATTAGACATTATATGTATGGACAACAATCTGGAACAAGGGTGGGCATTGTGGTAAATTTGGAGGAGGGGGAGTGGAGGGGAGAAGAAAATATGCAACAGTGAAAAAATAGAAAAAGATTTTCTTTTTTAAAAAATTATTTTAATTGTGACTTTAATGAAAGTTTACAGAAAAGTTGTTTTCTTTCATTCATTGTTGCACATTTTCCTCCCTCCCTACTTTGTTATGTTGTTAGGTGCTGTCGAGTCCTAGGTGACTCATAGTGACCCTATGAAAGAAAAAACCTGAACACTTGTATAACTTCCATCATTTCTCAAAGTTCATAGGGTTTCCAGAGGCAAGCTATTTTGGAAGTGGATGCCACTCCTGCTTCCCAGCTTATTTTAATCCGGAAGCTTCAAACATTGTCCACCATGGGTGACCATAATCACATTTGACACATCAGTGTCACAGTGTTCAGCATCCTATCAACCATGTACAGCAAATGGACTGACCAGTGCTATACCATTTAGAAGAATGTTCACTTTAAAATAAAACATTTTTATGTTAAAAAAAATGACAGTGAGAAAGGATGGAATATGGAGTTTATTGGGGAGACACAAATAATCGCACATGGGTCCTCTGCTTGGCTCTGGCATCCCTGGAGCAGGATTTAGGGAGGAGCTGACGTCAAGCAGCTGCATGGGGTGCTTCCCCTGCTTGCTTGTGAGACCTCTCTGTACTTTTCAGCAGCTTGGTTCAGTGAAAGGCATGCCACCTCTTTTCTGCTCAGTCACCAGCACCTGTGTAGGACCTTAAGCTAGTCCTTCAGTCTCCATGGCCTCCTTTTATTGAATACATGGCTTGAATGGAAAAATTGGGAGAGTTCCCACCAGTGTTGACATTATGGGAAGGAAGGATCTGTTTGAGTCATGGCTCCTATCTCTCTTAAACACCATCCTAGCTCCTGGGAAGTAGTGACTTGTCCAGGCATACACCCTGACTCCACTAGGTTTTAAATGGTGAAGGGAACTGATGATAAAAACACACAAAACCTTTTGTACAATGTTAAGTGCCTGGAGAGATGAAAACATGCAGTGTCAGTATAAGTGAGGACACAGTGCTGGGAGGGGACATTTAACAGTGTCAGAGGGTCAGTAGGTGAGACCCTGGATGTTGAGACCTGGATGATAAAAATGAAACAACTTGGGAAAAGGTGTTTTTCATGCATTGAAAAATGATGTGATAGAGGCAACTGACCTCACCTAACCTCACAAAGTGGAAGGAGAATCAAGGTCAGCAATGTCAGGACACCCCCTTACCCCAAACGTTTTACCAATTTTGACACCAGCCAATCTCTCTCACAGCACAATCCACTTCTCCACTAGGTTGGTAAGTTGTTGCAATGAGCACACAGAGTTTGTAGACAATACTCACAATTATAGGATTTTTTGGGATGTAACAGATGTTACATAGAATCTAAATAGATATGGAGAAAGGCTACAACCCTGATGCACATTCTTCCCAATTTTAAACCACACAGTGCTCCCTTGTTCTGTTTGGACAACAGCTTTTTGGTCTAGGTATAGTTTTCATATGGACACAATTATGTGTTCTGGGATTTCCACTCTTCTCTATGCTAGCAAAGGTTATGATCTGCACAGTCAAATGCATTTGCACAGTCAATAAATCACAATATACATTCTTATCATCGTCTATGCTTTCATCCAGGATCTGACATCAGCAATGATCTGACATCAGCAATGATATCCCTGGTGACATGTCCTCTTCTAAATCCAGCTTGGGCTTCTGGAAATCCCTTGTCTATGTACAGTTCCAGTAATTTTGGGAAGATCTTTACCAGTATTTTTCTTGTATGTGATATTGCTATTTTTTGATAATTTACACATTCTGCTGGGTCACCTTTCTTGGGAGTGGGACTGTATATGGGTCTCTTTCAGTCAGTCGACAGTCAGCTGCCTCCAAATTTCCTACATAGACTGGTTAGCACGTCCAGGTTTTATCTGTTAATTGAAATACGTCAATCGGTATCCCATCTGTTCCTAAAGCCTTATTTTTTGCCAATGTCTTCAGCACAGCTTGAACTTTTCCCCTTGTTACCACTAGGTCTTATTCATATGGTGCTGTCTAAAATATTCCAGTGGTGACCACGTTTTTTTGTTACAGTGACTCTGTGTATTCCTTCCATTTTCTTTTAATGCTTAATGCTTCTTGGGTCATTTAAAATTTTGCCCATGGTGTCTTTTAGTTTTGCAACTAGAGTCTTGAATTTGTTTTTCAGTTTGAGAAATGTTGAGTGAGTTCTCTTTTTATTCTCTTTGCACATTTTGTGTTAATAGTTTGCTTTGTCTTCTCAAGCTGCCTTTTAATATCTTCTGTTTAGCTCTTTTTACTTAAACATCTCTTCTTTTTATTTTGGCTTCTTGATGCTCTAATACAATTTTCATAGTTTCTTCTAACATCCGTTTGGCTTTTTCTTTTTGCTCTGTCTTTGTAATGACCTTTTGCTCTCTTCAAGGATGATATCCTCGATTTTATCCCACAGCCTTCAATTATTGGTCATCAGTGTTTCAAATCTATTCTCAAGATGATTTTTTTTTTAGGTCAGGTGGAGTAAAGCAAATAATATGTGAAGCCAAACCCTATGAAGAAGAATGTAGCATCAGGATTGGAGGAAGATTCATCAACAATCTTCTCTATGCAGATGATATAACCTTGTTTGATGAAAGCGAGGAGGACCTGAAAGCTTGTTGCCAAAGATCAAAGACAGTATTCAATAGGGATTGCATCTTAACATCAAAAGACAAAGACCTTTACGTAACTGTGGCCAGTGGGCAATATCATGAAAGATGGATAAAAGATTGAAACAGTTAATGATTTCGTCTTGCCTGGGTCCACAATCAACACCCTTAGTATTAGCAGTCAGGAAGTAGGAGATGTATTGCTTTGGGCAAGTCTATTGTCAGGGACCTCTCCAAAATATTGAAGAACAGAGATCACTTTGAAGACTAAGGTGTTCTTGATTCAGGCCAAAGTCTTTTCAATTACTTGCTATACATCTGAGAGCTGGACAATAAATAAAGATTGCAGAAGAATTGATGCCTTTAAACTGTGCTGTTGGAGAAGAGTACTGAATATCCCATGGACTGCCAAAAGAATGAACAAGTATGTCTTGGAAAAGGTGTAGCTAGAGGGCTCCTTGGAAGCAAGGATAGCAAAGTTTTGTCTCATACTTTAGACATGTTGATAGTAGAGGCTATTCCTTGGGAAAGGATATTATGCTTGGAAGTGTTGGAGGGTCAGCAGAAGAGAGGAAAACCCTTATAGAGATGGATTAATACAGTGATTACAGCAATGGGCTCAAGGAAGACAGAAATGGTGAAGATGGCACAGGATAGGACAGGATTCAGATCATAGAGTTACTATTGGTTGTACTCAACTTGATGGCAGCTAACAACAAGAGCAACAATAGGTTACAATTCAGAATCAGGAGCGACACAGGATACAGTTCTACCATTGGGACAGTCTTATTTTAGCTGTGGCTGCAAACAGGCCTCTCTCCAGCCTTAGTCTCTTGTCCTTTCAGTTGGACTTTGCTGTCCAAGTAAGTATTATAAAACTCTTTATCTACATTAATAAGGGTCAGGAGGCTCTGTATTCTGTGCATAAACCTCAGCCCAGAGGTACTCAGCTCTCCTGTCCACAAGTAAGCACACCTGCTATGGCCACCTTGCTCTGGTGGCCAGGAGGCCCACTGCATTTTGTTGCACCAGTCTCCTGGCTTTGCTGCCTCCCCTCATCATCTCACACTGTCCCTGGTAATACAGCTCTCTGTCCTCTGGGTCTAGAAGTTTCTCAGCCCAGGTCTACCAGATCCAAAGGTCACAATCTACTCTTGCCTTTATTATTACTAAAAAGTAATGGTGACGTTCTCCCTTTTCAATCCCAGAATAGTTCATTTTCAGCCTAGTAGGGTGGTTAAAATGACTAAAGCCTGCTTTAGGGTTCAATGCACTTTATTTGCCTTTTCTTACCACCCCAAGGGTCATCTTATTTGTACTAGTAATAAGATTTCCCAGGTCCTTTGGTGATCCATAGCACTTTATTTGCTTGTTGTCAGAATAATCATATGAACAACAGATACTTTCCCTATCCTGCACCATCCTTTTTTAAAAAAAATATTTATTTATTTTATTTTTTTTTTTACAGAGGTTTTGGATTTCCAT
>NW_006399996.1:3181881-3183762 GCF_000299155.1 Elephantulus edwardii | reverse complement strand
CTGAGATATTTCACTCAGCATAATGTCCTCCAGGGTCACCCACTTTGAATAATATTGCATGAGTTCCTTGTTTTTCAATGCTGCGTAGTATTCCATTGTGTGGATATACCACAGCTTCTCTATCCATTCGTTTGTTGATGGGCCCTTAGGCTGCTTCCAACTCTTTGCTATTGTAAACATGGGTGTGCATATATCTGCTTGGATCCTGCACCATCCTTATGATCTCTGACATGCTCCAACCCTTCTTACAGTCACTGAGTTAATCCATCTCTCTGAGGGTCTTCCTATTTTTCTGTGATGATCCTACACCGTTTCCAGCATGATATCTCCTTCTAAGGACTAGCCCCTCCTGACAATATACTCAAAGTATATGAAATCAAGTTTCACCATACCTGACTTGGAGGAGCACTCTGGTTGCAATTCCTCCAAAACAAACTTGTTTGTTCTTTTGGAAGTCCATGGCATATTCAGTACTTTTCTCCAGCACCACACACAAAGGCCTTCATTCTTCTTCTGTCATCCTTAATCCTTGTCTAACTTTCAGATGCCTAGCAAGTGATTGAACAGACTATGGCTTGGACCAGATACATCTTAGTCTTTGAACTGACATCATTGTTCTTCAGCATTTTGGAGAGATCCTTGAATGCAGTATCTTTTTTATTTCCTGACTGTTGCTCCCATAGGTGATACTTGTGGATCCAAGTAAGATGAAATCATTGACAACTTCAATTTCTTTCTCTGTCTGTTGTGATGCTGCCTGTTGGTACAGTGGTGAGATTTTTTTGTCTTCTTGATATTGAGATGTAATATTAAAGTCTTTGATCTTTGATCTTCTGCAGGAAGTGCTTCAAGTTCTCTTCACTTTCAGTAAGCAAGGTTGTATCATCTGCATAAATGATTATTTGCAAAGTCTTATCCAAACTTTTGGAAAGAGTTACAGACTCTGTGAAAGACCATATGAAAAATAATCATGATATCATCCCCTGACCACCCCTTGTCTTGTCTGCCAACGGTTCTTTCATTTTTTGGATGATAATTTCTCCTTCCCAATCCAAATTGTTGCTACTATTATGTCCCATCAAATCAAGTATGACTGATAGTGGCCCTATCAACAGCAGATCTGAATCCTTCCTATACTATACCATCCTCATCATCTCTGACATACTGGAGCTCATTCCTGCTGTCATTGCATCAATCCATCTCATCGAGGCTCTTTCTCTCTTTCGTTTGACCCTCTACTTTTCCAAGCATGATGTCCCTTTATAAGGAATAGCACTCACACCAACAACATGCTCAAAATACATGAGATGATGCTTCATCGTCCTTGCCTCCAAGGAACCTTTGCTCCACCTTCTCTAAGACATATTTTTTCTTTTGGTAGTCCATGGGATAGTCTCCAATATCACAACTCTAAAACATCAATTCTTCTTTTGTCATCCTTATTCCTTGTTCAGCTTTCAGATAATTAGCAAGTGACTGAAAAGATTAAAAAGTGATTAGAAAGACCTGAATCAGATGCCCTTTAGTCCATAAACTGACAACATAAACATAAACAATCAACATGTAGTCCTCAGGAGGGCAAGGAGTATAGAGGGAGAGGTTACTCAGGTCACACAGGTGTGCTACTAATGTTCATCTGAGCAGGTCAGCTCTCTCTTGGCTTCAACTTCTACGACCTCTGATAAAATTTAATTTAGAGAGATTATATCCTTGCTCTGAGCTTTATGAGAATTAGCACATGACAACTTTTTTTCTTTTTTTTAAATTATTATTAAATTTTATTAGTTTCAATGAACATTCACAGGGATTCTGGGCTTTCACTCCTTCATTGCCGCACCATTCTCTCCACCTTCCTCCCCAGTTTGTTCTTCTTCCCCGCCA
>NW_006399996.1:3142007-3180436 GCF_000299155.1 Elephantulus edwardii | reverse complement strand
TCTTGCTTGAGTCTTTTGCAGATATTTTTCCAATTTTGCCAACACCATTTGTTAAAAAGGCTGTCGTTTCCCCACTTCACATGACAACTTTTAAGGGGCTTCATATTAGGCCACTGTAATTCAGTTCAGCAGTTCCACCCCCCCTGCTACACTTTTTTACAATTACTGCTTTTACAATTATAGCTCTTTACGATCCCAATTAACCTTATCAACAATTAACACTCAGGACTGAATCATATAATTCTACCAGCATCTTCCCCCACCCTTTCTTACCCAAACCTATCAGGAAAAAAGAAGTCTTTTCAACTGGGATCCTCCCTTGGCCTCCTTATTTGAGTATAATTACACCCATGAATGTCTTTACTACAACTGCTACATGACTTCATTCCCCTCCCCCACCAATTTTACATAACTGATTTTTAAATTTCCTGTTCCTAGCAAACTAGTTATCTGAGCAAATATGTTCCTTGATCTGAAGAACTTTGGTATCTGCACTATAGGCAAAATCTAGCGCAGAGAAGACCATCAGGTGGTAGTGATCTACACCAACTCACTGGCCTGGGTCTTCCTATCCATGAGCAAGGGATATTCTTCCACTTCTCAAGATCTCTTTTTGTTTCTTGTAGTAATGTTTTGTAATTTTCTTTGAAAAGATCCTTTGTGCTTCTGGTTAAATTTATTCCCAAGTATTTAATCTTGTGATTAGCTATTGTGAAAGGTACTGTTTTTCTTAGTTCCAGCTCTGTATTCTCTTTGTCACTGTAGAGAAATCCAACTGATTTTTTTATGTTGATCTTGTATCCTGCCACTTGGCTAAATTGGTCCACTGTGTCCAATAGTTTTCTTGCTGAGTCTTTAGGGTTTTCTAAGTATACTACCATGTCATCCGCATAGAGGGATAATTTTACTTCCTCGTTGCCTGCGCTTTAGACCTGTCAGCACTGTAGACCAGTCAGTGCTGTCACCTCTAATCCCATCTTTAACGTCAAGGATCAAAAAAGCCCAGCATGGGCGTCTGACCTCCTTTGACTTCACAAATGGGAAGGAAAATGAAGTTGGACCTACATCCTCTTTCCAATCTTCAAGTCTGGTGTCCACAGACATCCTCTCAGAAAGTCCCTCAATCCGTTTTGTAACACTGCTTTGCAAGCTTTACAAAATTCATTAGCTCTGCCAATAAGTAAGTGCCAGGAGGCCTCAACCCAAAGACACTGCGCAGCTCTCTTGCCTTGTAGGTCAACACGCCTACTCTAACTGCCTCGCTGGCTCCGTGGGCTGAGACACTTACTGCGCCGGCCCATGCTGGCCGGTCTACTAGTTCTGCTACTTCTCACTTCATGCCACCTTATACAATCTCTTGTTACAATACACCTTATACAATCTCTGTGCCTTCTAAGTCCAGGAGTTCTCGGGCAGGACCCTGGGTCCAAACGACATGTCCTATTCCTGGCTCCTCTTTCTTGGCCATAGTGAGGTTGCTCTCTTCCCACCTCTGGGATGGCTCATTTTAAGCCTGTTGTTGTTTATCTTAGAGTGGGAACTGACCCAAGTCTGACCCTCAGATGGGTTTTTGGAGGGGGTTAATCACACGGGAGAAGACTGCCCCTCCTTCTCCCGTGGAGCAGCTGGTGGCCTTGAACCATTTGCTTTCAGGATTGCAGCACAGCTTCTTGCCACGAGGCCACCAGAGCCTAATGGGACAGCAAAATAGACCAGCATCCTTGTTGCTGTAGTTATATAATGTCCAGCTGGGACTGAATCACATTGCACCCTCCAACAGATTTTTCAGAGGCTGTTGTTTTCAGAGGAGAATGTCCATCTTCCTTCTGTAGAGCAGCTGGTGGATCCAAACTGTGAACCTTTTTTTTTTTTATTTTTTTATTATTTTGTGTGCGTGTACCGTCAAATCAGATCTGACTGGTACAGGAGGATATTGCGCCTCCTTCTCCGGCAGAGCATCTGGTGGATTCGAACCGTGTTCCTCTGGGATTGCAGTGCAGCTTCTTGCCACTAGGCCACCAGAGCTCCCCTCAAACTGTGAACCTTTGAATTGGCAGTGCAACTCCTTACCACTAAGCCACCAGAGCTCCAGAGCATCCTTATTAAGGTTGCATAAACTTTATCAGCATGCTACCACCTCAGGAGGGCCCTTAAAATGCTCTCATTGTTAATGAATTGAAACCAAATTCCAGTGGGTTTTCTAAGGTTTTTAATTTCAGGGGAGGAGATTACCCATCATTCTCCCTCTGAGTAGCCGGTGGATTTGAACAGCCCACTAGTGGATCTAAAGCATGACTGTCTATCCACTAGGCCAACCCGGCAAACCCATCATTTTAGGAAAGGTAGACAGCCAGCAAAAGAAAGGAAGATCCTCATATCTAGAATTTATAAAATACTTGAGCACCACAACAAGATAAAGGCAAACAATCCAATTGAAAAATGGGCACTGGATATGAACAGACATTTCACCAAAGAAGACATTCTGAATAGATGGCCAACAAGCACATGAAGAAATGTTCAAAATCCCTACCTCTAAGAGAGATACAAATCCAAACAACTATGAGATATCATCTCACCCCAGTCAGAATAGCAAAATTTAACAGAAAAGCAAACAACATATGCTGGCGAGGTTGTAGAGAAACTGGAACCCTTATTCATTGTTGGTGGGAGTGTAAAATGGTGCAACTATTATGAAGGCGGTATGGCACTTTCCCAAAAAGTTGCAAATAGAGATACCATTTGACCCAGCAATTCCACTACTGGGAATATACCCCAAAGGAACCATAACCGTCACACAAGCAAATATATGCACACCCATGTTTATCACAGCTTTGTTCACAATAGCAAAGAGTTGGAAACAACCCAAGTGCCCATCAACAAACAAATGGATAGGGAAGCTGTGGTATATTCACACAATGGAATACTACGTTGCATTGAAAAACAAGGAACTCATGCGATATTATTCAAAATGGGTGAGCCTGGAGGACATTATGCTGAGTGAAATATCTCAGTCACAAAAAGACAAATCCTGCATGGTGCCACTGTTGTAAAACAGGACTGACCTCGGGGTTGGGAGGAGACTGAGAAAGATGGGTTCAATAATGTATACTGCATTGAAACAGATGAGAGAGAAAACTGTTTAAAAGGTATGTGTGATTAGGTATTACTGTCATTACAGGAGTTCAGAACAAAGGCTGCATAGTGGAGTGGACCTGGGGGGAGAGGGGGGAGGGAGAAAAGTGCAACAATGAATGAATGGAAATCCAAAGTCTCTGTAAATTTTAATTAAAATTAATAATAAAAAGAGGGGGGGAAAAGAAAGGAAGATCTTCAATGAGATGAATTGATAGTGATTGTAGCAACAGGTTCAAGCATGTCAGGGATCCTGAACATGACACAGCACATAGGTAAAGGCTTCAATCTGCCTTCATAGGGTCACTATGGGTCAGAGTCGACTCAACAGCACCTAACTTCAACAACAACAACAACGATCTCCATAAGAGTGCCATGTACTTTATTTATATTATTAGCAAACTGTCCAATAACCTTTGTGGGTCTTATTTGCATGGTTCCAGCCAATCTTTGGATGGCGCTCTGGCCGCTTAGTGGAAAGGAACTATACTGGCAGCTCTAAAGCATGTGGTTCAAATCCACCAGCAGCTCCACAGGAGAAAGATGGGCAATCTCCTCCCATGCAATTTACTGCCTCTGAAATCCACTGGCAAGTCAGCTATGGGTTGATTCTGACTCAAAGGCACACAATAACATCCAGTCTTTTATTGGGAGTTACCAGACCATGGCTAGAGAGACCATATAAAATAGATTAAACACAGAATCCTAATCTCTATATGTTGTTGTAACTCCACTTAGGAATAGGATTTTCCTCATTATGTTATTAAGTGTCTATCCTGAAGAGCAAGGATGTCAGTCTGAAGACTACATTGCACCTTATTCAGGTCACAGTCTTTCCAATCACCTGTTATGCAGCTGGGAGCTGGCCAATGAATGACAGAAAAATCAATGCACTTAAGTCATGGTGTTGGAGAAGAGTACTGAATATCCAGTGGACTGCCAAAAGAACAAACAGATATGCATTGGAGAAAGTGCAACCATTGTATTCCTTGGATACAAGATAGAAGAAGTTATTCCTTGGAGGAGAAAACCATCATGCTTGGAAAGGTAGAGGGTCAGTGAAAGAAAGGAAGGCTCTTAATGAAATGGATTGGTGCAATGACTGTGGCAAAAGACTCAAATGTGTGAGAGATGATGAGGATGGCATAGGATAGGATAGAATCCAGATCTGTTGTTTACAATGCTGTTATAAGTCACACTCAACTTGATGGCACTTAACAACAGCAACAACACTTTTGAGATATGCTGTCATATGTTGTTATGTGTTGTCAGAACCAACTAAAATGACCCTCCAGAAAGTTTTCAGAAGCTATAAGTTACACCAGTAGAGACTGCCCATTTTTCTCCCATGGAGCAACTGGTGGGCTTGAACCACATACCTTTGTGTTGGCAGCACAGCCTCTTACCACTAGACCAGAACTCCCTCTACTAGAGCCAGTTCCTTGAGTTCACTTATAACCTTCTGACTGTAATTTTTTTGTTTGTTAAAGTTACCCACATATGGTTTTTCTGATATAGCAGAACCAAGACACTAAAACAATGTTAGAAACTGAGGACACAACCCGTGCAAGGGCCCTGAAGGATATGTGTTCACGAAACAGAGAGAAGGTTAGCAATTAGAATGAGGTGACAGAGGGGTGATCAGAAGCTGGGGCATGCACATCCTGTGGAGTGACCTGATTTCGGGTATTTTTTCTTTGTGTTCCGGGGGCGGGATGGGGCCCCGTGGTTACTCCCTGCCATGCAGAACATGGGGTGGGGGTAAGGCAATGAAGATGCCCCAGCAGCGAGGACTTGGGCTTAATGTGTGGGTGACCATGGTGAGCCAAGCCAGCTGAACGCACATCCTTCCCAGGGGCCTCCCCTGCTCACTGGGTCCCACCCCTGCTCCAGGAGAACCAGTTCCTCAGCCTGACTGAGCGCATCTCAAGAGTCATGCGTTTTGGTTGTTAACTGGGGAGTGCCCAGCTATATCCTCATGCTTAATCCCATCCATGTTCCCACCGCAGCCTCAGCCCCAAACACACCCCAATGTCCACCATCCCATCTCCACTTTTATGTCCCTTAGGAACTTAATCCCCATTCAAACCCAAAGTCACCCCTTCTGCTCTTGTAGAAGAGAGGAATGGCATTGCGTAGATCTGTTAGTGGTGATTTGGGATGTGAAGAGGCAGTCTAATGGGGATGGAAGTTAATCTCTACTCCTCAGCATCACCAGCCTCCATCCTTATTGTCCCAAATATCCTTCCCATCCTACTTTCCAGGTCAGCTGAGCATACACACACACACTCTCCATTTTCACCAAAGGCTGGGGGTAGGCCTAAGTAGCGTGGAGGTGGAGTTTCCCAAGCCTCAGTCTAGTCCTGAACCTCAGTTTACCCACTGTTTTTGGCCTGACTCAGCAGCCCCCTGAGGGCACAAGTCTTAAGGGAAGCTGGAGGCTAGAAGGCAGATTTTGCATGAAATTTGAATCTCAAGAAGTGTTTCAGGTTCTTGGACATCACCCTGAAGTCTCATGGTGACAGAGCAAAGCCCAGGAGGGTGGGCCTGACCTGACTGATGACTCTAGGGCAGGATGGTGTCCTGGCAGGTGGGAAGGCCCTGCCCATAATGTAGGTGCGGCCATGACTCTCATCCCAAGCCCTCTGCTTGTTCCTTCCTGCATCCCTTTAACCCCGTCCCTTCCTCCACACCATTCCTAGACTTTATTTTCACCCTTACATCAGGCCAACTCTCCTCCCAGAATCCTCCCTCTGCTTCTAATCCCATCATTGACTCAGTCCCCAAGGTTGATTTTGTCCTCTGCTTAACTCAACCACCCGTTGAGGATCATGTACTGAGAATCTTCCAGGTATCTCCAGATGCTATGTCAGGCAAAGGGGGAGAGAGAAAAACAAAAATGAACTCTCAAAGTCCGTCTCACATACTTCGGATATGTTGTTAGGAGAGACCAGTCTTTGGAAAAGGACATCATGCTTCGGAAGGTGGAAGGGCCTCAAAGACTCAACAAGATGAGTTGACATGGTGACTGCAGCAATGGGCCCAAGCATGTCAGGGATGATGAGGATGGCCTGGACAGGGTTTAGATCTGTTGTTCATGGGGTGCAAGAGCCAAAGTGCCATCACTCAACAGCACCTAACAACAACCACCACCACCCAGTTGGGAAGATGGACATTAACCATACACGATAGTGCTTTGAGGACTGTTAATAGCTAAATTTGGTCCTTCTTGAAAAGCAACTGCTGAACAAAGATGTGAAGGAGCAGAAGTCATTAACAAAGTCTGAGGGGTGACGTAGGAATAGTGCTCATGATGGGAAGGAGCTGACCTCATTTTATTATTTCCTCTAGAGTTTCCTTCCCAAGGAGCTCTTTCTAGGCCACTTTTCTTCTCAAGTTCCCTTCCTGTACTTTCTCTTGCTCTCCTTGCTTTTTTCTTTTCTTTCTCTTCTGAACCCATCAGTAGCACACTACTTATGTCACCTTATGATTAGATCGTATTATTTCTCTCACTAGAACACAGACTCCATGAGGATACTGATTTCATTTGACTGCATAAAATTATTTCCCCGCCCCCGTTGTGTTTTTTTTTTGCCTCACCTAGTGCAAGGCTTTCCAAAGATTAGTTGTTATTATTTTTTGTGCCGTCAAGATTCAGCACTGGAAAAATCCTTGGTAAAAGACCAAAGATGGGCTGAAACCTGAGTGTGTGATTGCATAAAATTCTTAAGGCCACATCCTAGAGGCTCATTCATTCAGTGTCTGCTGATGAATGAATGAAGGGCACCTACCAGAAAAAAAGCCAGGGAAAATGTGGTGAGCCGAGGCCAAAGTGAGTGTGGAGACGTTAGGGCCGTGTCTTTATCTCAAAGGCAATATGGAGTTACCGCCAGGTTTAACCAGGGTTGAGAGATGACGAATGACACACACATACATATATGAGTCATGACACACACATACATATATGAGTCCCCAAAAGATTATTTCAATCCTTACCTCCATCCACAATTCTACTCCTGAATCAAACCTGAATTGCAATATCTTCCTTCCACTTTCACACCTCATCTCAAAACCTAGCAGACCTCAGGATCTCAGTCCCCTTTGACTTGACTTGGCCTGAAGACACTGTAACTTTCCCTCGATGGTACCGGAAGGGTGCCACAGTGAAGGAAATGGACTGGTGATTCCTAGTTGGCAGGAGCTGCCCTTGAGAGGTGAGACAGAGGAGGGCAGGGCCAACAAAGGAACCAGGAAAAAGGCTCTCTTCCTGCTTGCCGAGTCCCAGATGCTATCCACTGGGAGTATAACTCAGAACTTCTCTCACCCGTGTTCCAAATCTTAGTCTCAAGACCATCCTAAACACAGCCCTGTTCCAAGAGTTGACTCTACCTTGGTCTCCAACACTCTGTCTTCTGTGATGCTATCTGCTTCTCTACCCTCATCCAATTTATTTTATTCAGATCACTTAGTATCCAAACTCTTGTTCTTGTTACATATCATCAAGTTGGAACTGACTCATAGTGACCCTCCAGTGGGTTTTCAGAGGCAGTAAATCACACAGGGGGGGAGACTGCACATCTTTCTCTCAGGGAGCAGCTGGTAGATTCTAATCTCATGTCTTCAGGTTGGCAGTTAAGCTTCTCACCACAAAGCCACCAAACTCTTAGCATCTGTTTATTTATCACTTCTTCTCCTTGTCTCTTACTTACGCTCCATGCAGGTTTTATAACTGCAGTGCTTAAAATGGGTACATATATTCATTCCTCCACCCACTAATTTAGTACCTATCTCCTAAATGTGCACAATGTACCAGGCAAAAAATGTGCTTGATGCCACCAACAAGGAATGGAGGATGCCTACGTTTTCAGCTGCTGATCTAAAGGCCAGTGATTCAAACTCTGAAAGTTTAGTAGCAGAAAAAGACTTGTAATTTAGTGCTAGAAATATTTTGGTCTAGGAAGGTTGCTCTAATATGTCATGTAGGGTTGTTATGAGTTGGAATCAGCTCAACAGCATCCAACAACTGCAAGTACCATCAACACTTCAGCTCTCTTTTACTTGAGCCCAATCTATATGATAACCTTCTAGAGGTGTCCACTGTTCTGACTTTTAAAAGCATTACCTATTCTTCCAGGATCCCCCATGTGTAATGTCTCACGAGTTCATTGTTTTTCAATGCTGCATAATATTCCGTTGTGTGAATGTACCATAGTTTTTCTATCCATTCGTGAATGAAATGTCTCAGTCACAAAAGGACAATCATTACATAAAACCACTTTTATAAAATAGGACAGATGGGGGCAGGGCTGGGGAAAGAATGAGAAAAGAGTGGTTAGATAATGAACACTGCAGTAGATCAGATGAGAAGAAGAACTGTCTAGAAGGACTATATGATTAGGCATTATATGTATGACAATAATCAGGAACAAAGGGTGCATAGTGGGATGGGCTAGGAGAGGAAGAAGGGAAGGTAGGAAGAAAATGAACAAAAATAATAATTTTTTTTAAAAAAGGCATTGCCTGTTCTTGAGTCTTCTATCAATGGAGTCATTGGTGTATGTACTTTTGTATCTATCTGCTTTTGTAATCTTTGTGAGTTTTGCCCATTTTGTAGCTTGAATTTTAAAAAACAACACTGTGCAGAATTTTATTGTGTGAGTATTTTTTAATTCTTTCAAAAATATGATATACCTATACCATACATCTATATCTATAGACCTCTGGTAGACAGTGAAAAGAAGCTGCACTGCAATCCCAAAGGCAGATGTTTCAAATTCACTAACCGCTCTTCAGAAGGATGGACACTTTTCTCCCACGTAATTTATTATCTCTGAAAATCCACTGGAGGGTCAGCTATGAGTTGGTTCCAAATCAATGGTATACTACCATCACAACAATTAGATCTATATCTATAATCTATATCTCAATATTAGCCATGATTTATAAGAGAAGAATGGGAATCCCAGAACACTTAATTGTGCTCATATGAAATCTATACCTAGATCAAGAAGCCATTGTATGGACAGAGGAAGGGAACACTGCATGGTTTAAAATCAGCAAAGGTGTGAAACAAGTTGTATCCTTTCTCCATATGTATTCAATCTATGCTGAGGAAGTAATTCACTAAGTCAGACTCTATGAAGAAGAATGTGGTATCAGGATCGGAGGAAGATTCATCAACAACCTATGTTATGCTGTTGACATAATTTTGCTTGCTGAAAGTGAAGGACATAAAATGCTTGCTGCAGATCAAGGACCTTCAGTGTGAATTACAGCTCAACATCAAGAAGGCAAATATTCTCACCACAGGCCCAACAGTCAACATTATGATAGTGAAAGGATTGAAGCTGCCAATGATTTATTCTTCCTTGGATCAACAATTAATATCCTTGGTACCAGTAGTCAGGAAATCAGGAGATTTATTGCATTAGGTAAATCGGCTTTTAGGGAACCACTCCAAAATGCTAAAGAGCAATGGTATCGGTGTGAAGTCTAAAGTGTGCTCAGTTCAGGTCATGATCTTCTCAATTACTTGCTATGCGTCAGAGAGCTGGATAATAAATAAGGATGACAGAAGAAGAATTAATGCTTTGAGTTGTGGTGTTGGAGAGGAGTACTAAATGGATTGGAAAAAGAACAAACGTACACGTCTGCAGCCAGAGTGCTGCTTGGAGGCAAGGATCACGAAGATTTACCTTTCATATTTTGGACATGTAGTTAGATAAGGCTATTTCTTGAAAAGGAACATCATGCTTGGAAAGATGGAGGGTCAGTGAAGGAGAGGAAGATGACTAATGAGATGTAACACTGTGACTTCAGCAAAGGGCTCCAGTGTCTCAGAGACGATGAGGAAGGCACAGGATAGGGCAGGGTTCAGGTTGGCTGTTCATAGGGTCACTATGAGTCGTACTGGACTTGATGGCACCTGACCACCATTACATTTTATATTTGTAAAACATGACACTTGGGATGTTAGTATTTTTCTAATATTTCTAGTAATGTCTGAGTCAGCAGCATTGATTATGTTCATTGTGTTGTGCAACCATTACCACTGTCTACTTCCTAATTTTCCCATCTCTCTTAACAGAAATACAATGCCCTGAAGCTGTATTTCCTGCGTTCTGGTTCCTTCCCACTCCTGGTAATGAATAGACCTAGGTCTTTATACATTTGCAGGTTTGGGACATTTTGTACACGTCAAATCATACAATATTTATTCTCTTGTAGTTGACTTTTACTTAGCACAATGTCTTCAAGGTTCAGCCATGTTCAGTGTATCAAGATTTCTGAGTTATGTAGCTTTATTCTAATGCTCCAAATTCCACTCACATTTCTGATTTCTCCAGCCAGCAGGCATCGCCCTCCCATCTTCCTTATCCCCCTCCAGTGTCTCTAGAGTTTCTTCATGCCCGTGTAGTCCCTGTGCCTCAGGTTCAACTCCCACCACCTTCACTGGAACAGAAAGGTGAGCCAGCCTTTCGCTGCAGCCACTACCTGCCCCACTTCCTAAAGCAGAATTCCAGGCAGAAGGCCAGCTGGACCACAAGTTTGTGCTACCCCCACCCCCCGCCAATCCCCACCCATAGGGCCCTCAGAACCAATGCAGGTCGCCCCCATGCCTGTTTAACAGGGATGCAGGCACTGTAGCCTATAGGGGTAGGCAGAAAGAAAGAGCTTATTAGGCTGATAAAGATCTGAGGGCCAGGTGGGGCCCTCTACCCCAACTTCTCTGGGGCCCTGACTCAGGCTGGACTGGCTCCCCCACCCTGGAGACTCCGTCACTCACTGCATCTCTTTCCGCCCTCTCAGAGGCAGGCCCAGTACCCTGCAGTCACCTCCCTGGGCTCTAGAGGGCTGGGAGCCCAGCTCTGCTCACCCTACCACTGCTGGCCCCGCCCCAGCCTTCCTGGCAGCTCACAGGCAGGCCAAGGAGCATCTTCCCCTTCTAGACTGTCACCTGTCTTGCCGCCTCACCTCAGGAGGCTGGCTCTGTCCATTCCTCCGTGCTTGGCCTGGCTTGGCCCACTGTGGCCCATCCACAACGTCTGGAATTGAGCCCCCACCACCTGCTTCCTGAAGATCAACCATGGCCACCTACAAAGTCAAGGTGGCCACGGGAAGAGACCTCTTATCAGGGACACTGGACTCCATCTCACTGACCATTGTTGGGACCCAAGGAGAGAGCCATAAGCAGCCCTTGAACCACTTTGGACGTGACTTTGCAACTGGGGCAGTGAGTATCTGTGCATGTGACAACTGGAGATGGGAGTTCATTGAGGTGGACAGAAAAGACATGCAGAGGACCAGAGAGTGACCAGGAGAGCTCTGATGGAGAGCCTTGGGAGAAGCCTGGGCACAGCGCGGTCCCGGGGATAGAGAGGGTGAACTCTGATTGCTCACCCTCGTCCTGGCTCCCCATCTGCCTCCCTAAATAGGCCCCAGGACATCCTTTCCTCTAAGCCTGGTTCATTATCTTTTATCTCTTCCTGGTCATTCTTCACCCTTCCTTCTCCCTTTTCTTAGCTCCTCTTTCCCTCAGACCTTTCCCTCTGTCTCCATCCTTCTGTCTCTCAGCCTTCTCCCACCCCTTTTCTCTATCCCTCTTTTCTCCTACCTTTCGTTTCTATGTTCTCTCCTCCTTTCCTCTCTCATCCCTCTCTCTTCCATTCTTACTAACTCTTGCTAAGTCAGTTGCATCATAACTGACTTAAATTTGCATTGGATTCTCTGTGACTTAGAATGGCATTTGACCAGCCTGTCCAGTAGGGACCTGTCTGCTTTGTGATGGAAGATACCCTTAACAAGGAACTCAGCCCTGACTTTGAGCCAGACCCAGCCATCTACTGTTGTATGGCTTGAATTGGCCTCTTCTGAGGATCCACATTTTTGCTAATGAATGAATAGGCTTCTGGGCTCCCCTTGCATCTTTCCATACACCAACCCATAGGGACCTGTATGGCTTCTGTAGCCTCAGGAGAGTGGGGAGTGAGTGGAGGAGAGGACGAGACCTCCCTGACACCAGAGCTGGAAATTCAGAGGAGGGACTGGCTGAGGTCCTGTCCAGTCCTGGGTGGATGGACTTAGTAGGGGACAGCTGGGCTGGAGGTGGAAATCCAGCCTCTTATTGCCCTAATTCTGGGCTGAGCATCACCCAGGTGAGCAAGACTTGGGTAAGGGGCTGGGCCATGAGTGACTGAGGAGCCAGGGTTGAGTCCTGCCCTCTCAGCCACCTCTGTGCCCTGCCCAGGTGGACGAGTACACTGTGCAGTGCCAACAGGACCTGGGTGAGCTCATTATCATCCGCCTGCACAAGGAGCGCTCCTTCTTCCCCAAGAACTCCTGGTACTGCAACTACGTGCAGATCTGCGCCCCCAATGGCCGAATCTACCACTTCCCTGCCTACCAATGGATAGAAGGCTACGAGACCTTGTCACTCCGGGAGGCTACAGGTGAACACTTACTCCTCTGTCCTGCGTTGGGGCTGCATGCACTTGGCACCTGGGGTGAACCCCCAGCCAGGACCCAGGGAGAACAGTCAGGATACACTTCTGTACGTCCATCAAGCCAGACAGGAGCCAGCTCCACCACAGGGACACTCAGGCAGGATGCTGGCTGGGCAGGAATACAGAGGTGTGGAGTTTAGAGCCTGGCTGGAGACAGTGGAGCACTCATTGCTTCCACACTCCTCCCCTGGATGACTGCAGGGTACCCCGCTACTGGGCGCAGGTCTCAGGGCTCTACAAGGAAGTCCTATCAAACAGCCTGTCCTGTTACTCAGACAAGATGCCCTAATACACCAATAAGATTCTGTTACTACATCTGTAGCCTTGACATTCTAACAGGATGTCCTGTTCTAACTTAACGCGTTTTTATTACTGTCAAACACAAAACTCAAACTCATTGCTGTTGAAGCAGACCTGGCTCAAAGATGTCCTTCCACTGGCTTTCTGAAGCTGTAAATTGCACAGGCATTTACCCATTGCAGATGTTAGGTTCAAATTGCCAGAAAAACATGACCTGTGGGTTAGCAGTTCAACACACATCACCACCACCACCCCCCCTTCGTCATGGACCTTAAGATGCAATGGTCGATGGTTCTCTAGGAGGGAAGCTATGCTGCAGTCCCGAAGGCACACAGTTCGAGGCCACCAGCTGCTCCATGGGAGGATGGACAATCTCCTCCCATGCAATTAACTGCCTCTGAAAACCCGCTGGAGGGTCAGCTATAGGTTGGTTGCCAACTTAATGGTAGACAACAGCAACATCATAAGGCTTTGGATTTCTTGCTGAGCATATTTATATGGAGGAGACATTCTGTTGCTCCCTAGGATTCCAGTCAGACCCTATTTCTTAAACGGGGCTTACTGTAACTGCAAACCAACCAACACCAGTTGGTGCTAAGTGGTGGCGACCCACATGCAGCACAGTGAAGCTGTGCTCCACGAGGCCTCATTCGTTCTAGATTGTCAGGCCTTTCTTTCCAGATGCATCTGGGTAGACTTGAACAGCTCATCTTTCATTTATCAGCCAAGAGTGTTAACCATTAGCCCCACCCAGGGAATTTCTTCTAAAAGACCCCCTTAATCCAGTGAGTTCCATCCCAGAATGGTGCCCAGTGTCATTCGGACAATCAGGTTTTCTCTGTGGTGGTCTGACTAAGGTCTCCAGGCACTTGGTGCCTCCTCTGGGACAGGGACAGGGACAGGTACAGGACCTGAATTCCTCAGCTCTGTGTGTTCACCACTGCCTAAAGCACCTCAATTGTGGGTATTGGATCAGTATCCCCACACATGACACATTAGGATTATCCTCTACTGAAGGCTTGCTCTTGTTAATCCTCTTGGTCTCACCTTGACCTCACTTTGGTCTCACCTTTATCTCAAGGATAAGAGTGGAGGGCAGAGCTGAAAGGTCTCAGGGGTCCTGTCACCTCAGATTACCGGGTTCAGCTACCTCTCTTCCCAGTTTCCAAGCCCCTGTGGTTTAAGTTTTCTGGGAGGAAGGGACAAGGGCTTGAGTTGGAGAAAGGAGAGGCAAGGGGCAGAGGAAGGCAGGCCTGAAGAAAGGTGTGGTTGCAAAGATTGATGCCTCATTGAGGATGCAAAGTTTTTTCCCATAGTGACAGGCCTGAGTTACCATAGAAGCGGAGGACCAGCAGGGTGATGCTAGTGGCCAAGCAGGAATGAGGTTGGGTGGAGTAGCTGCCAAGCAACATTAGGGCAGGGTGACTTGAGTCACCTGCTGGGCCCTCAAAGGAGTAAGGCTCCCACCCTGGGGATGAAACCAAGCTAGGTCTCTGTGTTACACAACTCCATGGGGCACCACTCATCCACAACACATTGACTGAGACTGATGTGTGAGGAGGAGGGTGGTTACGGGAAGGCTTGAGGGAAAGTCATGGAGTTATGAGCTGATCTGGCAACTACTTCCACTTACTGACTGTGATGCCCGGGCACATTTCTGAATTCTTCGACGCCTGGGTTCCCTCATCTATAAAATGAGGCTGACATCAGAATCTCCAATGGAGGGTTATTGTGAGAATCCAGTAAAGCAATTTCTAAAAGTTCAGAGAAGGTGCCATAAACAATTACATAACTTCTCTAAGATATGCAAATTTTTAAGTACAGGCTGATTACCTAAGCAGGCTGACAATTCAAATCCACTCTGAGATGACCTGGGGAGTCTGATGTGATGCAGTTCTACCCTGTACCACATGTGGTTGCTGTGAGTTGAAACCAACTCCATGATGTGTGTGTGTGTGTGTGTGTGTGTGTGTGCACACGCACGCACACACACACACAGGGATCATGTGGTGAGCCACCTGTTAGGAGCCATACTTGTAATTCCAGCATCTCTGCTTTCTCTCTATGTAATAGTCACTCTTTTCTCCTTGGGTTTTTTCTTTTCTTTTTTATTTAATTGTGATTTTAACAAAAGTTTGCAGAAAAGTTGGATTTTCACTCATTCTCTGTTGCACATTTTCCTCCCTACTCTCCCCAGTTTTACTTTTTTAAAAACATTCATTCATTGTTGCATAATTTCCGCCATTCCTTCCCCCAGTCCACTTTGCTATGCACCTCTTATTCTAGACTGTCATGCAAATACTGCTTAATCATAAAATCCTTTAAAAAAAGTTCTTTCCTTCATCTGTTCAAATGTAGTGTTCATTACTTATTTCCTCTTATCTTAGTTTTCCCCCCACTCCCATGTCAGTCCTGTTTTAGAACAGTGGTGTTATGCAGTATTTGTCCTTTTGTGATGGAGATATTTCACTCAGCATAATGTCCTCCAGGGTCACTCATGTTGTGTAATATTTTATTAATTTCTTGTTTTTCAGTGCTGCATAGTATTCCATTGAGTCAATGTACCATCATTTTTCTATCCATTCATCTATTGATGGAAACCTAGGTTGTTTCCATTCTCTTTGCTATTGTGAATAATGCAGCAATAAAAATGGATGTGCATATATCTGTTTGAGTGGCATCAGATTTCTTTAGGGTATATTTCTAGTAGTGGAATTGCTGGTCAAATGGTTATTTCTATTTCCAGCTTTTTGAGAAAGTGCCATACCGCCTTCCTTAGTGGTTGCACCATTTTATAGTCCCACCAGCAGTGAATAAGGGTTCCAATCTCTCTGCAATTATCATCAGCCTTTGTTGTTTACTGCTCTGTTGAGCTTTGCTATTGTTATTGGGGTGAGATGATATCTCATAGTTATTTTGATTTGCATCTCTCTGAAAGCTAGGGATTTTGAACATTTCTCTATGTGTTTGTTCGCCATATGAATGTCTTCTTTACATCCCTTTCTCCTTGTAAAATGAGACCTTTAGCTGAAGTTATTGCAGCTAGATGAGCTTTGAAATTCTAATTTTTATAAGTATTCCC
Source organism: Elephantulus edwardii (assembly GCF_000299155.1). Taxonomy (NCBI): domain Eukaryota; kingdom Metazoa; phylum Chordata; class Mammalia; order Macroscelidea; family Macroscelididae; genus Elephantulus; species Elephantulus edwardii. The sequence goes on along the minus strand of NW_006399996.1, from coordinate 3,164,419 downwards.
TAGTTAAATATACTAATGTTTGTAAAAAAAAAGAGAAAGAGTTACATCAAGTGTATCAAAGACTATAGATATAAATACAGGGAGCTCTAGTGGCCTAGTGGCAAGAAGCTGCACTGTAGTCTTGAAGGTGCATGGTTTGAATCCACCAGGAGGGGCAATCTCCTTCCTGTGCCAGTTGGATCTGACTTTATAGTACACACAACAAGACCTTGTGGAGGATCTTTGTATTTAAAGTCAGTTGTTATTTTATTTTGGAGGGACATTCTTTTAAGTGGTTCAGCACTCATCTGTTAATATGCTGTATTGAGCTAACCTGGGGTTGCTGTGATGTCGAACCTTGTGCCATTGGGTTGTCAAATGCTATAACTGTTACCCATGGTGGACAGTGTTTGGTGAAGCTCCCAGTTAAAGGCAGGCTTGGAAGCAGGAGTGGCATCCACACAACAGCCCTAAACCCTGCTCTATCCCTTGTCAATCTTATTGTCTCTGACACAGCTATCCCCATTACCCCAGTGACTGAATCAATCCATCTCATCAAGGGTCTCCTTCTCCTGCACTGTTCCTCCACCCTCCCAAGCATGTCTCTCTCCAAGGACTGGTCCCTCCTTGCAACATGTTCAAAGTATGTTAAGATGAAGCTTCAGAATCCTTGCCTCCAAGGAGCAGCCTGGCTTCACTCTTTCCAGGATGGACTTGTTTGTTCTCCTAGCAGTCCATGGTATATTCAGAACTCTTCTCCAGCACCACAGCTCAAAGGTATCAATTCTCCTTCTATCATCCCTAGTCCAACTCTCTGATTCATAGCAAGTAATTGCAAAGACCATGGCCTGGCCTATATCAGGTGCAACTTAGTCTCCAGGCTGACATAGTTGCTCTTCAGTACTTTGGAGAGGTCTCTGACAGCAGGCTTTCCCAATGCGTCTTTTAATTTCCTGGCTGCTGGTACCAAGAGTGTTGATTATGGAGCCAAGCAAACTGAAGCTGTCAACAATCTCAGTCTCAAGCTCTTTTCTATCATGATGCTGCCAATCAGCCCACTGAAGGCTGGAGTCCTTGACCTTCTGCAGCAAGTGCTTCAGGTCCTCCTCAGTTTCAGTATATGTATGTGTATGTGTGTATATATCTCATAGCTGGCCCTCAAGCAGGTTTTCAGAGACAGTTAATCTCCTTCTCCTGCAAAGTTGCTGGTGGCCTCAAACCATGTGCCTTTGAGATTGCAGTGCAGCTTCTTGCCACTAAGCCACCAGAGCTCCCTGTCGTGTGTGTGTGTGTGTGTGTGTGGTCCATCAAAGAAGGATCACCAATCTACTCCTATATGATTTACAACCTCTGAAAACCCATTGGAGGGACAGCTATAAGTTGGTTCTGACTCTAGAGCACATAACAACAAAATATATTTATATTTATACTTATATTTATATTTATACTTATATTTATATTATTTATAGAAATATATAGATACACACACACATACACATATAACTAAAAAAATTCATTGCCAAAAAATTTGCAGTTGACTTACAGCTGACTGTCCACTCCTTTTCAAGAGGCAGTAAATTACACTGGAGGCAGTAACCAACCAGAACTCCATATCTATGGATATATCTTATACTATATACACACATGTTATATAAATGTATGCTATACTTGTTATAAACATGTATGTTATAAAACACATGTGTTGTAGTACATGTATACATATTATACATGTGTGTTATGTTAATGTTGTTGTTATGTACTGTCAAATTGGAAACAACTCGGAGATTGACCTGCCTTCTCCCAAGGAGCAGCTGATCGTTTCAAAGCAGGTAGTTTCAAAGCAAGTACTTTTGGATTGGCAAGGCAATTCCTTGCCATTTATCAGCGATATATATATATATATATATATATATATATATATATCAGCCCCCTGAACCTTAGCCTCTCCTAAGCCAATTTCACAGTCTCTGACATGCCTGCCTCCATTGCCCCAGTCACCATGTCAGTTAATCTCATCCAGGGTCTTCCTCTTCTCTGCTGTCCCTTCATGATGTCCTTCTGCAAGGACCGGTCCCTCCTGGCAACATGCCCAAAGCATGTGAGATAGAGTGTCAAAATCCTTGCCTCCAAGGAGGCAAGTAAAACCAAGCAACCCGGTTTTACTCTCGCCAGGGCAGACCTATTCCCCTGGCAATCATGGTATGCTCAATACCATGATTTCCAGCACCACAAATCAAAGGCCTCGATTCTTCTTCTGTCATCCTTAGTCATTACTCAGCTTTCAGGTACATAGCAAACAATTAAGAAGACCACAGCCTGGATCTGGTGCACCTTAGTCTTTAAACTGACATCATTGCTCTTTAGTGCTCTGGAGAGATCTCTGACAGTAGACTTCCTAAAGAATTCTTCTTTTCTCCTTCCATCATGACACTGCTAACTGGCCTGGTAACCAGGAACCTTTACGTTGGCAAGTGCAACCTCATGCCACTAGTCCACTAGAGCCCTAGATAGACAGGTATCTTTACCTATCTCTATAAGCTATATAAAATGACTTGACAGCATATAGCAACAACGTAACACCACCATATACATATATACATATACGTATATACATGTATACATATATACATATACTTTAAATGCCTTGTGGTAAGAAACTACACTGCAATTCCAAAGGCACATGGTTCGAATCCACTAGCTGTTCCACAGGAGGATGGGCAATCTCCTCCCATACTATTAATTGCCTCTGAAAACCAGCTGGAAGGTCAGCTACAGGTTGGTTCTGACTCAATGGTACACAACACTAACAACATTTATATCTATTAGATATATTTCTTCTTATACATTGAATATCATTAATATTACATACAAGCAAAATCCTGCTGCTGATTATCCAGAAATGACTGGAACAGTACATTGACAAAGAACTCCTAGAAATATAAGCTGGGTTTAGAAGAGGTCGTGACACTAGAGACATTATTGCCGAAGTCAGATGGATCTTGGTAGAAAGCAAAGAGTACCAGAGGAATGTCTAACTGTATTTCATTGACAATGCAAAGGCATTTGACTGTGTGGATCACAACAAATTGTGGCTAACCTTAAGGAGAATGGGAATCCCAGAACACTTAATTGTGCTTATGAGAAACCTATACTTGGACCAGTAAGCAATCTTCAGAACAGAACAAGGAAACACTTCATGGTTCAAAATCAGGAAAGGAGTGTGTCAGCGACGTGTCCTGTCTCCATACCTTTTCAATCTATAGGTAAAACAGATCATTCGGGAGGATGGGCTTCATGAGGAAGAATGTGGCAAGATTGGAGGAAGACTCATCAACAACCTATGTTATGCAGGTGAAACTTACATGCTGAAACTGAGGAGGACTTGAAGTGCTTGCTGCATAAGGTCAAGGACTGTAGTCTTCAATATAGATTGAAGTTCAACATCAAGAAGACAAAGATTTTCCCCACTGGGCCGACTGGTAGCATCATGATAGATGGATAAGAGATTGAAATTGTTAACAATTTCTGCTTGCTTGGTTCCACATGATTCTTGGCACCAACAGTCAGGAAATCAAAAGATGAATTACACTAGGAAAACCTGCCATCAGGGACCTCTCCAGAGTACTGAGGAGCAACTATGTCAGTCTAGAGACAAAGGTGCACCTGATACAGGCCATGGTCTTTGCAATTACTTGCTATACATCAGAGAGCTGGGCAATGACTAACGATAACAGAAGAAGAATTGATGGCCTTTGCTCTGTCTTGGAGAGAGTGAAACCAAGTTTCTCCATGGAGGCTAGTATTTTGAAGCTCCATCTCCCATATTTCGGGCACGTGACCAGAAGGACCAGTCCTTGTAAAAAAACATCATACTTAGAAGGGTGGAGGGACACCGCAGGAGAGAAAGACCCCAGATAAGGTGGATTGATACAGTAACTGGGGCAATGGAGGGTAGGTGTGTCAAAGTCAGCGAGACTGGCTCAGGACAGGGCAAACTTCAGAGCTACTTTACAAAGAGTCATTATGAGTTGCAGGAGACTCAACGGCACACAGCAACAATAACAACAACAACATTTATATGTAAGGTATATATATTTACATGGTGTTGTTATGTTGTTGCTACATGCTGTTGAGTCATTTCATATAGGTTATACAGATCTGTCTATGGCTCTGGTGGTTTAGTGGCAAGGAATTGCCTTGCCAACTCAAAGATACTTAGTTTGAATCCACCTGGCTCTGGATACCTGCTAAAGAGTCAGCTATGAGTTGATCCTCACTCACTGGCACATGACAATAACTATACATACATGCATTACTTGTAATCAATTACAGCAAGTTTTTTCCCACCAATGAATCTGCCTGACTTAAGAGAGATAAATACTTGTTCCAGAGCTTTTTGGATTTTGGGATTGTGGAGAAGGGTTTGTGGCCTGTAACTGACTTCATTAAGTTGTTCTTATGTGAATATAATTATATTATAAGGAAAGTGTATAAAAGTGTCCAGTACCTGGTAAGTGATACATAATTAGTTATTAATATTCCAACGACTCTAGAAGGGTAACTTCTGAGAAGCAGCAGAGGCAAAGGGCAGGCAGAGGCAGGGGGGAAAAGAGGTACCAAGTTCTCTGTCCAGGGGTGTCTCCTGGGAAGTGAAGCTGAAGTCCCAAAGCCCAGCTCCTTCAGTGACTGCTCAGCTCCAGCTGTGCTTCAGTTCTGTGCACCAAGCCCTGCAGGAAGTAGGAGGATGACTACAGGGGAACTGGGGTGTTATAGAGTTTATTTGCCTCTTATTTGAATGCCTCACATTTAGAGTAGGCAGACCTATGGGTTCCCCTCAGCCGTGGGTTCCCCTCAGACGCCGTGGAGAGGTCAGCTCAGAAGCTGAGTGACTGTGCCCTGAAGTGGACATGGGTCGGCATCATACCTTGACTCTTCCCTTTGGTTTCCCCACAGGAAAGACAACCGCAGACGACACACTACCCATCCTCCTGGAGCATCGGAGGGAGGAGATCAGAGCCAAGCAGGACTTCTACCAGTGAGAGAAAGGGGTGCAGGGCAGGGTGGGCAGAGGGTGCTCAGGGGCCCAAAGGTGTGGCTGGGCACGGGCCTACTGTCCTCATTTTTTTTGCAGCTGGAGAGTCTTTGTGCCCGGCCTGCCCAACTATGTGCACATCCCCAGTTACCAGCCCCCTGTGCGCCGCAACCCTAATCGGCCTGAGTAAGCACAGCCCACTAGTGTGACAGTACCCCAGGCTGACAGCGCCCCAGGCTGACAGCCGCCAGGCTGATAGTCCCCCAGGCTGATATCAACACAGGCTGCCCTCCTCCAGGCTGTCCCCAGGGCTCCTCCCCACCTGGTGATGCCCTGACCCAACCCTTGTTCTCCTCCCTCCAGGTGGAACGGTTACATTCCGGGATTCCCGATTCTTATCAACATTAAGGCCACCAAGTATCTGGACTCCAATCTCCGCTACTCCTTCATAAAGACAGCCTCGTTCTTCATGCGCCTGGGCCCCAAGTGAGTGTGTACGGATGAGCAGAGAGGGAGGGCTCCCCCAAGGACCAGTCTGCAACCTCTGCTTTACCTCCCACCCCACTTTTGCTCCTGGAAAGAACTGGTGGCACGTGGGGCATGGGATCCAGAGGCCCTGAGACACAGGGGGCTGAGACTGAGACGCAGATCTAACAGGAACAGAGAGGTTCAGTCAAGGGCCTGCGGACGCCCAGTGGCCTCTTTGATGCCATCTCCTCGTCCCGCCTCCCAGGGCTCTTTCATTCAAGGTGCGTGGCCTGGTGGACTGCAAACACTCATGGAAGAGACTGAAGGATATTAAGAAAATTTTTCCTGCCACCAAAACTGTCATCTCTGGTATGGTGTGGGGCATTCTGAATGAAACCCGGGGGAGCGAGGTGGTCTCAGGTGGGGAGACCATGAGATGGGTGGGGAGGGTGGCTGATGGAGATGTGGGAGAAGGGACAGGAGGGGGAAATCAAGTATGGGAGGGATGAAGATGGGGAGCGAGACAAGTAGAGGAAGGAAACATTTAGGGGAGGGATGCAGGTGGGGAGGGGAGAGGTGGGGGAGGCAAGCCACTCACGTGGCGCCCTGGGACGAAAACCCCAAGACTACAGAGGGAGTTTGGCGAGTTAGGTGGGCGCGCCCCTTGACGGACACTTGGAACATATCCCGAGCCCCGCAAGCCTTGCCAGCCCAGGTGGGAGGCTCACCTCTTGATGCACATGGTTCTGTGTCGCTGGCCTCCGTTTAGTGTCTCTCTGTCCCTGAGAGGGGTTGTGACACCACTGCGCCATCCTTCCAGAGTACGTGACAGAGCACTGGGCAGAGGACAGCTTCTTTGGGTATCAGTACCTCAATGGCATCAACCCAGGCTTGATTTGCCGCTGCACGCGGATCCCAGACAAGTTCCCTGTCACAGAGGACATGGTGGCGCCGTTCCTGTGTGAAGGAACATGCCTACAAGCTGAGCTGGAGGTGAGGCCCTCCTCCCACCCCCAGGCTCCCTCCTTCCTTCCTGGGAATTCCAGTCTCTCCTACCTTCCGGGTCCCCACCACCTCTGCGCCCCTCACCCTGCGTCGCTACCCGTGGGCCACGACTGCTAGGTGCCCTTGTCTACCTGCCCGCCCATCACACCTCTCCTCCAGAAAGGGAACATTTACCTGGCCGACTACCGCATCCTGGAAGGCATCCCCACTGTTGAGCTCAACGGTCACAAACAGTACCACTGCGCTCCCATCTGCCTGCTCTACCTCAACCCTGAAGGGAACATGATGCCCATCGCCATCCAGGTGCCCGGGGTGTAGGCTGGAGACCACTTTGTGTGTGTTGACAGCATGTGTGCATCTGAGTGAGCGTCCCGCCTCTGAGTGTGTGTTCAAACCTGTTCTAGCTGTATGTGCACCTAGGAATGAGTTTATTTGCATGGAAGCTCGTGTGCCCAGGTGAGCGTGAATGCTTGTGCACACGTCTCTCAATCTCACACCTGTGGTTATGCATGGCAGGGGGGAGTGGTGAGCTGTTTGTATGTGTGCATGGACCTTCCTGTATGTCTGTGTATGGACTGTGCCTTCCTTGGAGAAAGATCTGGGGTGTAAGCTGGTGCGCACACGTGTTCAGGTACATTTGTGTTGTGAGCCTGAGGGTGAAGGAGTACGGGTGTGTCCCTTTCTGAACATATCTGCGTGCTCCCATCATGTGTCTGCATGTCCCTGTGATTGCATTCACATGCCACCTCTGTGTGTATAGTGTATGTGGCTGTGTGTATTTGTGCCAAAGTGACCAGATGGGAATGTGATTGGCCCAAGTTCTCTTCAACTTAATCCATCCATCTATCCCTTAGACAAATCAACCCCTATTAGGGGCCAGGCCTCTGCTGGGAATATGGAGCCAGTTAAGCTCAGCCAATACCTTGGGAGAGGTAACCTGAGGTGCTTCTATCCCAGAGGTCCCGGAAAAGCCTGTACAAACTACAAAAAAGTACCCCTAGAGGGAAATAGTGCAGGCTGGGTTTCAGAATAACCTCCACATCTGAATTTGGTTGCATGGGGCTGAGGTAAAGAGAATTTCTCAAACGAGGCAGCCTGAGAGCCGGGCCTTGAATGAATGGCACTTCTAGGTACCCAGAAGAAGGCATTGAAGGTAGAAAAGCAGGAGGACAGAAAGGCTCACATGGTCAGGGAGAGCAGGTCTCTGCCCTCCTCTGACCCTCCTTCTTCTGTACCCCCAGCTCAGCCAGACACCTGGGCCTGATTGCCCCATCTTCCTGCCCAATGATTCTGAATGGGACTGGCTGCTGGCCAAGACATGGGTGCGCTATGCTGAGTTCTACAGCCATGAAGCCATCTCCCACCTTCTGGAGACCCACCTGATGGCTGAGGCCTTCTGCCTGGCTGTAATAAGGCAGCTCCCCATGTGCCACCCTCTCTATAAGGTATGGGCTCAGGAAGGGGTCTCTGGAAAGCATTCCTCTCCTCATCTGGCCACAGGTAGCAACATGGCTCACCCCCACAGTTAAGACTTGGGGAGTTAACTGGGAACTCACCAAAAAGAAAAGCTTCATCCAACAGTGACAAAGGTTGATGCTGGAGAAATGGGGTGCTTCAGGCCTTCAGTCTGCTTTGTCTCTTCCCATAGCTCCTCATCCCCCACACGAGATTCACCATCCAGATTAACAGCATTGGGCGGGCTCTTCTCCTCAATGAGGGAGGACTCTCGGCCAGGGTAAGGTCTCTGATTGCAGGGCTTCCCACTTGCCTTTAGATGATGCGGGGTCATGGCCAGAATGAAGGGTTAAAGTGAGTGATCTGTCTAAAAGGACATGGATGGGAGGCGTGAGGCCAAATGGGCCTGGGGTTTAAAAGCTCACTCACTTGGCTGTGGGGTGTGTGTGGGTCTGATGTAGGTGTGACCCCTGGAAAAGAGGACTTACTCTACCTCCTGCACAGGGCACATCCCTGGGCTTGCACGGCTTTGCGGAGGTGATGGTGAGGGCCCTGTCAGAGATCACCTACGACAGCCTCTACCTCCCCAATGACTTTGTGGAACGCGGGGTTCAGGATCTGCCCCGATACTATTACCGTGATGACTGCTTGGCCGTGTGGGATGCCCTGGAGAAGTAAGTTTGGGATAGTGGTGAGTGAACTCAAGGTGGGATGCTGGGTTGCTGGAGGGGGCTGGAGGTGGACCTGTGCCTGGGTCCAGTGCCCTGTGGGGCTCGGCCTTGGGGTCTGTATGGTAGGTATCTGTGTGGCTGGTTATGTACATATGCTACGGTGGGGCTAAAAGAGGCCAAGTGGGCCCCTTTCTTATTTTGGCCCCAGCCCACCTGTGCTGGCTGGCTGTGAACCTCACCCGACCCTTACTAAGGAGAGCTTTAAGTATCTTCACGTTCATCAGGACACTCTCTGCCTCACAGCCCTTGCCCACCCACAGGCGTGCCTCAGCTGGACCAGGGTCTTCTGGGGGAGGGGAAGGTGACTCAGGAGAGATCTGAACTAAGGTCCCATCCCCTGGTCAGGTATGTGACAGAAATCATCACCTATTATTATCCGAATGACTCAGCCGTGGAAGGGGACCCGGAACTGCAGTGCTGGGTGCAAGAGATATTCAAGAATTGCATGTTAGGACGTGAAAGCTCAGGTATGGGTCTGGATACCCAGGCACCCAGCTGGGATCTGCCAGGTAGCCCCAAGGAAGGCACATAGGGTCCTCCCAGGCTGGGGCAGAGTATGCCCTACAGCGCACTAATGAGTTTACGTCACAGCCCAAGGATTTTGACTGGGTCTTTCCCAGGTCCCTGGAGATGCCGCATCTGGAAGTGGCTGGGGAGGGAGGCAGAGCTGGCCATTGGACATCCCGGGTTGTGTTCAGGGGCCTGGGGTGAGGTGGAGTCACCTCTGCAGATACCTACATGAGTCATTGTCCCCTGACCAGAAATGAACCTTTGTGGACTGAGAAACAGGGTTTGAATTCAGACAGGAAAGGGCACAGGTGCTGGTGGGAGTTAGTGGAAGCTAGTGGGGGGATGGTGGGGAGTGAGGAGAATGATGGGGACTGACAGGTTCCAGAAGCCTCCTTGAGGTCATGTCACGTGGGCCCTCACTCAACAAATAATCATCCACCATCCATCTACTCTGTGACAAACTATGCACATTTACTGTTTACTGGAGAATGAAATGTGGTGGGTGACAAGGCTGGAGAGGGCTTTGTAAGAACCCAGGATACACTTAGCTCATCTTGGGGAGAATGTGGTAGGGTAGAGGGTGGGAATCCTAGAATGTCTAAGGACCTTCAAGGAGAAGTTACACCTTTAGATGACAGAGGCTGGGGGCTGGGAAGGTGCTGAGTGTTAGCAGAATGTGGAAAGGCCCAGAAGCCAGTGAGGACATGGTGGACGCAAGGATCTGCCCATCAATTTCTGCACTGGGACTTAGGCTGGAGCAGAGTCAGGCTTCTGCCTGGTCAAGGAGCTTGGGGTGACCCCAGGTGAGGGGGGTGTGGATGTGAGGATAGGTGTGTATGTCACATAACCGGGTCTCACTGGAGCCAGAAGAGTGCTCAGGAGGGAGGTGGCAGGGCTGGATTAAGATGGGAGCTCCAGGGATAAAGACAGCCCGTGAGTAGTTGAGATAACAGGGCTCGGTGACTGGCTTGAGCTTGGACATGGAGATATGGGAGGGAGCGATCACAGGCGACTCCCAGGCTTTAGATTTTCACCATATCAGGTGGAGGAAGCATGCTATCCCCTGAGTGGAGGGTCACAGGAGGAGTCCTTCAGGGAGGAGGATGTTGGATCTGGTTTGAATGTGCTAGGCTTTGGGAAATGGGTCACCATGGCAACCAGGGATGCTTATGAGGGAGAGAGAAACCATGTGGAATAAACTGACAGGAAGCAAGGACTCTTCCCAGTAGAGGGAAGCCCCATCCTCTTTCCTCCAGGCCTAGGGCCAGCCCCAGAGGTCAGCTGAGTCAGTAAGGGCTTTGTGGTCTGGACTGATGGGAAGGGCCGCAGGGCCGAGCAGGCATGATGAGGGAATGCATGTGGTTGTTTGGTCTTGACAAGACCAGGATGATGTGGGCTTGGCCTTGGGGTCAGCTGAGCAGCCAGGACCAGACAGGACTGCTGCTGCGTGGCTGTTCCACTCTCCCCTTAGGCTTCCCCACCTGCTTGCGCACAGTGCCTGAGCTGATCCGGTATGTCACCATCGTCATCTACACCTGCTCCGCCAAGCATGCCGCTGTCAACACAGGGCAGGTACCCGTGCTCACCATCCCCGGACCAAGCCTCAGTGCCAGCCAGCCTTGGCCCTGCTCTCTAGTGCAGCCCCAACCTGTCCCAACCCTAAATCTTGGCTTCAGTTCCACCTCAGTGACAATTCCTAATCTAACCCAAATCTGTTTCAAATCCCGTTCCCAGCTACAACTTCAGGGCTCACTCACACACAACCCCAGTTTCACTCCAACCTCAGCCCCAGCCTTCTTCTCAGCTTGATCCCAGCTCCAGCCCTGCTCAGCCCACTGCTGCAAGACAGCGTGGAGGGGAAGGTAGACTCTGGTACCAGGGCCCCCATCCCCCAGGGTCCTCTCTGACCCAGAGTCTATCCTCTATTCCACCTGCAGCTGGAGTTCACCTGCTGGATGCCCAACTTCCCATCATCCATGCGGACACCCCCCATGCAGGCTAAAGGGCTAGCCACACAGGACACCTTCATGGACACGCTGCCAGATGTGAAGACCACATGCATCATCCTACTGGTGCTCTGGACGCTCTGTCGAGAGCCTGATGATAAGGTCTCTGGGGCCTCAGGATATAGCTGAGGGTGGGGGCCTCTTAGCAAGAGTGGCTGGGAGCTGGGCGGGGTGGGGGTGGGGAAGAGGGTCATCAAGGTGGAAGTGCAATGCCAAAAGCGGGAAGCAGAGGGTCAGAGATTGCTCAAAGGGGAGGGGGGCAGCAAGGAGGTTTGGGGTGCAGCCCTGGACAATGGATAAGGAATTGGCTCCGTCCCACTGGGCTGGTTCTCTGCCCACAGCGGCCCCTGGGCCATTTCCCGGACATCCACTTTGTAGAGGAGGTGCCCCGCAGGAGCATGGAAGCCTTGCGCCAGCGCCTGACCCAGATCTCTTACAACATCCGTCAACGCAATAAGTGCCTCCCTATCCCCTACTACTATCTGGATCCTGTGCTGATTGAGAACAGCATTTCTATCTAGAACAGCCTCTCCACGTCCTCTCTGTCCTTGCCCGCCTATTTTACTCTCAGCAGATCAGCAGTCCCTCTATTAAAAACCTGGTGCAGTTTGGCGAGTGAGTGTTAAGTCTGCTACACATAGCATCTTTAGCAATGAAAAGAGGATGTATCCTAAGTGGAAATGCCTATTTAAATCGTGACTCTCCTCGCCTCATCTTTTCCATGCTTTTGACTTTTCCCTTCACCGTTTGCTATTTACTTACTGCTGGTGGCAATGTTAATATTTCTGTGAGCTGAATTCTCATCAGGACAACTTCTGGAACTGTGATGATGAAGATAGTTTTTTGTCTTTTCTCTATTCCCTTCAGAGAAGTTAACCCTTGTATCAAATGCAGCTTTGTTAAAATAATCACCACATGGTGTGAGAGCTGACACGCTCATTAATATTCTCATAATTTAAGTAATTGAGATTAGCAAAGTGTTAGCACACTTTTTTTGGCAAATCTGTAAATTCTGTGCTGTCAAATAAGTGTACGATATTGTGTTAATAATTTATTTTGATTTTTCTGTACTATTTCAAAACACAACCTTACATAAAAGGGGGAACCAAGGATATGTTCTTCAGGGTAGTGGATTTAAGAGTTCATAAAACGTTTCATATGACACATAAAACAGCATGCTTAGTTCTTTATTTCCTCCCTTGAGTTGGTGCAGCACTAGCAGCTGTCTGAAATGGAACTTCTGAGCCCTCTGTTGGCTAAAGACCAAAGTAGCATAAGTAAGATACAATTTTCTATGGTGGCTGGCATCCATAACACTCAGTTTTCAAACCAACCAAAGGTACAGCTGACATATCAGCTGATGGGGCTTCATCACTGGCAGTACATGGTTGCCTTAGTTATCCCTGAAAACTTAATAGACAGCACATTTTAGTGTTAGGCTGGATAGTAGCTCTTTGCACCATGCCGTTGGGAGCAGTTATCAGAAATGTGTCCTGCCAACCGGAGCATCATCCGGCAGTGCCTTGCTGACATACGTAGATGTTTGCCTAAAATATCCTGTGCGGTAGGGGACTTGAACCCTGCCTGCAAGGACTAAGTCCTCTAGCTCCCAATGTGCTTTCCCTTCTGAATCTCACCAACAAGCAAAACCTTTTGACACCTGCCTGCTCTTAGGAGCTGTGGGTGTTCCCAGATTGTACAGCTGCCACTGCTATAATTACTCACTTCCCTCCTGATCAGCAGGGAGACATACCTATATTGATCTCACAGGCCTTAAATGCATCTTGAGGCAGCCAAGCACCAGGCAGTGGGACCTGGCTAGCTGCCTCCATTGGAGGAAGGGCTTTGCCACAGTGGTGATCACTGCCCCAGGAGAGGGCACTGCCCCAGGAGAAGCCAGTGATGCCTACTTATTTTGGTTCCGTTTCTCTCATGTGTAAAGCAGCCTTCTTTGCTGTGGACGCTGCAATGCTCTGAAACATCTGAAAACACAGGCAATGCTTCCCTTGAGCACACATGGCTACTGAAGAGAAGCGGTCGATTTAGAAAGCATGGTCTTTCCTTTGTCATGTTGTTGTTGTTATGTGCCATCGAGTCGCCTGTGACTCATAGCAACCCTATGTACAACAGCCCTAAACTCCTCTCTGTCCTGTGCCAATCGCACTGTCTCCGACACTCCCATCCCAATTATCCCAGTCACTGAATCAATCCACCTCATAGAGGGCCTTCCTATCCTGCGCCGTCCCTCCACCCTCCCAAGCATGATGTCCCTCTCTAAGGACCGGTTTCTCCTCACAACATGTCCAAAGTATGTTAGACGGAGCTTCAGAATCCTTGCCTCCAAGGAGCCACTCGGTTTAACCCTTTCCAGGACAAATCTGTTTGTTTTCCCTAGTATTCTCAATACTCTTCTCCAGCACCACAGCTCAAAGGCATCAATTCTCCTTCTATCCTCCCTGGTCATTGTCCAACTCTCTGATGCATAACAAGTGATTGCGAAGACCATGGCCTGTATCAGATGCACCTTAGTCTCCAGAGAGACACTACTGCTCTTCAGTACTTTGGAGAGGTCCCTAACAGCAGACTTTCCCATGGCAATGCGCCTTTTAATTTCCTGGCTGCTGGTGCCAAGACTGTTGACTGTGAAGCCAAGCAAACTAAAGCTGTGTACAATCTCAATCTCTTCACCATCCATCCTGATGCTGCCGATTGGTCCCGTGGTGAGAATCTTTGTCTTCTTGACAGTGAGCCTCAATCCATATTGTAGGCTGCAGTCCTTGACACTCTGCAGCAGGCGCTTCAGGTCCTCTTCAGTTTCAGCAAGCAGGGTTGTGTCATCCGCATAACGCAGATTGTTGATAAATCGTCCACCAATCCTGACCCCACATTTCTCCTCATAGAGCCCCACCTCCCCGATAATCTGTTCTGCATATAGGTTGAAAAGGTATGGAGATAGGATGCATCCCTGGCATACGCCCTTCCCAATTCTGAACCATGCAGTGTTCCCTTGCTCTGTTCTGACGACTGCCTCTTGGTCCAAGTATAAGTTTCACATTAGAACGATCAAGTGTTCTGGAATTCCCATTCTTCTCAGAGTCAACCATAGTTTGTTATGATCTCCACAGTCAAATGCCTTTGCATAGTCAATGAAACACAGATAGACATTCCTCTGGTATTCCCTGCTTTCAGCCAAGATCCATCTAACATCAGCTACAATAGCTCTAGTACCATGACCCATTCTAAACCCAGCCTGGACTTCTGGTAGCTCTCTGTCGATGTGCTGTTCCAGTCGTTTTTGGATAATCTTCAGTAAAATCTTGCTTGCATGTGAAATCAGTGAGATTGTTCTGTAGTTTCCACATTCTGTTGGGTCACCTTTCTTTGGGATAGGAACAAATATCAATCTCTTCCAGTCAGTTGGCCAAGTGGTTGTTCTCCAGATTTCTTGGCACAACTTGGTGAGCACGTCCAGGGCAGCATCTGTTAACTGAAATATGTCAATTGGTATACCATCTATTCCTGGAGCCTTATTTTTTGCCATTTCCTTCAAAGCAGGCTGAACTTCTTCTTTCCTTTGTCATAGCTCAAGTTATTTAGCCTTGGGGTGGGGGGGGGAAGAGAATAAAACACACACACACACACACACACCCCCCAAAGAGAAAAAACAAAATTTTTTAAAAATAGTCTTACTCTTTCTTACGTGGCAGGTGAAGTTGAAAACTACTACTGATCCCTTTCCCTTCACATATTCTCCAGTTAGCTGCTTTATCAGTTCCTAGTCCTCCAAAGTAGTGCTCTTCCTGTGTTTGCTGGTGCCAGGTTTCTTTTTCAGGCAAGAGTTCCACACTGGAAAGTAGAAGTTGGAGATGGTACTTACTACCTATGTACAGAGGCTATGTGTTCTCTCTCCACCCCTCCTCACCTTTTTATTTCCCAGCTATTGGTTCATTGCAGAAAGGAGGAAAGCATAATTTTGTTTTCTAACCAGACTCATTCTAATTGCCTGGCTGGTTTTCTTTGGGTGTTTTTTGTTGTTGTTGTTTATTTTGTTCTTTTTAGTTTTGGGTCCCCCCTTTTTTCTTTTATTAGAATCAGGAAGACACACCAGCCCAAGTGTATGAAGCCTCTAAAACCAGGGCGAGCTTCTTCTTATCCTGCCCTCTGCTGAGAAGCCCGCCCTTCTGTCCTAGATATCCCTTTTTCACTTCATTATCCTCACATCAAAAACGGGCCCTCCACAGGTCTCTGAGGCATGGAAGAGGCGAAAGATTGCCCATCTTTGTCTGTAGGCACCACTGGTGTATTCAAACCAAGAGAGGCTCAACCCGGATATGCTGAACTGTAATCCACATTTTGGCAAGATCCCGGAGTAATTTTTATGTATTCATCATAATCTGTAAGAATTTGGGGGTCTAGAAGACTCACTTGTAGATCATGTTAAAATGTACTCTGATTCAGTATATGTGGTAGGTGGAATGGCACATTGTCAGCTGGGGTAAAACTGGAATGAACTAGTTCCAAGTCCTGTCTCAAACATACAGTTACTAGTTACTGAACATGGGACCCCAGTGTCAACAGCACAAACCTCCAAAGAGCGTTGTTCTTGGGATCCCTGAGTCCCTTAGGAGGCTGAGAAGAATTCCTCAAATCAACCAAATCCTCTGCAGTACCAGGTGCTGTTCAACAGGAGAACCTGCCTTGCGTCAGAAAATTCTGCTTAATAATGAGTGATCCAGATTGCTTATGTGAAATGAAGACACTTGTTCCTGAGATAGCTAGATTTACCTCCGGTGACCAGAAAGTAATTTGTGTCATGTGAGAAAAGAC
Source organism: Elephantulus edwardii (assembly GCF_000299155.1). NCBI lineage: Eukaryota > Metazoa > Chordata > Mammalia > Macroscelidea > Macroscelididae > Elephantulus > Elephantulus edwardii. The sequence goes on along the minus strand of NW_006399996.1, from coordinate 3,148,406 downwards.
TAGATGACCATTTAGGAGGCTGTCTTGATGATTTTCTGGTGGTTTCTTCCAGCAGGTTGGAAGTTTTCTGAGGTAACTGCAGCTCCCCTGCATCAGTAATCTCAGAGTAGTTTTAAACGTCTCTTTTTCTGGATCCTTTGTAAACATAGAATCACCCCATGCCTTATAATTTTTTATCTTTCCACCTTAATTGCAAATGGTTAAAAAAAACCCTGCTGCTTCTGATTTGTTTTATGAGAACACAGCTATGCTCACTACTATACCACCACCATCTACCTGATGTGTTTTATGGCATTAAATTTGTATTAGTTAAAAAAAATCTTAAAATACCTTCAAGGATCGCAGAGCCATTTTCTGGGATGGGGCCGGACCTGAGTGAGCTGCTGGGGGCCGGTCAGGGTCAGTTTGCACTAACTGGAACCTGTCACTTCCACTGCCCTGCTGTCCATGTCAGCGGGGTCTAAGCAGGTACAGGGCTGTGCCTGATCCCAGTTCTGAATGTCCCATGAGACCAGGGCGAGTGGCACTGGAAGGCACTGGATTTACTCATAGGAGGGTGCTTGCCCAGGTGTTGCTGGGATGGTGGGAGAAAGGGCGGGAGCTCTACTGTCCCCATTCCTGGCCCCATCTTTCCACCTACTGTGATTCTGGTCCATGCAAGCCATCTCCTTAGGTCCTTAGTCCACCCTAGCCTGTGTGCCTAGATGCGCAGATCTCAAGACCGAGTCAGTTCCAACTCACTGCTCTGGTGATTCTGACCCATGATGACCTGCGTTTGTGTTTCTGCAGCTGTGAATCGCAGCATGAGATGCCCCATCTTTCTGCCCAGAGCAGGGGAGGATCTCTATTGCCTGGGGGCACAGTTGTTGGGTTAGCAGCACACCAGCTAGAGGAGCCACCAGAGGCCCCTCCAAGGAACCATGTTGTTGTGTACTGTTGAGTTGTAATCAACCCACAGCTGACCCTCCAGCGGCTGCTCAGAGGCAGTAAATGGCATGGAGGGAGACTGCCCATCTTTTCTTTACAGAGCAGCTGGTGGATTCAAACTAACTGTGTGCCTTTGAATTTGTAGCACAATCTAAGTAGGAGCTCAGACCACTCGTCCACCTGGAAACAGAAACGACCCATCCACTAGTCATATATCAGTCCAACGCCTGGAGTCCCTGTGTGCTACAAACGGTGGTGCATGCTTACCTGCTCAACGATACGCTAAAGGTTCAAGGTCACTTAGGCAAAAGTGCATCAGGAGAAAGGTCTGGGAATGCTTAACAGGCTCTAGGGAGCGCAGATCTACACACCTAGGGTCACCATGAGTCAGAATGCACTTTGTGGGGAGTGGTTTTCAAGCCCAGTCCACAAGAAGACCCCCTCACAGCTCACTAGAGCCCCAGCACCACAAGCTCTGTTTACGAGGAACCCATCCAACCCAAGCCACACTCATTCACAAACTCTACCACTCGAGGCCTTGTCTATCTAGGAGCCTGACCAAATGCCACCCTCCCAGTAACACGCTGTCCCAGCTTTCCTTTCTCACTCCTCTCACTCTGTAGGGACCTCCCACCCTGGGCCTCATTCACTGTCCCTGGTTTCATCTCTAATCGGAGAAGAGCGTGCGGCTGCTGCTTCAGGGAGTCACAAACGGGTCTGGTGAGGGGAGCACGTGGTGGTAATATTGCGCACTCAGGTACTGAAATTAAACTGACCTCCTAAAGGATGTAAATCAGGATGACCTGTGCTCCTGCTGGAACCGTCTTTCCTGTGACCCCATTTGTCCTCCAGGTCCGGCACGAACTCATTTGGCCACATGATGGCAGCATGTTGGGTAGCAAGGTCCACTTAATGGTCACAGTGAACACTGACTGAGGATTGTCCAGAGTGGTGTGGACCCCTGGGTAGGGGTGGGAAGAACAGAACTGAGGTCCAAGGGGCTGCTCCTGAGGAAGTGGGGTCTGGAGAGCGAGCGGTCACATCACCTGAGCTCTTGCAGCTCTGAAAACCTTTCTGGAAGATTGCCCAGAGTCCTGGCCCATGGTCTTGTCACCGAGGTAGCAGATGCCAGCTGTGTCGGATCCTAAGGTGGGATCAGGGAGTACATGATGGTTAGCAGTGGGTTCAATGCTTTCCAGTGTGTAAGGTGGAAAAGGCCACTGACACCAGCTGCCCAAAAGGGGGGAAACAGAGGCCAGGAAAGGAAAAGGGCTGACCACAGAACAGAAGCACATCTACTCCTGGCAAGTACTGAAACGGCACCAGGTTCAAATGCTGACACCCACCTTTAGGTAACTTTACCATAATATCAGCTAAAAAAAAAAATAAAAAAGTCAAACTCATTAATCTTTTATTTAACACATTACAGTCCTCCATGAAATTTACACCTGCACCTCTTTGATAAAAATTAGTCGATGATGGATTCAAAGCCATTTAACTTTTCAGTTTCTTCTCTTTTCACATTCAGCAAAGTAAGATCAGCTAATCTGTCTGGATGCATAAACCCTCCCCACTCAGTCGATCCTGACTCAGTGGTCCTACAGGCCTGGAACTGCTCCTGGCTCTACAAGGCTGTAAGCCATTCCAGAAGCACACTGCCTTATTTTCCTCCCACAGAGGGGCTGGTGTGTTCAAACCGCTGACTTTGTGGTTAGCAGCCATATGCCTTACTCATAGTGCCACCAGGTTCTTCATGACCCTTGTTGTTGTTGTTAGGTGCTGTCACATCACCGCCAACTCACAGCAACCCCATAATATACTCAACTGAAACCTTGCCGATCCTGCGCCATCCTCAGCACCCTCCACCATGCTTACATCCGTTGTTGCGGTCAAGGTGTCAACACATCTCGTTGAGGGTATTCCTCTCCTTTGCTGACCCTCTACTTTTCCAAATATGATCTCCCTTTCCAAAGACCAGCATCTCCTGACAACACGCCCAAAATAAGTGAGATGAAGTCTCACCATCCTTGCCTCCAAGGAGCACCGTGACTACATTTCTTCTAAGAAAGAGTTCCTAGAAATCAAAATAAAATAGAAAGGATTGGAGTTTCCTTGCTGAATGATCCCTCTCATGTGGGAACTGAAACAGTGGCATCGCCTTTCAAGCGGCAACCTGGGCACATGTACCATTCCTGCCACAAATGTGAACTGCAGAGGTGAGCCCCAAGCCCTGAGGCCAGGGCTCCAGAAGGGCCTCAGGCGTGTGTTTGGACTGAAGGCACAGTCTGATTGGAGAGGTGATTTGTTGGCTGATGCTTAGGGAGGTGTTTAGGTGGCACAGTTTGTTTCCAACGGCTAGTCTAAGGGTTGGCAGTTCAAACTCACCCAGGAGTACTGAGGAAAGAAGGGGCTGATGATCTCCTTCTCCTCAGACCGCAAGCAAAAAACTCTATGAAGTAGCTCTATTCTGTAACTCATGGGTAGGAATCTACTCAATGCCAACTAACAATTGATAAGAATAGCACTGAGAGAGCACTTCCTCCTTGCTAAGATTTCTTCAGAGGGCTTTACATTGAGCCTTAATAATAACAGGTTTGGTTTAGTCTTTGTTAGGTACCATTGAGGCAATGACGACTCATTGCAACCCTCTGAACCCAAGCCTGTCCTGTGATCCTCACGATCTTCCTCAGGCTCAAGTTCACTGTTTTGGTCACTGTCTCAGCGTGCCTTGTTGACAGTAGCCCTCTCTTTGGTTAACTCTCTTCCTTTCCAAGCAAGATGTATTTTTCCCCCCCAAGGACTGGTCCCTCCTGATAACATGTCCAAAGAATGTGAGACAAAGTTTCACCATCCTTGCCTCTAAGGAATATCCTGGCTGCACATCCTCCAAGACTGACTTGTCTGTTCTTCTGACAGTCCATGGGGTATTCAATACTCTTTGCTAATACCAGAGATCAAAGGCATTGATCCTTTTTCTGTCTTCCTTCTTCACTGCCCAACTTTCAGATGTGTATGAAGTAACTGAAAATGAAACCATCTATGACTTGAATGATCTTCATTTTCAGAAGAGGAGAAAGGTATGAAAAGATAAAAGAGAGAGGGAGAGAGCAATTAAGTGGCTTCTTAAGGACACACGGCTGCGTAAAAATGAGGGGACAGAAAGAGGTCATGAGATAGTAGTGTTTGGCTATTGACACGGAAAAGTGATGAAAAAATCAATGAGCTGAAGGGAAAAGCTGGGCCCGCAGACTCACCCACTGTGGCTGCCTGGCTCTGGACTGCATCCTCGTTCAATGGCGGTGGGTGAGGTACTGGATGCTGGTGTGGAACATACAGTGGAAATGAGGAATGAGCAGCTGGGAGAGCTGGAGCCAGAGGTCAGATGAAGACAGCCTCCCCCTCAAGCTCCCTCACAGCTCTGGGCTCTGGATCCTCTCTACCTTGGCGATGGTGACACGTAGCACCTGCTGGGGTACAGACACCGCAAAGGTCTCCACCACAAAATGGGCTCCCAGCAGATAAGTGACCATCTGTACATCAGGAACTCAGAAAAGCACACCCAGGGCTTTGCCAGGAGCCAGTCCCCAGTGAGCTCACTGGGCAGGAAAATGGTTCTGTCCAGGCCAGTCATCCACGTGACCTGAAGGAGGGTAAGGGGGAGGCAGGCAGGCGGATGCTAGAGTAGTACAGCACACTGTCACATCCACAGTGCACCAAGAAGCGTGCCCCCATCCTATCTCCTCCTACATACTGTGTGACTTCAGGGAAGTTAATGAAATTTTCTGTAACTTGGGTTCTCAATTTATAAAACAAGGTTGATGATATAATCTCTTCCTTACGGAGTTGTCCTGAGGATTAAATTCATTAAAGCTGGTGGAGTTCTTAGAACAGCACCTAGCATGCAGTAAGTACTACTGGAGTGTTTCCTTAAAAGTCTCTTTTAATTCAATAGGAGACAAACAGAACTTTTGGTGCTAGAAGGAGCATAACCCTAATTCTAATGTCAGGCAAAGACACCAGTGAAAAAGAAAATTATAGACGTATATACTTCATGAACACAGGTGCAAAACTTCTCAGCAAAATCCTAGCCAACAGAATTCAAATAGCGTATTTTAAAAATCATACATCACGATCAAGTGGGATTCATACTACATATGTAAGGCCAGTTTAATGTAAGAAAAAGACTCCATGTGATCTTTCACTTAAATAAAGGAAGAGAATCACATGATCATCTCAATTGACATGTAAAAGTAATTTGTCAAAATTTAACATCTTTTCCTGATAAAAACATTCCACAAAATGGTGATAGAACAGAAATTCCTCCATATAATTCAAAGCATATGTATACAAAACTGGTGGCCTAGTGGCAAGAAGCTGCACTGCAGTCCCAAAGGCACTTAATTTCTAATCCACCAGCTGCTCCATGGGAGAAGAATGGGTGCATTAACTGCCACTGAAAATCCGCTGGAGGGTCAGCTATGGGTTGTTTCTGACTATGGTAACCAACAACAACAATACAAAACTGGTGACCAACATTATTCTCGATGGAGAGATATTAAAGGCATTCTCTTTGTGAATGGGAACCAGGCAAGGAGGCCCTTTATCACCATTTCTATTCAATATTGTATTGGAAGTCCTAGTCAGAGCAATTAAGCTAGGAAAGGAAATAAAAGACATTCAAGTTGGAAAAGAGGAAATAAAATTATCTCTATTTGCAGATGATATGATCCTATATATGCAGAAAATGCCAAAGACTCAGAAAATTATTGGATCTAATTCAGCAAAGCAGCAGGGTACACGATCAACATACAAAAATCAGTTGCCTTCCTCTACAGTGACAAGGAGGATCTGAAAAGAAAACAATGCTGATTATAATAGCCACTGAAAGGGATTAAAATTTAGGATTAAATCTAACCAGAAATACAAAAGGCCTAATAAAGAAAAATGACAAAATATTACCACAGGAAACCGAAGAGACCTACATAAACAGAAAAACAAATCATGCTCATGGATGGGAAGACTTCTTATGAAAATACCAAGAATATTAAAGCAATCTACAGATACAATGCATCCCTATTCTCCTAGGAGGAGACTGCCCATCTTTTTCCAGCACAGTGCTCCCACATCTTGTTTTATATTATTGTCATTACAGCTCTAATGGCCCAGTGGGCAGGTACTGTGCTGCCAAACCAAAGACACGAGGTTTGAATCCACCAGGCCATTTGCAAGAAAAAGATGGGGAATCTCCTCCTGTGTGATTACAGCTCTGAAAATCAGCTGGAGGTTCAGCTATGAATCAATTCTGACTGGTCAGACACATACTACCACCCATATTTTAATCACAATTTCACTGGCTAGTTCACACATATTTTTATTTATAGCATTGTAACATTGTCCTTTCAAGAGAGGAAGTCTTGGGTGGGTTTTCTGTGGATTTTATTTAGTCTTAGGGATTTTTTTTGTTTTTTTTAG
>NW_006399996.1:3125023-3141907 GCF_000299155.1 Elephantulus edwardii | reverse complement strand
GACTGGTACAGGAGGATATTGCGCCTCCTTCTCCGGCAGAGCATCTGGTGGATTCGAACCATGTTCCTCTGGGATTGCAGTGCAGCTTCTTGCCACTAGGCCACCAGATGAACGTTTACAGAGACATTGGATTTCTATTCATTCATTGTTGCATTTTCTCCCTGCCCACCCCTCCCCCCAATTAACTCTTCTCTTTGAAAAATAAAAGAAAAATTCCTTCATTGTTTTACAATCCCTCCCCCCAAGTCCACTTCACTATGCAGCCTTCATTCTGGACTCCTGTCATGATAATAATACCTAATCATATATCGCTTTTAAACAGTTCTCTCCCTCATCTGTTTCATACATAATTTATCATCTTTCTGAGTCTTCCCTCAACCCCGATGTCAGTCCCGTTTTACAACAGTGGCATTATGCAATATATTTCACTCAGCATAATGTCCTCCATTTTGCATAATATTTCATGAGTTCTTTGTTTTTCAATGCAGCATAGTATTCCATTGTGTGAATATACCAGAGCTTTTCCGTTCATTCGCTGATGGGCACTTGGGTTGTTTCCAGCTCATTGCTATTGTGAACAAAGCCCAATAAATATGGGTGTGCATATATCTGCTTGGGTGGAAGTTATGATTTCTTTTATTATAGATTTTTTAAATTAATTTTAATCAACATTTACAGATATTTTGGATTTCCACTCATTTATTGTTGCATTTTTCTCCCTGTCCCAACCCTCCCCCCGCAGTTCACTCTTCTCTTTGAAAAGTAAAAGAAAAATTCCTTCACTGATATACAATTCCCCACCCCCCACCCGAGTACACTCCACTATGCAACCTTCATTCTGGACTTTCATCATACTATAATACCCAATCATATAGCGCTATTAAACTGTTCTCTCCCACATCTGTTTCAAAGCAGTATACATAATTTATCCAATTTTTCTCAGTCTCACCCCAACCCTGATGTCAGTCCCATTCTACAGCAGTAGCACTATGCAATATTTGTCCTTCTGTTACTGAGATATTTCACTCAGCATAATGTCCTCCAGGGTCACTCATTTTGAATAATGTTGCATGAGTTCCTTGTTTTTCAATGCTGCGTAGTATTCCATTGTGTAAATATACCAGAGCTTCTCTACCCATTTGTTTCTTGATGGGCACTTAGGTTGTTTCCAACTCTTAGCTATTGTGTACAAAGCCGCAATAAACATAGGTGTGCATATATCTGCCTGAGTGGCAGTTATGGTTTCTTTAGAGTGTATTCCCAGTAGAGGAATTGCTGGGTCAAATGGTATTTCTTTTCTTTTTTTTAAATGGTATTTCTATTTGAAACTTTTTGAGAAAGCACCATACAGCCTTCCATAGTGGTTGTATCATTTTACACTTCCACCAACAGTGAATAAGGGTTCCAGTTTCTCCGCAACCTCGCCAGCATTTGATGTTTGTTGCTCTGTTAAACTTTGCTATTTTTACTGGGGTGAGATGATACCTCATAGTTGTTTTTAGTCTTAGGTTTTTGTTAGCTTGTTTATTTGCAGAAAAGAAAACTGAGGATCAGAGAAATTAATAATTTTCCTGAGATCACAGGTGCACTGACCAGGGCCTATGCTTGTCTTGGGTCTCTTGACAAAACTCGTCACAAAAAAGGAAATAAAGACATTCCATGTCACCGAGACCTCAAGCTTTCTCTCCAGTCTGGGGCTGCTGCTGACAAATTTGGAGCAGTGGCTTTTTGGAGGTGTAATTTCAAAACACATGTGGAAACACCAGGAACTACATGAGCACATGTGTCCCTAGGGACACAGAACCAGTGTCTGTTATATTATAGGCTTCAGGTAGCGGCACAGATGTACAGGCTGAGAGTTAAAAAAAGTCAGTACCTTTCTGACCTAGTTTCAAGTTGCAATGTTGAAGACTTCTATGGGCAATCTGGAAGACAGCTACTTGGCCAACTCACTGGAAGAAACCTATTATTTGTGCTCAATCTAAAAAAAAAAGTAGCACACAATATCATTAACATAAAATACAAATAAAATTCTACTGAAAATTATTAAAAAACAGCTGACAGAGTACATCACCAGGGAACTGTCAAAAATTCAAGCTAGATTTATGGTAAGCTCTGGTGACCTAGTGGCAAGAAGCTGCACTGCAGTCCCAGAGAAGAGCAGTTCAAATCCACCTGGTTCTCTGCTGGAGAAGGAGGGGACAATCTCTTCCTGTACCAGTCAGATCCAAGTTGACAGTACACACACAAAATAATAATAGTAGTAATAATAATAATTTTTTAAAAACTCAAGCTAGATTTAGAAGAGGCCATAGAATGAGGGATATCAATTGTTGACATAAAATTGGTTGAAAGCACATAGTATCTGAAAGACAGTATTTATTTTAGTATGAAAAGACATTGAACTATTTGGGAAATAATAAATTATGGTTAACACTGAGAAGAATGAGAATTCCAAAATACTTAAGTGTGTTTACGCAGAACCTGTACATGAACCAAGAGGCAGTCATTTGAGCAGAACAAGGGGAAACTACAGCATGGCTCAGAATCAAGAAGAGTGTGTGCCAAGATTGTATCATTTTACCCTTTCTTTGCAGTCTGTAAACTGAGATAATAATGCAAGGAGCTGGACTATCTGAAAAAGAATGTGACATCAGGACTGGAGGAAGACTCATCAACACCTTGTTGATATGAAGCTGACATATCCTTGATTGCTGAAAGTGAAGAGGACCTCAAGTGCTTACTGAAGAAGATAGGTTTCAGAAGATTACAGCCTTCGGTATAGACTGTACCTCAATATGTTTTTGTTTGTTGTTATGTGCCATTGAGTCGCCTGCGATTCATAGTGACCCTATGTACAAGAGCTCTGAAGCCTTCCCTGTCCTGAGCTAGTCTTACTGACTCCAACACACCTAATCCCATTGCCCCAGTGACTCTTATCAATCCATTCCACCTGGGTTCTTCCTCTCCTGTGCCACCTCTCCACCCTTCTGAGCATGATGTCCTTTTCCAAAGACAGGTCCCTCCTGGCCACGTGCCCAAAGTATGTGAGACAGAGCTTCAGAATCCTAGCCTCCAAGGAGAAACTTGTTTTCACCCTCTCCAAGACAGAACTATTTGTTTTCTTGGAGGTCTTTGGTATGCTGAAGACTCTTCTTCAATGTACTGTGGAAGTACACTGACAGCAAACTACCAGAAATACAAGTTTGGTTTAGAAGAGGTCGGGCTCTAAAAACATTACTGCCAACATCAGATGGATCTTCGTAGAAAGCAAAGAGTACCAGAGGAATTATCTCTCTGTGTTTTGTTGAAGATGCAAAGGAATTTGACTGCATGCATCACCATATATTGTGGCTAACCTTGAGGAGAATGGGAATCCCAGAACACAAGACTGTGCTTATGTGAAACCTTTTCTTGGATCAGGAAGCAGTCCTCAGGAAAGAGCAGGGAAACTCTGTGTGGTTCAAAGTTTGGAAAGGAGTGTGTTAGGGATGTGTCCTGTCTCCTTATCTTTTCAATCTATATGAGGAAGAGATCGTTTGGGAGGTTGGGCTTTGTGAGGAAGAATGTGTCATCAGGATTGGAGGATGTCTCATCAACAACCTACATTATGCAGATAACACAACCTTGCTTGCTTTAGCTGTGGACTACCCGAAGTTGCTGCTGAAGGTCAAGGTCTGTAGTCTTCAATATGGATTGAAAACTCAACATCAAGAAGACAAAGATTGTCACCACTGGACCAACTGGCAGCACCATGAGAGATGGAGAAGAGATTGAGGTTGTCAACAATTTCAACTTGTTAGGATCCACAATCAACACTCTTGGCACCAGCAGTCAGGAAATCAAAAGATGAATTGCACTGGGAAAATCTGCTGTCAGGTACTGCTGGGTCTTTGCATTGGATGTAAGGCCAAGGACTCAAGGAAGGGACCAGAGAGAAAGTTTAAAGCAGCTTTATTAAGAGGCCCCTAGCTGGGATTCTTTGGTCTGGAGAGAGACAGACAAGGGAAAACCGTGCCCTAAGGTGGGTTGGGCAGGTTTTTATAGTAAGGGTCTTCAGAGAGGGAAGGGAAGGACATCCCATTGTGGTTTAGCCAGGTGGACGAGGCATTACTTGCTATGAATCAGAGAGCTGGACAATGACTAAGAATGACAGAAGAAGAACTGATGCCTTTGAGTTGTGGTGCTGGAGAAGATTCTTTTTTTCTTTTCTTTTCTCCCCCCTCCCTTGCTGTGTACCACTGAATAGGATCCAACTGGCACAGGAGGAGATTGCCCATCCTTCTCCAGCAGAGTATCTGGTGGATTTGAACTGCACTCCTTTGGGATTGCAATGCAGCTTCTTGCCACTAGGCCATCAGAGCTCCTTGGAGAAGATTCTTGAATATATCTCAACATAAAACAAAAATCTTTACAAGTGAGCAAATAAAAAAAATAATGATAAACAGGTAGGAAGCATCATACTCCTTGATTTCAAATCCTACTACACAGCCATGTGGTTAAGACAGCATGGTACTAGTACAGTGACAGACACATAGATGCATGGAATAGAATTGAGAACACAGAAATCAGCTCATCTACCTATGCTCAATTGATTTTTGACAAGCAGACAAAATCAGTCAAATGGGGCAAGCCTTTTTAAGTAATTATATTGGCAAAATGAGAAAATTATCTGTAGAAAACTCAAGCAAGACCCACACCTTATACCATACCTAAACCCAACTCAAGGTGGACCAAGGACCTAGGAGTTAAACCAAAGACTCAGCTTCATCAGAGAAAAGCTTGGAAGAACTCTAGAAGCCCTAATCCATAGTATGAACAGTCTTCCAGGCATAATAAAAACCCTACAACCAGAACAAATCAACCAGAGACCTTCTAACAATCAAATCCCTATATAAAAAAGCTTTTCCAACAGGGTAAAAAGAAAAGCCACAGACTGGGAAAAAATATTTATAATGGCAGGAGTGGCATCTACTTCCTAAATAACATGCCTCTGGAAACTCCACGAACTTTGAGAAATGTCGATAGTTGTAGAGGGGTTTCAGATCTTTTGTTTATAAGGTCACTATGAGTCATGCTTGATTTAAAGGCAATCAGCAACAAAAACAATAATAACAATGACATATCTGATAAGGGACTCATATCTAAAATGTATAGAACACTCCAGCACCTCAAGAAGAAAAAGGTAAACCAACCCAATTCCAAAATGGGCAAAGAAGACATTCAGATGGTGAACAAATACATGAAGAGATGTTAAAAGTCCGTAGCTCTAAGACAGATGCAAATAAAAACAACTATGAGATATCATCTCACCCCAGTAACAATAGCAAAGGTCAACAGAACAGTAAACAGCAAATGCTGGTGAGGTTGTGGAGATATTGGAATCCTTATTCACAGCTGGTAAAATGGTTCAACCACTTTGGAAGGCAGTTTGGCACTTTGAAAATAGATATATATCTATTTGAAAATAGATATATCATTTGACCCAGCAATTTCACTTCTGGGAATATACCCTAAAGAAACCAGAACTGCCATCCAAACAGATATATGCACACCCATGTTTATTGCTATATTATTCACAATAGAAAAAAAAGGAAACAACCCAAGTGCCCATCAACAAACAAATGGATAGGAAAACTATGGTATAATCACACAATGGAATAGTATACAGCACTAAAAAATTATGAATTAATTACACAACATGGGTGACCCTGAAGGACATTATGCTGAGTGAAATATCTCAGTCACAAAAGGACAAATACTACACAGCAATACTGTTATAAAGCAGGACTGACAGTTGAGAGGAAAAGAGTGGATAGATAATGAATACTGTACTACAACAGATGAGGGAGAGTTGTTTAATAGGAACATATGTTTAGGCATTATATAAGACAACGGTCCAGAATAAAAGATATATTGCAAAGAAGTCTGAGGGAGAGAGAGGGGACGCAGAAAATTGTGCAACAATGAATTATTCATTAAAAAAAAAGTTGAACTGGGGGAGGGAGAAGGGTAGAGGAGGGAAAATGTACAATGAATGAATGAAAAGTCAACTTTTCTGTGAACTTTTGTTAAAATCACCATTTAAAGATATTTTAAAAATTAAAATTTTTTTCCTGAATGCATGTGGTTTGAATCCACCAGATGCTCCACTAGAGAAGGAGCCCAACTCAATAGTCACAACAAGAAAAAAAAAAGAAAAAAATTAAAAATCATGGTAAATGAAGAAAAGAGTGGAATTTGCCAAGGTTTTAATTTTACTTGGATCCAAACAACACCCATGGAAGCGGCAGTCACATCAAACCACGGTTTGCTTTGGGCAAATCTGCTGCCAAGGACCCTCTTGAAAGTACTAAAGAATAAGGATGCAAGTTTAATAACTAAGGTGCACCTGATCCAAGTAAGTTGTTCAGTTGCTTCACTTGCATGCAAAAGTTAGATAATAAGAAAGAATTGAAGGCTTTGAATAGTTGTTGTTGTTAGGTACTGTTGAGTTGCTTATGACTCATAGCAACAATATGTACAACCATTCTGAAACCTGCCCTATCCTGAACCAATCTCATTGTCTCTGACACACCTAATCCCATTTCTCCAGTCACTGTATCAATCCATCTCATCCAGGGCCTTCCTCTCCTGTGCTGTCCCTCTACCCATCCAAGCATGTTCTTCTCCAAGGAGGTCCCCTGGCCATGTGCCCAAAGTATATGAGACAGAGCTTCAAAATCCTTAAATCCAAGGAGCAGCTTGATTTCACCCTCTCTAGGACTGATCTGTTTGTTCTGCTGGCAGTCCACAGTATGTTCAACACTCTTCTCCAGCCCCCAACTCAAAGGCATCAATTCTTCTTCTATCATCCTTAGTCACTGTCCTGCTCTCTGATGCATAATATGTAATTGAAAAGACCATGACCTGGATCAGGTGCACATTAGTCTCGAGACTGACATCACTGCTCTTCTGTACTCTGGAGAGGTCCCTGACAACAGACTTTCCCAATGTAATTCGTCTTTTGATTTACTGTCTGCTAGTGTCCACTTGCTGTACAGAGGTAACTTGTGGTCGCTGTGAAGCTGAACACTATGACACTGGTATTTCAAATGTGATAACAGTTACTCATGGTGAACAGTGTTTGGTGGCACTCCCTGGTTGAAACAAGCTTCGAAGCAGGAATGGCATCCACTTCCATAAACAGCTTGCCTCCAGAAACCCTATGAACCTGGAGAAAGGATGAAAGTCACGCACGCCAAGTGTCGAGGACTTTCGTTCATAGGGTCACTATAAGTCGCCTACGACTCGATGGAACTTAACAATACACAACAACAGTGCCAAGAGTGTTGATTGTGAAAGCAGGTATTGGGTGCCTGATTTATGCACTGCCAAAGGAGCAAAAAAATCTTAGAAGGCAGGATTGTGAGATATTTTTTTTCTGTGGCATCAGGATTGGTGGAAGATCTATTAACAATCTCCGTTATGCAGATGACACAACTGTGCTTGCTGAAACTGAGGAGGACCTCATGCACTTGCTGCGAAGGGTCAAGGACTGCAGCCTTCAGTATGGACTAAGGCTCAACGTCAAGAAGACAAAGATTCTCGCCACTGGACCACTTGGCAGCGTCAGGATGGATGACGAGGAGATTGAGAGTGTTCACAGCTTCACTTTGCTCGGCTCCACAGTCAACACTCTTGGTACCAGCAGTCAGGAAATCAAAAAGCGTATCGCGATGGGAAAGTCTGCCGTTAGGGACCTCTCAAAGGTACTCAGGAGCAACAGTGTCTCTCTGGAGACTAAGGTGCGCCTGATACAGGTCATGGTATTTGCAATCGCTTGTTATGCATCAGAGAGTTGGACAATGACTAGGGAGGACAGAAGGAGAGTGGATGCTTTTGAGCTGTGGTGCTGGAGAAGGGTACTGAATGTACCATGGACTGCCAGGAAAACAAACAGATCCATCTTGGAGAGGATTAAACCAAGCTGCTCCTTGGAGGCAAGGATTCTGGGGCTTCGTCTGACATACTTTGGACATGTTGCCAGGAGGGACGGGTCCTTGGAGAGGGACATCATGCTTGGGAGAGTGGAGGGACAGCGCAGGAGGGGAAGACCCTCTATGAGATGGATTGATTCGGTGACTGGGGTAATCGGGATGGGTGTGTCAGAGGCGGTGCGGTTGGCGCAGGATAGAGCAGGGTTTAGAGCTGTTGTGCATAGGGTCGCTATGAGTCGGAAACGACTCGATAGCACATAACAACAACACATATTTGGGCATGTTATTAGGAGGGATAATAATAATAACAACAACAACAATAATAACAACTTGGAGAATGACAACATGCTCCCCCCAGGACCTTTTGATAAAATCTCTCTCAGAACAGTTAGTAGCGGTAGCCAAGCACTATTTGTTCTCCGGTCTCAAGGTCATGGAAGGTGATGCTCCACAGGCCACTAGATCATTGGACCAAATTCAAGCCTCTTTGATTTTCTTCATTCTTCTTTGCTCTGAATGGGGAGAGTTCAAAGGATAACACCAATAATTGCACTTAAATGACTGCTCTCCACAGGGTTTTCTGACTGTACTCTTATCAGCCCTTCAGTTTCAATTAATAGCTAAGAACGAATCTAATTAACTTGTTAGTTATAAGGCCAGAATAAATAGAGATGTAACAAGGTATAGTGGACCTATTGCTCAAAATGGCTTTCTTAGTCCACTACCCCTGACTGTGCCACACGGTTGGGTCAGAATATGCAAATAGGGTGTTTATCTATTCACAAGGGTATTGTTTAGTTTCACCATTTAAATTGAGTAGGTTCAGAGGCAAAAATTTTGGGGTCTCACTACTAGCAAGGAATAGGAAGCAAAGGGCAGTGCATGTCCTTCAAAGACAGAGATTCCTGCATTATTCAGACTGGAAGCTGCACGAGAGCAGCCAACTCAGCAGAGAACTAGAGGCCAACATGTGGCACAGCTAACTTGGAACTGCTGCCCCACCGAGACTTCACACCAGTGCGCCGGCCTGGGGCCTTCACCCATGCTGCTGGAGGACTGAGGGAAGACGACATAACTTGCCCCACTAAGGGCCTTTGAAACCAAAGGGCCTATGACCACACTTGGGAAGCTGTCTAGTGAGAAGCTGTCTAGAGTGAATGATGGTGACTTGCTGCCAACCTGCACTGTAGCCTATTAACGTTCCTGATAATCTCTGTAACCGTGTGTATGGTTCTATGAGTTTTGTGTGGTTATTGCAATGGATTTCAGACCCAGTTGAGATTGGTAAGATGGGTGTCGGCATTAGTAGAAACAGGTGCAGAAGCGTGGGAGACCATGTTTGACCTTCCAGGAATTGGTTTTGCACTGTGGAGGTTGTTGATGAGGACAGTTCCCCTTCGTGGAATTAGAAGAGGTCAGATTTGGCCATCCCCATGCTCCCTCCATGCTTTTACATGCACATTCACAGGGAAAGGCAGTGAGAATCGCCAATAAGCAAAGGAGCCCTAGTGGCCTCGTGGCTGTTCTGCAACTCCAAGGACACACTGGGAAGGATGGGCAATCTCCTCTTGTGTGATTAACTGCCTCTGAAAACCTGCTGGAGGGTCAACCATGGGTTGGTTCCAACTCAATCACACACACAAGTATATCCACAAATTGGGAGAGGCTTAGAGAAAAGTCCTGACTGAAACCCTGACTGAAGACTTTCAGGCTCCAAAACTGTAAGAAAACACATTTCTGTTCTTGAAAGCCGCACATTTGTGATACTTCTGTTAAAGCATTACTAGCTAAGTGATCTAGCCCCTTCTCTTCACCAAGGCCACCTCAAGGCTTCACCAGACTCTCGTGATAGGCAGACATCTGGTGTCCCTTTTCCTGAGAACACTGAGAAAGCAGAAAGTGACTTCTCCCTTCCCACTAAACCTTGTGGGCTCTGCCTCTCCCCCTCTTGCCCCTGATGCTGAGGCAAAAGTTTGCTTGGTGCTGCCAAGGATGATTCCACCTTCTTATCTGTTTTTGCCTCTTATAAACAGTGCAGAGTTCAGGAACTTGGTAAAATTCCAGTCTCCGTGATCATTTATTAACTTTCACCTAGTGCTATGTCCACTGTGACACTGATGTGCCAAATGTGGTAATGGTTACCCATGGTGGCCAGTGTTTGGTGGAGCTTTCCAATTAAAACAAGCTTGGAAGCAGGAGTGGCATCCACTTCCGAAACGTCTTGCCTCCGGAAACTCTATGAACAGTGCTCAGGTCTATCATTCATAGGGTCGCTATGAGTCATCTATTGTCTACGACTCAACAGCACCTAACACCACCACCACAACGTTACTTTAGGGCTCTCTGGTGGCCTAGTGGCAACAAGCTGTGCTATGATCCCAAAGGCATGCGGTTCAAATCACTGGCTGCTCTGCAGGAGAAGGATGGGCACTCGCCTCCCATCTGTGATTAACCGTCTCTATAAACCTGCAGAGTTCTGACTCCACAGTATACAACAACAATGTGACTTTAGGCAGGCCATCCAAACTTTCTGAAACTCAATGTTATCATCAGTAAAATGAAGTGATCACAGCACCTAATTCCTCCAGTGGCTGAAGACATTACGTCAGCTTCTGCAGGTCAGGCTCTCAGCACAGTTCCCAGCAAATCCTAAGCACACAATACAATGCTCTCCCCTCCCCAACACCCTGGGAAGATTACCTCTCCTCCCACTGTGCAGAGAAAACCCAAATTCCCACCAAAATTCCCCGGAACTGCTGCCTTCTAGCTCACAAACACACCTCCTCCTTCCAGGCCCGGTCTGTACCCTAATCCTTTCACACGGCTCCCCTCCTCCTACCCACCACCATAATCCCCACCAACACAAAACCTAGTTCCCTAATCATCTCTTCCAGCCCCTGCCTCCTGGCCATTAGCATGTTAATGTGCTCAAATCTCACCCTCTTAAAAAAAAAGGCTCTGCACCTTCACTTGCCCTGTCTCCTAAAGGGACAGAGGAGGCATCACCAGGTTGCTGGGCTCATGCATTTCAGCTCAGTCAGCTCAGGGTGCCTGTGTGGCACCCATGCCCGTCCCGTGCCCTTTTCTCCAAGGATCAGGAAGGTCCCCATCACCTGGTGGCAGCACTGAGGGTAAAAAGTGCGACATTATGCTTGGAAAGGTCAGTGAAAGAGAGGAAGACCCCTAATGAGAGGAACTGACACAATGACTGCAGCAATGGACTCAAGTAAACCCGAGATGATGAGGATGGCACAGGACAGGACAGGGGTGACTATGAGTCAGTGACCTCAACAGCACCTAACAACAACAATGGATTCCTCTACTTCCCTAGTGAAGTTCTTCAGGGGCCCTTCTTTCATTGCAGACTTTTAATGCCACATTGTTATACAATGAATTGTGTCCCCTAATTCATACGTGGATATGTGAACTCCCAACCTGACACCTGTGAACATGACTTTGACAGTTCTCACTGATGGCCTAGTAACTAAGAAGTTGCACTGCCAACCGAAAGGCGGGCAGTTCAAATCCATCAGCTGCTTCCCAGGAAAAAAGATGTGTAATTCACAGACTCTGAAAAACTGCTTGAGGGTCAGTTATGGTGGTAATGAGAGTTCTTGAGTTAGAGGGAAGTGATTTAAGAGTTAAGTTTACAAGAGGTCAAACTTGAACAGTGGGGTCTTAATCTAATATGAAGGAGCTGGTGGGACAGTGAATAGCTAAAAAGTAGGTGATTTGAACTCACCGACTGCTCTGTAGAGGATGATGAGGCTGCCTGCTCCCTGCCTTTGGAATCCCACAGGCGCTTCCACTCGGTCCTACACTGCCGCCATGGATCAGAAACCACTGGCAGTAGGAATCGAGGAACTCAGTATGAGTGGTCTTCTTATAAGACAGAAGAGATACAGATATGGTGAGAGAGAGGGCAAAGAGTGCCATGTGAAGACGAAAACAGGTTTGGGGTGCTGGAACCCCAAGGCCACAGTCATGACCAGCTAGGAGCAGATTCTTTCTTGGAGTCCTCAGAAGGAAACAAGAGAGCTGACACCCAGACTGTTAGTCCTAGCTCCCAGACCTGTGAGACAGGGGATTTCTATCTTTATAATTTACCCAACTTGTGCCACGCTGTGACAGTTGCCCTGGAAAACACAAGCACACGTATACAATCCCTCACCATCCCATCTGACAGAGAGCAACAAGAGCTCAGTGTATCCCTCTGTCCCTCCAAGAAGGCACCTGTCCAGCCAAGCCTAGGGTGAGGGGACTTCGGAAAGAAGGTAGGGGGACCTACCAATGACATTCAAGAAAGCCCTTGGGCCCAAATCTGACAGCATGTGGTCCCTCCTCCCCTGCCCCTTTCAGAGCCTGCTGAAGTTTGTCCGGGGCCTTTCACTGCAGACCTTTAAATGTCATGCTCTCAGGGACTGAACTGTGTCTCCCAAAATGTGTGTTGACACCCTAACCCCAGTATCCGTGAACATACCTGACTTAGAAGAGGATCAGCTTATGAGTAGAAGGTAAAGATCTAGGGAGGCCTGCTGCTCAGGCCAGGATGGCCGCCCACAAGGGGGACACCCATTTGGTGGTGTGTGGAAAAACACAGATACCAAACTGCTGCGGGAAATCAAATGCCCACTATTCACACTGTCAACTCCACACTGTCAGAATCACTTAAATAAAACAGATCATGTTTCTCTCTGGTCCATGTCTGCTCTGATAGGAGCTGCACATGCAGCACTTCTTCCTCTGACTGTAACCACTCAGTCAGGAGGACATCGTCCTTCATACTAAGTCAGCTTGAGACGTCAGCTGTCAGCTGCAAGCTTGGGAGTCATCAGGACACCCTCACTTATGAAGTTCAGGGGTGCCACTGACCCGTCAGGATTTTAGTCATAAGGGTTCTCATCTTGGAGCTTTACAGCCTGAAAAGAGGCTTCCACCCTCCTGAGTGCACAGATGTCCTTCACCCGCCAGGAAACCCACGGAAGTTCCACATCCAGAGCTTTCACTGAGGTTCATTTTGCAATTCAGTCTCCAATCCCTGTCCTCTGTGGTCAGCCAGTATTACAGATGGGTCTGTCTGGCCAGCTCCCACTCAAGAGTCCTCTCACTTGTGGGACGTGTTAGATCAGGTGTGGTCTGGTGTCCTCATGAAGGTTACTGAGGAAATGCCAAATTTTTATTAATTTTAATTACGTTTACAGAGACTTGGGGTTTACATTCATTCATTGTTGCATTTTTCTTCTCGCCCACCCCTCCCCCACAAATTCACTCTTCTCTTTGAAAAGTAAAAGAAAAATTCTTTCATTGTTATACAATCCCCTCCACCCCAAGTCCACTCCACTGTGCGGACCTTCATTCTGGACTCCTGTCATGACAATAATACCTAATAATATATCCCTTTTAAACAGTTCTCTCCGTCTTCTGTTTCAATGCAGTATACATTATTTATCCCTTTTTCAGTCTTCCCTCAACCCTGATGTCAGTCCCATTTTACAACAGTGGCACGATGCAATATGTCTTTCTGTGACTGAGATACTTCACTCAGCATAATGTCCTCCAGGGTCACCCATTTTTAATAATACTGCATGAGTTCCTTGTTTTTCAATGCAGCTAGTATTGCATTGTGTGAATATACCACAGCTTCTCTATCCATTCATTTGTTGATGGGCACTTAGGTTGTTTCCAATTCCTTGCTATTGTGAACAAAGCCACAATAAACCTGGATGTGCATATATCTGCTTGGATATCAGCTATGGTCTCTTTGGGGTATATTCCCAGTAGTCGAATTGCTGGGTCAAATGGTATCTCTATTTGCAACTTTTTGAGAAAGCGCCATATCGCTTTCCACAGTGACTGCACCATTTTACACTCCCACCAACAGTGAATAAGGCTTCCAGTTTCTCCACAACCTCGCCAGCATTTGATGTTTGCTGTTCTGTTAAATTTTGCTATTCTTACTGGGGTGAGATGGTGTCTCATAGTTGTTCTGAGACAATAACCAATTTATTTTTTTTAACAAGATCAAGGTAAGCCCCACAGGTGGTTATGGGTGTCAAAGGGCTTGACTTAACAGTCTGGGTGACAGGTAGATCTAATTATAAGGGTAGCGATCGCCTGAACTCATAGTTTCCAAGACGTGATAAAAGCTAATTGTGTTGGTTTAAAATGATACTGTAATCCATCATAACATGTGCGTTAACACTCCTGCAATAAGGTGTCAAAGAGCACGTCTCCTGCGGCCATGAAATGCCGGATAGGGCCCACAACTGAAGTGATTATGTGCTAAGCATTTCATATTGTGGAGTCCTTGGCGTGATTCAAGCAGCTAATAAACTGGCTAACTCTAAAGAGAGGAGTCAACGAAAGGAACCAGTCCTACATCCAAATCAATTCTAAGAGTTTTCTAAATCAGTGATGCTGTTGCTAGGTATTGTCGAGTATATGCCTTGGCAACATGCTGAACAACAGATCTGAACCGTCATAACCTGTGCTATCCTCAGTATCTCTGACACACTTGAGCCCACTGTTGTGGCCACTAGGTCAACCATCAGGTTGAGAGTCTTCCTCCGTTTCGCTGACCCTCCACCTTTCCAAGCAAGATGTCCCTCCCCAAGGAAAAGCCTCTCCTAACAACATACCCAAAGTAGGTGAGATAAAGCTTTGTCATCTTTGCCTTCAAGAAGCACTCTGACTTTTCTACAAAGATGGCGCCCAAAGTGAAGAAGGAAGCCCCTGCCCCTCCCAAAACTGAAGCCAAAGCAAAGGCATTAAAGGCCAAGGCATACCGAAGGGCGTTCACAGAAAAAAAAAAAAAAGAAAAAGATCTGCACATCACCCACCTTCCGGCGGCCTAAGACACTGAGACTCCGAAGGAAGCCCAAATACTCCTAGAAGAGTGCCCCCAAGAGAAACAAGCTTGACCACTATGCCATCATCAAATTTCCCCTGACCACTGAGTCAGCTATGAAGACGATCAAAGATAACAACACACTTGTGTTCATTGTGGATGTCAAGGCCAACAAGTACCAAATTAAACAAGCTGTAAAGTAACTCTATGACACTAATGTGGCTAAGGTCAACACTGATTAGGCCTGATGGAGAGGCCTATGTTCAACTTGCTCCTGATTATGATGCTTTGGATGTTGCCAACAAAATTGGGATCATCTAAACTGAGTCCAGCAGGCTAATTCTAAATATAAATTTTTCTCATCATAAAAAAATTTTTAAAAAAAGCAGCACTCTGGCTGCACTTTCTCCAAGACATATGTTTGCTCTTGTGACCATTCATGAGATATTCAGTACTCTTCTCCAACACAACAACACAAGGGCATTGATTCTTGTCATCCATTCATTAGTGAAGGGCCCCTGTAATGAGATCATTTCTTTCCCAGGCCACAGAGAAGGGGAGAGATAGGCGAAGGAAGGGAGGTGTGTGTAGGCTGCAGCATGTAGGAAGGCTACTTCTTTCCTGGAAGGGATGCTTTCCTCCACTCCCGAAAAAAAATTGGTGAAGTGGGTGGTTACTTTAGGCATCTTGCCCTGTCTTGGTGGTTCCAGTGCTTAGAATACAGTAATAAAGAGATCCCAATCCCTTGTAACTTGTCAAAGTGAGGAAGAGGAGGGTTCCTGTGTTCTTTAGAGAGGACAGAGCTGAGGGACGGGAGGATTCCAGGCTTCCTGGGCAGCTGTGCCAGGGACACACAAGGAGATGATGTCCCCAGAGAAGGGAGGGAGGAAAAGATCACTGGTATGCTAAAAAAAGGGCATGCTGCTTCTTTCAGGTCCTCAGTGATGGAGGGAAGCTGAACTCCAGCCTGGGGGAGCTACACAAAGAGGTACATCCAACATTTCTGAGGTTCCAAAGCTAAGACACATTTGAAGACTCTCTTTAGGAGAAGAATGAAAAAGTATAGGACCTTTGAGGGGGCTTGTGCAGATGTGGGACCATAACACTTAAACATCACTAGCTTCAAGGTGAACCCACCTCTTTTTTTTTTTTCTCTAAATAATTTTAATGAGCATTTACAGAGATTTTAGATTTCCATTCATTCATTCATTCATTGTTGTGAACCCACCTCTTCATCAACATCTCAGCAGAAGTCAGCAGCATCTAAGCTAATGTTTGTTGTGTGCCACAGAGTCAGAAACAACCTATAGCGACCTTCCAGGAGATTTTCAGAGACGCATAGGAAGAGACTGCCTATCTTTCTCCTGACCCAGGAAATGTCTCCACCTGCAAGTGCCCAGTTAGGCCTTTTCTGTGCCCTTCACTTGAGAAGTGAGAGCAGAAGTCTGAGAGTTAAATTATGCCCCCAAGACCCTCCTCCACAGACCAAAGAGTCAGGCTGGGGTTCGCATGGGGGAGCAGACACGCTCCTCCCCTACAGATCTCCTGAAACAGTCTCAGGACATAGAGGCTACAAGGAACAGGGCTTTAAAACAGACTGGAGTTTGGGATTTGAAACTGGACTGGAATGTTGAAGGCAGTGCCTGAAAAGACCCTCCCAGCTGTATCCCACCTAGCTGACATTCTTCAAAATGTGTAATCCTTGATTTATGATGGGGTTCTCGTTCCACAACTCTGTTGTAATTTTTCACCTAAGTTTGGATACCTCATTTCTTCAAATCGTTTTGTTACTTTATTTTTATTTTTTTAAATAATTTTAATGAACATATACAGAGAATTTGGATTTCCATTCATTCACTGTTACACTTCTCTACCCGCCAAGCCCTCTGCCTCCGCCCCCCCAGTACACTTCTCTCTTTCAAAAGTAAAAGAAAGACTCCCTCCCTGGTACACAATCCCCCTGCACCCTTCCCACCGCCCCAAGTACATTCCACTATGCAACCTTAATTGTGGACTCTTGTGATAACCATAATACCCTATCATACATCGCTTTTAAAT
>NW_006399996.1:3096834-3118383 GCF_000299155.1 Elephantulus edwardii | reverse complement strand
CGAGACATTGATATGTTCTCGATGAAGATAATGCTCTAGAGATCAGCTGGGTAGCTATCCCACTTGTGCTTTTCTCTGAATGTCTGACTCCAAGGAAATGTCAGTTTAGAGCCTGTGAGAGCAGCCTCTGGTAGGTAAGATAGGTCAAGGTGCTCCGGATTAAAGGCAGGTTGATTAAGCAGATGTGCAGACACAGGTGTGGAGCCAAATAGAGAAGGGCATGCACGTGGTTGTGGCAATCACAAGGGGAGGTCAACCACTTGGGGGACCTCACTCAGGCCTCAGTTGTCTGGGTGTGCTTACAACTGGGGTCCCTATTCAAATTCCAGCTGTCCGTCTCCCACCCAGTGGTTTTCATTCACTTGTCCCTGTCCAGTGGTGCTCACGCAGTTGCCCTTGCACTGTGGCTCCTGCCCAGGAAGGCTCCTGGGTCAAGGGGACTCAACAAGACAAAGTCAAATTTCCACCAACCCACTCGCCTCTGGCTGGTCTGCAGTGTCCACAAAAGTTCCGCCAAATTATCACTGGGCCGCTTTTTCCTGGGCAGTTGGCGTGCCCTGAGAGCCCTCAGCCAAATTCCCACCAGTGGGCTCAACCTTGGGAGCTCTCCCAGACAATAGGCATTGCCCAAGAAAACCCAATTAGGATCCTACCAGCCTTTCTCATGGCAGATCAGTCCCACAGCAGCTTGATTGGTGGCTTTAGGTGATGGCTGTCTCCATGGTGTGCCTTTGTGTGCTGACTCAGAATCGTATTGTCCATGGCTGTTGTTGTGTTGCATGAAGGAGTCTCTAGTGGCCCTGGAGCACCACCAGGGGGTTGCAGGGTTGTGGTGAGGCCACCAGGGTGTGCCAAAAGTGTGGAGGCATGGGATGGTGGTGGGGTGGTGTCCCTGGACACAGTGCTGTGGCAGGGATGGGGGGGTGCAGGGCTTGGACAGCGCTGGGAGTTAGGGGTTGCAGTCTGTTTCCAGATATTAAGCTGCCAAGTCACCAGTCTTCAGCAAATAAGACTTACTGCACGTAGCCCTGCTTGCGCGCCTCGTCGCCCTGCTTGCGCACCTTTTTTTTTCCTTTTTGAAAGTGAAAGCAAAGGCAGTTTTATTAGGAAAGATAAATCCCAGAGTGCGAGGCTGGTCATTTCTCAAAAAGCAAAGAGGTGGAGAAAAGCCTTCTTTTTTGTTTTGTTATTGTTGCATGCCATCAAATCAGATCCAACTGGCACAGGAAAAGATTGCCCCTCCTTCTCCAGCAGAGAATCTGGTGGATTCAAACTATGTGTCTTTGGGATTACAGCACAGCTGCTTGCCAATAGGCCACCAGAGCTCCCGAGAAAGACCTTCTTAATGCTTTTTATTAGTAGATGTTTTGACATCTTCATTTGCACTTGGAAGTTGGGAAACATGATGTACAAACTTAGCGGTAATATTTTAACATAGTATGTCACACATATTACTAATGAGAAGTTGTAAAAGGAAAACAGATGGCTGTAAGTATGGTCCATTTGAACGTGAACAGTCCTACATTGGGGACTGTTTTGTTAACACAGACATGGTAAATTAGGAGTTTAAACTGCACTCTTAGAACAACCAAAAGGTCTAAAGTAGGATGGCTTTTAAGTTATGTCTGAGCTCCTGAGCCTGCTTCCTGATCCAAACGACTGACAGGCCTGTAGCCCTTGGTAAATTATTGCACTTCTCAGATCCTTAGTTTTCAGGTGTGTAAAAGGGGTTTCTTGAGGAGAAGATTGAGCTGTGGTACTGGAGAAGAGTATTAAATATACCATCCTAGGACTGCTAGGAGAACAAACAGGTTCATCCTGGAGAGGGTGAAGCCAGGCTGCTCCTTGAAGGCAAGGATTCTGAAGCTCCATCTGACACACTCTGGGCATGCTGCAAGAAGGGACTAGTCCTTGGAGAGGGACGTCAAGCTTGGGAGGGTGGAAGGACAACGCAGGAGGGGAAGACCCTCGATGACACAGACAGACTCAGTGACTGGAGTAATGGGGGTAAGTGTGTGAGAGACAGTAAGATTGGCTCAGGATAGAGCAGGGTTCAGAGCTGTTGTATGTAGGGGTCGCTATGAGTCACAAGCAACTTTACGGCACATAACAACAATAACAAAGTAGATCAATAATCCTTAGGGGCAGACAGTTTTCCCTGAGATAGGATCAAAGACTTGGTTCTGAGTGGAACAGGATGGAATGCTCCTGGTGGAGGTGACAGATGGCTTTAGTTTGGACGGGCAGGTCTCCAGGTAGTGACAGGACTGATTAGTCCTGTCCTGCAGGAACCTAGACTTCTAAGACATTATCGCTCTCCTTCTCTCCTACCTTCCTATCTGCCCCACTCCTTGCTGGCGGCACAGAGAGCCATCCTCCCAGTCCCCAACTTCCCTGTCAAACATAGAATTTCCAGAGGCATGTGGTTTAGGAAGTGGATGCCACTTTTGCTTTTGAACCTGAATTAATCTGGCGAAGGGTAACCATTATGGTGTTTGACACACCTACAGCACAGAGTTTAGCATCACAGCAACACAAGTTACTTCATTCAGCACAGCAAACAGACAGACCACTGCTATACCCCTTAAAAGAGTATTCATCCTAAAATCAATTAACACTTGGCTAAGGGTCCTACCATATTTTTTAAAAACAGGCACGCCCACCAAATGCTGCTTGACTAGAAACCAGAGACCCCCAGCCCACAGCTCATTGTTAGTCAAATCTGGCAAGTCCAATCAGCTGATACCTGCTTGTGGATGAAAAAGAGGGAAAAAACAACCAAATGTTCCATATGTGACCCTGATAGAGATGCGAGAAACCATCTTCCAGTAGAGACTAGGGTCTTAAAAACTGGAGCAGCCACTTAAGACACAACTATAGGTCTTTTCCTGTCCAGAGCAAAGGAGGACAAAGAAAATAAGTCAAGAAAACGATCAAACTAAAACTTAATGGGCCATACAAATCACAGCTTCTATCAGCCTGAGACCAGAAGAACAGGGTGATGCCTGGCCACCACCATTGACCACTCAGAGCAGGATCACAATAAAAGGTCCTGGTCAGAGTGGAGATAAACACAGAACAAAATTCAAAGTCAAAACCCGCCAAGATAGACTGGTCTAATGAAGATGGGTGGAACCCCCTAAGACCATGGCCTTTAGACATTCTTCAAACTCAGAATTGTACCTACTCTTGGGATCACCTTTTGCCCAGAAAACAGACAGACCTACAAAGCAATTATAATACTGTGAGGAAATGTTTCTCAGGGCAATCAACGACTTGAGACCAAAAGGGCAGCATTTTCTTTGAAACAAAGTTTAGAAGGCAGGAAGGGAGAAAACGGAAATGGGGAACCCAAGGAGGGTGTGTGAAGAGTGCTGCTACATTGAGGGGACTGCAGCCATCACAAAACAAAATATGTGCAAACTGTTGACTGGACTACACAGCCCTCACCAGTCTGAGACCAGAAGAACAGGACGGTGCTTACCTACTACTGATGGATCTGATTTTCTCTGTAAACTTTCACAGTGCACTTGGACACACACATTAGGTCATCATGAGCTGGACTTAAGTAAACAGGTAGTAGCAGTGGATGCTGCTCCAACCTGGATCTGGCTTTAGACTCAACCAACTAGGCAGTGCCAAGTGAGAACACTGCAGGGATGGCAGTGATCAGACAATCCCTTCAGGCCAAAAAAACAGCATACCACGAAACCAGAGGAAAGTATACCTTTATTTCAACCCCCACCCTCCCAGGACCCAAACAGCTCAGCATATGGCTTGGTGCCCACAGTGCATGATCCAGAAGATCCCATGAAACAGCCCAGCAAGGTAGTATTACAAATCCCCACCGAGAAGCAGTGTGCCCCACTGTCTCACAAGGAAGGTGCTTGGGGCCCTATGCAGACAGAGGTGGGGACAGGGCTCATACCCTGAGAAGCCCTACAGAGAAAGGCGCCAGGCGAGCTCCTAGGGCTGCAGCCACTGTGGAAGGTCCTCACTTGGCTGTCACCAGTCCCAGCTGGGGGTCTTCCCAAAGGCAAGGTGCGTACAGTATGAGCCCTTGGGGTAGGCCAGCTGGCAGAGGTAGTGTAAACACATCTGAAGGTGGGAATGCCTAGTGACCAAGCCAGGTACGCTCAGGGAGGAAAGTATCAGGAATGATGGGAGGACAGTAAGAGGCTCAACAGTTAGATAGCTGGCTAGATTCAGGAAGAAAGGTTCCAGAGACATGGTGGGGAGGTGGAATTGTAGGGCAGAGAGAAGCCTGAGGTGCAGTCAGCATCAAGACTGAGGAACAGAGAAGGGGAGACAGAGACAGAGGGGGAAAGACAGGAGACTTAATCGTCCCTCTTCTCTTCCCCCACTGGCTCTGCTCATCTTTGTGAGCTCTGGGATGCAAAGTCCCTGACTTCTCTCTGCATAAGGGTATAGGACTCTCATCACAACCTTCTCCTCCAGTCCCTATCTGCTGACTTGACACTGTGGTATCTTATCCTACAGAGAGCCTGGCTCAATCTTGCCTGTCTCATGCCCACCCTGTGCTGTGTTTGGGCACAGACTGCTCTGGTCCAGGCTGGTCCTCCTCTTCTGGGGTACCCTACCTGAGCCTGACCCTCATCCAGGCTGTTCTTCCTTGAGGCTCCCTGAAGCACCCTGAGGCCCTCCCCTGGCCCGCACAGACGGGCAGGCAGGGAGGGAAGATTAAGGAGGGATGTGGCAGGGCTAGGAGAGTGGAGGAGCACCCCTCCCTCCCATAGACAGGCCCAGTGCCAGCAAGGTGGAGCCTGCCCTCCAAACCCTAGGACGAAGTACAGAGAAAATGTTTACGTTTACAAACTTAAATAACATCTTTCCAAAGTGTCAGTTTGATCTTTAATTCATCATCTCAATTCAAAATAGCTTTAAAGTTTCACTGAAATTACTCACTGGAGCACCACCACCTTAAGGAACCAGAACCTATGAGTGCTGGGTAATAGATTTCTTGCGAACTCTCTACATTTAGGAAGAAGAAAGGGGCAGGTTACCAGTTTCACTAATCTGTCAAGAACAACAACAACAACAAAAAATTAACACCCAAAATATCAACCTCTAGGAGGCTCCTATGACCCTAACATCTTACTCTAAATCTACATCCAGAGCTCAAAGGACTAGGGGCAGCTGGTAGGTTTCTAAGTGTTCAAAAAAATCTTATCTTGGAGCAACAGGAAGGGGGTGGCGACTGAGAACTGAGGAGTGAAAGCCCTGACTAAGGGGGATTGTCATTCCTCAGGTCCAGCAGAACGATGCTGAGGGGCTGACCTGTTCTTTTGATTTCAAGAGAAGGAGAAAATCTAGAATACATTTTTAAATGCTTTTGTCTCTTGACTTTTCAGGGCTAGACCCAAATCAAAACCAAATCAAACCAAACACTCACTCCCTAGGTTAAAGAAAACATGTCTGACAGTTTCCAGCTGGGTTCTTAGGAAATCTTAGATTCCAGGGATCTGTTGTAGACAGAGGCTGTATACACACTGGGAGCTCTGGTGATGTATTCAGCAGGCAGCTAACAGCAGTGCCCCCTGACAGTATGAATCCACCAGCAGCTCCTTGGAAGAAAGATGGCACTCTCCTCCTATCTGATTTATAGCCTTGGAAAAGCAATAGAAGGTCAAGTATGAGTTGGAACAGACTCAATCACCTTGAGTGAGATGAGAGAGTTGTACACCGGGTTGCGATGAGGAGGTGCCAACTAATGAAGACTTACCAACAACAGGATAATTTTGTTTCAGGCATTGAAAACTAATGCATCCAATCAACAGTTTGGTTTAGTGGGTTTTAGTTCTATGTACCCATTAAGAGGGTAAGGAATGTCAGAACTATTAAATCAAGCTTTTCAGACTTCTATTATGTTTATGGTGGGGTGTTTTGTTGTTTTGTGTTTTTGTGGTGTTTTTTTTTTAAAGCAGCTGTATAATCATTTTTGTAAAATAAATTGCTAATGCTTTAAACATTCTGGAGTACCACATGTTATTAGTGGTTTTATGAGGAAATTATATTATGGGAGAACTTTCATGATCTGCTTTATATATTTCTTTAATGTTTTTGTAAACCTAAATAAAGATTAAAAAACTAAAGAAACAGAAAATTAATGTGTATATATTTTGATGGAATATGTGAAAATGCAGAATTCTGGGAGTGGTTCAGCATTTTGGACAAGCTCCCTAGCGATACCAGTACTGCTGGTCTAAGGATTTAGTTCATCCTCTGCCTACTTCCTCTGTCATACCCCTGGTCAGTGATAGCGTACCTTTGGGTACTGGACACTCACCACACCTTACACCTGGGGGACAGCTGCTAATTTCTCCCAGGAACCACAGGAACAGCCAAGAACACCAACAGGGAAAAGTGTCCAGGCTCTGGAACATCAGAGTTCCACAGAAGAAACCAGCGGGGGAACTCAGCAGAGGCTGACATTTATTGTCAAGGTCTGGGTAGACTTTACCACTTTCAGTTCTACCACGTGCTCAGCAATGCCCAGTTAAGCAGCCATCTACTACTCCCTGAGAGTTCTGGTTAGTCAAGGTTTAGTGACTTTGGTTAACTTCCTTACATAAAGCTTTGAAGCAAGCTTTTCTCTGCGCTTGGGAGAGTTACCCGGCTATACCTACATGCAAAAGAACCAGTTTCTAACATAAGAAAGAGCTACGGATGAGGGAGGTTGAGGCTAAAAAGGAGCCCACTCCTCCACAGGCCACTGGACAAGCCCTGCGAGGGAGGAAAAGAAATCATCTACTCCTCTGGGGTTGAAGCATCCAATCCCAGATCCTCCTTTACTGGGCCCTGAAAAACAAAAATAGCCCCCACACTAACATCCCCTGATGAGCTCAGGGTCCCCAAAGGACCTACACAGCCCTGTATCCTGAGGCTAGCAGTTCAAAGCCAGGCTGTTAAAAGGTGGAAGGGGCTGTGGAAACCACACAGGCCAACTCTCATTTCACCATGTGGGGGAGCCCAAGCCCAGAAAGTGCGTAAAAGTCACACAGCTGGCTTGCAACCAACTCTTGTAAAGGCCCAGAATCCTTTGAGGCAGAGCTTGACAGAAGTCACTGGCCTTCGCCAGACTTTTGGCCACCCATAGCAGCAACGTTCAGGAAAAGGACCTTCCACAATAATCCTGAGAGAAAGAGCAATGTTTCAGACAGAAATTGTGGGAAATGGTCACAGGGTTCACTGAGGAAGAGGAAGGACATGGTGTAAAACCTCGAAATCAATCGAGAAAAGTTTTTCATGTTTGTCTGGTGGATGTTGCTCAGGAGGCTAAAGAGGAATCCTATTGTTGGGCCATCGCTTCAAGCCTGGACTCATTCCAGAGCTGCTTACTGCGTCTGAATTCTGAGCTGGTGCTCTGGAAACCTGCATTTTTAATGGATGCCCAATCCTGGGGGAATGTGACTTAGTGAAGCATCCTATAGGCAATGCTTGGCCATATGGCTAGGGAAGAAGAGCCTGTTTCCCAGGAAGCATCTCCCAGAGACTTGAGGGCCCTGAAGTCTGGGAAGGCAGAGCTGAGCTCAGGGTCTGGCCTACCTGCCCAGAGGCTCACTTTCCCTGGAACTGGCCAGGTCTGGCTTTCTCCAGCTTGAGGCGCCTTTCAGGGGGGATCTCTTGGAGGCTGATGCCGTGGTTACTGGCCCTGTGGGGAGCGGGGATCAGGGATCACAAAAAGGAGGCTATGAAACGGAGACACAAGGACAGGGGGACCACCAGGCCAATGCCCATCTCTCGCCCCTCACCCGGGCTGCAGATCAGGCGGCTTTGGGATAGGCTTGTTGAAGCCACGTCTGCCCACCAACCAGTACGTTTCCTCGGCGCCCTTGCCCTGGCAGACACAGGTGAGAGAGGCACTTACTGACCAGGTCTAAGTGGAACTGGAAGATGTGGGGTAGGGGTCCAGGAGGGGCTGGGACACTAGGGTGCAGCGTGGAACTCACCTTCAGCTCGGTGCGACCTCTCACCTCGATCTGGAAGCCCTCGTCCAGGGCACGGAGAATGCGCACGCTGCTCGCGTTCACGTGGATCCGGTAAGCTGGGGCGGCACATGCGCAGTGAGCACAGGATGTCCCTCCGCGGCCCCTTTCCAGAGGGTGTATGTCTGCAGCGCCATCCCCCCATAGCCGCTTTGCCCAGGTCCCTACTCACGCAGCCCGGTGGACTCCATGCGAGAGGCGGTGTTGACAGTGTCCCCGAATAGGCAGTACCGTGGCATGGTGAGGCCCACCACGCCCGCCACGCACGGGCCTGCGGAGATGCGCGGGGTTGGTGGGCGGCAGGGCCTGCACCAAAGCAAACCTGCCTGCCTGGGTACACTATGCTTGGGTAAACCTGATTAGCGCCTCACAGTCTCCACAAATAAGCACACCTGGGGTAGGGGGAGAGTTACCCGAATGCAAGCCAATGCGAATGCGCACGGGCACCTCGGGCATGTGGCGCATGCGGAAGGTGCCCACTGCGCTGAGGATGTCCAGTGACATGTTGGCGATCTCTGCTGCGTGTCGCTGCCCATTCCGCTGAGGCAGCCCTGAGGCCACCATATAGGCGTCCCCAATGGTCTCCACCTGGGAGGAAGGATTGTGTGCATTCAGTGCGCTTCATCACCCCCCTAGTGATTCTCCACTCGCAGTCAGTGTTGATAGTCTCTTCCTGTAAAGACTTAACAGCCTTGCAAATTTTGAAGAGGGTCACAGTGAGTCGGAACAGATCCAATGGCAGTGGAGTTTAGGAGACCTAAACTGGATTGGAGCACTCTGGTGGCTTAGCAATAAGAAATTGCTCTACCAGAGCAAAGGTTGGGATCGACCAGTTGCTCCACGGAAGAAAGATGGGAAGTCTTATTCCTTGCAATTTACTGCCTCTGAAATCCCATTAAAGAGTCAGCTAAAAATCATTTCTGACTCATGGTACACAACAACAACAAACTAGGGTCAGTACCAAGATCCTAGGAAGCCATGCTGGAAGAGGGCGGTTCTGAGATGTGGGAGGCTAAGGGGAGGAGCTAAAAGACAGGGAGGCTAACAAAGAGGGTTTGGGGGTAGGTGGGATTCAAATGAGCAGGCAGAGATGGGCTGGAGGCAGATGAAACGAAACCGGAAGTCAATTCCTTTGCCTCCTACACACTGCACCTTATAGACATCGTGAGAGCCAATGATGGCATCAAAGAGAGTGTAGAGGTCGTTGAGCAGGTCCACCACCTCGATGGGCTCACTCATGGCTGAGATGGTGGTGAAGCCCACGATGTCACTAAAGTACAGGGTCACCTCCTCAAAGTATTCGGGCTCCACAGGTGTCCCAGTCTTCAGGGCCTCAGCCACAGACCTGGGCGGGGACACATGGTAAGAATACCTAGAAGCCCCCTAGTCTGGTTGGACAAGGGCTGCCCTCCCTGCTGGCACTGACGGTGGAAGCATCTGTGTGAGCAGCCGGTCCGTCTTCTGCTTTTCCAGCTCCAGCTCTTCCGTGCGCTCCCGGATGAGGTCCTCAAGGTTGCTGGAGTACTGCTCCAGCATCCTCAGCATGGAGTCAATAATGTTCATCTTCCGGCCCTTGTTGATGCCCTTGAACTAGCAGAAGGAGGAAACTTCTCTCTTATGGGGCTGAACAATCCCTGATCCTCCCCAAACCCTCTCCGGTGATCTACTTTATCACGCACAAGGTGGGGTCAGGTACTATGTTTCCAAACATTAATGGTAGGCATGTAGGAAATGAGGGTTCAGAGAGGTCAGGGTACTTCTGACAAGGTCTTTCTGCCAACCACATATTTAGTTCTCAATGAATAAAATATTTCCCCCTGGGTGTCTTCCACTCCACAGGCCTCTCCAGCCCCCACTAAACCTCAGGCTCCTCCTTGAGAGGTGATGTGGGAAGCCGGAAGTCCTGTCACCCATGCCTCGGGTCCTAGTAGCCAACCCAGCCCTAGCCCAGATCCAGCCCCTGACCAGGTCGAAGGTGCGGTCCATGGAGGGCCGGAGGTCTGGCTGCTCTGCCCAGCACTGTTCCATCAGCTGGATGCATTCCATGGGAGCCTGGTACATGGACACCAAAGGCCGGCATGGTGGGGAGGAGCTCTGTACCCTCTTCACCACCTCTGGGGGCAGGAGGGGACAACAGGAGACATGTCAGACCCTGGCCTGATTGTTGAAAGGAGATGGGGAGGCTAGCAGGGCTTCTTTTAAATGAGAACTCTGTGGGAAAGGGGTGCCCTGGGGGTGGGAGGGTTCAGCCAGCGGTGACATAGCAGAGATAATAAGGTTGGCTCAGGATAGAGCAGGGTTCAGAGCTGTTGTATATAGGGTCGCTCTGAGTTGCAACCAACAAGATGGCATGTAACAACTATACAGCAGGGAGTTTACACACTTTCTTCTCTAGCTCTCAGAATATATGATAGGTCTTATCTTCGTTATTCCCTTAGTAATACCTCTGAGCCCCTGAGAAATGAGAGGTGTCTATCCTATCAGCTAGAGGTCCAGGATCCAGACAGGGAGGGGTCCCACATCACCTGAAGCTTCACTGTCCACCGCACTGACTCACCAGCCCTCAGCTCTAAGGGAACCCTTGCATCGTAAAGCCTCAACCTGAGATTTAGATTTAGGGTTGTGGGAAAGCAAAGCTGGGGTCTGGCCTGCCCTAAACACAGGGTGTGACTCCACCCAGACCCCTGAAGATTGATGGATGGGTGTACCCTCGGGAGTCAGCTCCAGCATGGCGTAAGGGGTGCTTCGGCACACCACCTCCTGCATGATGATGCCCAGGCTAAAGACATCGCCAGCCAGTGACCCCCTACGCTCCAAGGAGGGGTCCCGAAGCAGCTCCGGGGCTGTCCAAAGCTGGTCTAGGAATGGGGAAAGGGACACTGAGGGCAGATCCCACTCCTCAGACAGGACTTGCTCCCAGTTGTCCACTCACCATTATCAACCCCACGCCCCTCTGAAGCATGGACCTGGAGCCTGGCTCACATCTCCAGAGGTCAGCTCAGAGACAGCAGATGAGTCGGTGTGGGAGAGAACCCACCCCCTCTCAGCACACGCTTTGCCTAAACACACCAGATCTTCTGGCACAGACCCCACCCTCCACATCAACCCTCCACAATTCCTTTTGGAAAAAAGGAGTCCAGCTTTTGGAAGTGAGAGAGCACAAGGGTGAAAGATGGGAAGGAGGGAGAAGCCATTAAAATGTTGGGGATCCCGGAGTACTGAGAGATCAGCCAGGGATCCTACCCTCGACGTTCTGGGGCTTCGGTAACACCCTCTGTGCTTCCAGTAGGCGTCCATGGCCATGGTCAGTGACCTTGAGCACAAACCTCCCGTCCACCACGCAGTTCCGGGATTTGAGGCGCCCGTGGGCGACACCTCGATGATGCAGATACCTCATCCCCTAGAAGACGGGGTGTGGGCAGCCTCGGCAGAGCAGATCCTCGTCAGCCTCTGCCCATTACAACCCACCCTCACAACTCACACCTTGATGAGATCCAGCAGCAGGGAGGACTTGAACATCCAGTCCAGCTTGATGTCTCTTTGGGCGAGGAGATCATGAAGGGAGCCCCGGGCACAGTGCTCTGAGACCACAGCAATGACACCATTCCCTGGGGAAGTGTCACCAGGTGCCACGAAGAGTCCCAGGTACAGTGCCACGTTCTCGTGTCGCAGCTCCCGGAGCTGAGGGGGTGAGGTGACAGCTAAGGGGGTGAGGTGATAGCTGAGGGGGTGAGGTGATAGCTGAGGGGGTGAGGTGACAACTGAGGGGGAAGGGGTGGAAGCTGAGGGGGAGAGGTGGATAATATTTAAAAATATTGAATGAAACTGTAGGGCATGTAAAGAGATTCCTTCAGCACATGGTATTTCTCTTTGGAAATATCCATAGCTGACCCTGCAGTGAAGGCAGTTATTCCCCCATCCTGGGAGATCTTCTTTCTCATCTTTGCTCATTTTTCTCCTGCAGGGGAGCTAGTGGATTTGAACCTTGTGCCTTTGTGATTGCAGCACAGTTTCTTACCACTTCTTAGGCCACCAGAGCTCCCTGTCTTTGGGGAAAGGCAATATAGCATAGCCACATGGTTTAGCTGAACATTATGGCTGAAAATACATTCTGGCAGAGGTGATCACTACTCAAGCACGTTTTGACCATGAAACACCGGACTTCTGAGTCTTAAGGAAAAACACCTCATGAGGGAGGATCCCCATCCTCCCCATTGGATAGAAAAGCCTTTGGTAGAATAGGGAAAAGGTGGCATTGCTGTCACAGAATCCCAGAAACTGCTTATACTGGACAGCGCAGCTTGGGCCAAGTGTATCTCTCCCCCACCCCCATAAGCAGTGAAGCCGCAGACCTCACACTCCTGCTGGGCATGTTGGGAAAATGGGGGCTGTCTTGGGGACTGGTGACCTTTCTAGCTTTTTTCATCCAAAAATGTCCAGTGAAAGGGTTTCTTTGCACTTTATATGCCCACTGTAAAAAAATGTTAAACTATACAAGTGTCCACCTGGGTCTGTCTGCAGCTGTGTCCAGGAGCTGTGGAGGGATCAGGAAGGAGGCCAGGCCAGGGTAGTGGGGACATGGGGAAGGGCACTCAAACTGGAAGGGTCAGAATAAGCCAGGCCTCTGTCCCACCTTCCTACTCCATTCAGTATGCATAGGTCCAGCAAGGGCTATTCAGCCTAAGTGGTCAGTGGTCTAGAAGAACATTCACTGTCATTCTCTCAGTTGGGACTCAGACATCCCAGTGACTATGGAGACAGTACAGAACCAGGAGACATTCTGTTTTGTTATATATAATGTTTCTTTGAGCTGGACCAACTCAACAGCCACTAATACCATTCACTCAGCATTCACTAATCTCTATAGTTCGAGACACTGGATGTGGTGAGGGTAAGGGATCTTCACTCAGCTTACAGAGTGGATAACAAATATGCAAGCATATAAATGAACGCACAATTGCAAAGTGTGATAAGAACTCCAAAAGAGAGAGGATGAGAGGAAGCCTGGTCTACAGAGGGCCCAACACACCGCTGCTAATTCCTACCCACAGCCACCTTCCTGGGTTTTTTATTTGAAATGTAAATCTTGAGGTGGCATCATCTTTCTCCTGAGCTGGCCTGTGGATCTGAAGTGCTTAACTGAAACCTCCCTGTCTCTCCCACATCAGAGTCCAGCTATGAGCCCAGCAACACTCCACCTCATCCCCATCCCCATCCCATCCCAAACTCTCACCTTTGAGAAGACTGTCTCAGTTGCTGGGCGGACAGCTGTGTGCTGATCCCCTGGGAATTTCTTCAGCCAAACCCAGTCTCCCTGGAGCAGAGAGAATGAAGATTGGAAATTAGATCCCTTCGCTGTTTATTAAATGCTATCAAGTTACTATATCTCAGAGACCCTATGATGACAGAGCTGGAGCTGGCTCTCTCCTGTGCTCTCCTCACCATCTCTGCCATGTTCGAGCCCACTGTCACAGTCACTGTGTCAATCCATCTTGTTTTTGTTTCCCCCCGCTTCCTCGTCGATCCTTCTTGTTGAGGACCTTCCTCTCATTCTCTGACCCTCCACCTTTCTCAGCATAATGTCTTTTTCCCAGGACTGGCCCCTCCTGACAATATGCCCAAGTATGTGAGATGAAATGTTATCATCTTTGCCTCTAAGCAGCAACCTGGTTGCTCTTCTTCAAAACACATTTGGTTGTTCTTTTGTAGTCCCTTAGATGCCTATAATTTGAAAAACCCTAGAGCCCTACATTTGCATTGGCCTATTGCCCCAGAACACAGCTCCCAAGTGAAGAAGAATCCAGGGGTTGATGTCTGCCAGTTCACTTCACAGCCAACTGCTGGGAGCATGTCCCTGAGTGAGAGATATGCAGAAGGTCTGGATGGCTGTCCTCACCACCCCAGATGGGCTTACTCACACACAGCCCTATTGCAGCCAGCCAAGCTATTACCACAACAGTCACTGATAACATCCATCGCAGCCTCATCATCATCCGCAGCCACAAGACAGCACTGTACCAGTTGTCAGGATCCAAGGTGGATTTGGCTGGATTGTACTGCCTGAGCTCTGGATGTCATTTTCCTTTGCTACTGGCAGACTGACTTTCTGGGTAACACACCTATGCACATGTACAGGGCCCCATGCTCAGAAGGGCTCCAATCTTGATAAAATTATCTGCTTCATCTTCTTGAATTAATTAAGAGGCTCCTAATTTCACAGCTGGATAGTTAATAAGGAATAAGGATGACAGAAGAATTAATGCCTTTCAACTGTGCTATTGGAGAGGAGTACTGAATATCCATGGCCTGCCAAAAGAATAGATAGATAAATCTTGGGAAAGGTGCATCTAGAGTGCTTCTTGGAAGAAAGGATGGTGAAACTTCATAACCTGTACTTTAGGCATGTTGCTAGGAGAAGCTATTCCTTGGAAAGGAATATCATACTTGGGAAGGTGGAGGGATGGTGAAAGAGAGGAAGACCTTCGACCAGATGAACTCATAGAGTAACTGCAATGATGGGCTTGAGTGTGTCAGAGATTATGAGAGTGGTATAGGATGGGACAGGGTTCAGATTTGTTGTTTATAGGACTGCTATGAGTAGTACTCAA
Organism: Elephantulus edwardii; assembly: GCF_000299155.1. Classification (NCBI taxonomy): domain Eukaryota; kingdom Metazoa; phylum Chordata; class Mammalia; order Macroscelidea; family Macroscelididae; genus Elephantulus; species Elephantulus edwardii. The sequence continues at coordinate 3,103,769 of NW_006399996.1, read as the reverse complement.
CTTGATGACACCTAACAACAACAACAACATTTCATTTTTTACTGGGCCCTGCAGACAATTATGTAGCTTGTCCTATCTGTTGGAGGAGGATTTGAATTAGAAGAGAATCCTGGAAGTTCAGTATTGACCCCTAAGGGACATCAGGAAATAAATGTGGGTAAGTCTTTTTTAATTGTCATACATACTAGATGTATTTAGTGGACAGGGCTAAAGATGTTAGCGATTCTGCAATGTAGTCCCACACCTGAACCAAGAACATCCTGCCAAAATGACAATTTCAAATACCAAAAGCTCAAACTCATTGCCTTTGAGCGGGAACTGACTTAAATCTTACCCTTCATGGGTTCCTGAGGCTGTCAATCACATATCTTTCTCCTGTGGAGCAGCTGCTGGACTTGAACTGCCAGAGAGACCTGGCCTGTGGGTTAGCAGCAGTCCCTGTGGCCCAGGATATCATAGCAGAGGCACAATAGTGTCTGACAGTAGAGACTGAGCAGCAGCTATGATTGTTTTAAGGGACATACTTGGGGCCTCTGTATTCCAGCATATCCCAGAATTTTCGAGTTGATTCTCCTCTTGACCAGCTAAGCTCCGAGAATTGCTGTCATCATCTTCCATCCATCTCACTACATTCAAATTTGCTGACTCCACAGTTATTATCCTAATCCCCTTTGGGCCACCCCCTGGGAGGCTTGCTCTTCCTGAGTCTGATCTGAATTGGGTAGAAAGGCTGGTTGCATGAGAGATAGCGCATCTGGATGCTCTCCATCCTGCACAGTCCTTGTCCTGGGATGGGTTCTATACAACCAGAGACCACATTGCTGATGCCTCCTGTGCCCCAATCTTTCTGGGAAGGCCTGGATCACTGGAGGAGTCAGACCTAGGGGGTTCCCAACAAGGGAAGGTGTGGCCTCAGTGGTAGTCCCTGGAAGGGCCTTCCCCTTTCCACTTCCTGCCCTCAACTCAGGCTGCAAGCATCTAGGCCACCGGGATCGGCTGCTGAGAAATACTCTTTTGCATAAGGATTTTGTAAACACTTCTAGCCATTTCTTTTGAGGAATCCATGACTTTCCCTAGATCTCATCCAAACTCCCATCCTCCTTTCCTGGAGCCTCTGGGATTGGACATGACACCCTAGCAAGCTCAGGTAGCTAGTAAGGAGATATGCTGCCAAAGGCACACTTGTTTGAATCCACCAGCTGCTTCACCGGAGAAAGATGTGTGATTTGCTACCCCAGAGAATCCACCAGAGGGTCAGTCATGATTTGGTTCCAGCTCAAAGGCACACATAACAACAACCATTCCTAGAGAGAATGGCAGCCCAGCTCTTAAGCCTCCCTCTCACTCCTCCTCCTCCAGGGAGGTGGTAAGGCTTACCTCATAGATGCCGATGTTGGAGGTGTCAGTGGGCTGGTTGGGGACACTGCGAATGTCTGACACACTGCGGGCAGCCAGGCTTGATCGACTCCCCTGGATTACCTGAGGGACAAGAGGGAGAGCAAGGGATCAGAGTATATAGTCTGAAGTCACAGCCCAGAGTTAATTAGGTAGCATGGATTCTGGAGATTAAAGAGAGAAAATTAGAGAAGATGATAAAGACATTCCTCCCCAAGTGTGCTGCACTTTACAGTTTATGAAACAAATTTTTGTTTTGTTGTGAAGCTACAGTAAAAAAAAAATGTTCATGAGTTTCACCCAACAAGAAAGCAGGCAGGACGAGGTAATATCCCTACTGCATTGATGAGGCTGCTCCTTAGAGCTGAGAGCTGGGGTAGAACCTAGGACTGCCCATGTGAGTGAGTGAGTGTCCTGGGAGGGGACTAGGTATGTGAGGAGAGAACAGCTGGGTTTCAGCCTCCAGCCTCACCCACCTTCCTGGAGTTGCTTCTTTGTGGGTGGAGCAGGGTGATGTCATCCAGAGTCAAGATGATCTTGTTGGGGCCAGAGATCATCTGAATGTGAAGTAGCCGGTGTCTGGCGGGAGAAGATGTCCTCTCAGAGAAGGAGCCCAGACCCATGAGAAGGAGCCAGCAGGGAGTGGGGCACAGGTAATGCTGGCTCAGGTGGAGCAGGGGCACCGGAAGGCTGACATCCCCTGGTACTGTGCCACCCCTCCCCAGGAACCCCATTGTCCCCTTTCTACTCCTGTGGCCCCTGCTGTCTTTGCTGCATGGGTTCAGTTCTGGCAGACAGAGAGCTAAACTTATCTCTGACTCACTTTACCCCTACTCACCTCAGGTAATGGGCCAGGTATGCCCCAATCAGCCCCACTCCAACCACCATAAGGAAACCGAGAAAGACTAGTGCGGGCTCCACTCCTGGGGGAGGCAGCAGGGTACAGTCAGGCACCTGGCAGAGGTGAGGGGTCTCTCTGGGAAGTTGTGGAATTCTGCCCACAATAATGTCCCAGTGAAGATGGGGGTGGGACAAACACACACACACACAGAGTCACACACCCTCACCTCCACTGCAGATGACGTTGGGGTCGAACCAGCACCAAGGGTCATACCCAGGTCCATGTCCCCCCTTAGGGAAGTGCATTGGGGTCCCAGAGGAAAGAAGGAAGCCCCGGGAGGGGTCCAGTGTGTGTGTGGCAAACAACTGGTCCCCTGTGGCATCTGTGTCCAGCAGTACAAACGGGGCCGCCTCAGCTCCTCCCAGGACCCCGCAGAAGCCAGGGGCCTGGAGCTCCTGGGCATGTTGAGCCACGGCTGTTCCAGACACCCAGCCACCACCTCTGGCTGCCCGGGCCTCTGCAAAGGCCCTCGCCAACAAGGAGACTGCATCATAGATGGTGCCGAAAAGTGGGGACACCTGCAGAGGGGGTACAGGGCTCAGGATCCAGAGCCGTGGCTCACAGACTCTCACCCGTCCACTCACTGGGCCGAGTCCCCAGGCTTCTCACTGTTCCCATTGTCCAGCACATATGCCATCATCTACAGCACCTCCTCACCTTCCTTTCAGCTGCCCTTGCATACACTTGTCATTTTGCCTATCCCTGTGGGGCGCTCTTGGTGGTGCAGTAGTTAAGAGAGAGATGGCTATTCTAGAGCTGCTAGACTGCAGCTTGAACCCAGCAGTGGAGGAAGATGGGGCCGCTTGTTTCTGAAAAGGCACCAGCTTTGAAAGCTCCCTGGGGCAATTCTGCTCTGTTCTGTAAGGTCACTATGAGGGGACTTGGTGGTAGTGACTTACTTACCATTCAGGAATCCCTGGATGGTACAAATGGTTAACATGCCTAGCTGTTAACAAAAAGGTTGGTCTACTTCCAAAAAGTCAGCTACTGAAGCCACTTCAGAGCACAGGTCATGTGGTCACACTGAGCCTAAGGCCCCAGTACCTGGAGCCCGACCCTCCACTTACCCAAAAGTTTTTCTTCCCACATGCAGATTTCTATATTTGCTCCTTTTCGCTCCCCAACACTACCACTTGATCTCATCACACGTCTTCATTATTCCAGTTCCCGTCTCACAAAGGGCAACAAATAGTATGTCCCAGGCACCACACAAGCACCAGGGATACATTGGTGTACACGAGGGAGTCCCTGTCTGCAAAGAACCACTTGTGGAAGGGACAGGAATGTGAAGATGGTGCAATGTGGGACATGGTAGGGGGATCTGAGCTAGCTGTGACACACAAAAGAGGGGTCCCAACTCAGGCTGGGGGAGGGGCAAGAGGGAAGGAAACCTCTAGATGAAGTGACCACAAAGCAGAGAACTAAGGGGTTAGTCAGAACTCATCAGGTGATCAAGGGAACTCTACCGTAAGAGAGGAAAGTGTATACCCAGCAGCTCAGAGGCAAAAAAGGGGCAAATTTAGGGGACCAAAATCTGTTCTTTTCTGAATGAAGCATATACTTTGAGAAAGATGAGAGAGAGGCAGACACAGAGGCCTCTAGGAAGATGGTGCCTCTATCCAGGGTGAGGGAAGTCACTGGGAGAGTTTTGAGCATGATATGGCCACATGGTACTGTGTCCTGAACCAAGGCCATGGTAGTGAGGGTGGAGAAATGTGGATCCAAATCTTTAGAAAGATGTCTGGATGTGAGGGAAGAAGGACTGGAAATGGAGGGTGACTTTCAGGAGTCTATCTTGGAAAGCTGGGTGAAAGGTCGTGCCTCTTACTGAAAACCCTCCATATTTTGCTCCCTTTTGCTAGTATTAGGAAGTTCTGGTGGCCTAATGAGTAAGGACCTGCACCACCAGCTCAAAGACAAGTGGTTCAAATTCAGAGAAAGACGGACAATCTCCTCCTGTGTGATTTATGGCCTCTGTAAACCTGCTCGAGGGTCAGCGATGAGTGCCTCTGACTTGAGAGCAATGAGTTTGAGAGCCTTCTCCACCGACTTACTCACCTGTCATTCTCTCTTTCCTGATTTTGTCCCTGTCCCACCACTGTTGTCTGACTTTTATTCTCCTCATGATTATTTCTATCCTTTCTCCACACTGGCTACTGCAAATCCTCCTGCAGGAGGTTCAAGGGCTCTGGTGGGCTCTTTTTGGGTCGGAGATAGGGAATTCTATTTCAAGCTCCACTGACCCATAGCCATACCCCATCTCTCTGCATTTGAGAAGGGCCTCTGTAGTGGTTGCTTTAGTGACCAAAAACATTCAGAGTCCCTCTATCTGACTGGCTTCTTGTCTTTTTTTGTCACTGAGATATAGCTAAATGGTCTAAACCAGAATTCCAGGGATACCAAAAATCCTGGATATTAGCTGGATGCTGGTGATAAGCTATACATTTAAATGACTGTGGGGGTCCCTCCCTCTAGCTAGGGACAGTTCTACTTCTTAAAGGATATCAAGGCCTTCAACAAGTTAAAGCTACCAGATTAAGCCCCAGAGGACAAACTCTTCTGAACTAGGCATGACAATTGGATCTGCATCCTCCCACCTCCCTGCTCTCTTGAAAACCAAAAATTAAAAACTAACCCCACACTGGACCATCCAATTCACAGCACCCCCATATATGTGAGCGTCCAACTGTGCTCCCTAAGGTTTTCCATGGATGATTGAAAAGCCAGGGATTGAGGTGTCTTTGGATGGACTTGAACCTCCAACTCCAGCCTTTCTTTAAGCAGCCTAGCTTGTTAGCCATTTGCATCATGGGAAATTTCCTTTTGAGAACACCAGATAATTATTATATATTACGTGATTCTGAGAATGGGCTTGCTATGAAGGAGATTACAAAAGACACTGCAACTTAAAACCCATCAGCACTTGCTTCCTAAGCTGGATGTGGGATATCACATTGCCAACACACTCAAAAATCCAAAAATAAAAAACTCTTCAAACTTACTGCATGGCAGTTACCTTCCATCCACTACTGTAAACCTTAACAGGAGACTGCCTGTGGGGATTCAAAGCACACTACTCTGTATACACTACTCTGTTGATGTGAGGTGCTGTTCAGTCGAGTATGCCTCATAGCAACCCTAAGAACAACATATCTGTACCCTGTGCTATCCTATGCCATCCTTATCATCTCTGATACAATTGAGTTCATTGCTGCAGTTACTCTGTCAATCCATCTAGCTGAAGGTCTTCCTTTCTCTCACCAACTCTCCACCAAAGCATGATGTCCTTCTCCAAGGAACAGCCTCTCCTAACAACATGCCCAAAGCTTTATCATCTTTGCCTCTGTTTGTTCTGTACACAAGCCCCATCCTCCCAGTCCATCCCACCTCCTTGACCCCAATATACTAAGATACCTCAAGACAGACCAGAGTCTCTAGCCAGGAAACTACAGAACAACTAGTTGTTGTGGTGTGTCATGGAGTCAGAACTGAACCCTCCAGAGGTGTTTCAGAAAGTGTAAATCGCTCGGGAGGAGATTGCCTATCTTTCTCCTCCAGATCAACTGGTGGATTTGAATCACATGTCTCTGGGTTGGCAGCACAAGTCGTTACTATTAAGCCACCACAGCTAACCTTCAGAGCAACTAGAGCTGCTACTAATTTTCTCCCCATTAATTCCAACCTCTCTCCCACCGACCTCATCTTCCCCCCATTCTGCTAAGCCACTTCTCTTCCAACTTCTGCCCGCGTCTAGCCCGTTCCCCTCTCCCCTTTCTCAGTCGGCCCCGGCCCCGCACCTCCTTTCGCGGTTTCAGCTGTCCCTATCGCTGACTCCCCTGTCTCCTCCCTCTCCCCTGGTCCCTGTACCTCCTGTGGATCGAGGTCAGGCGGCAGCTCCTGGGTCTCCTGCGCCCTGCGCAGGCCATCCAGCACGCTGCCCCCCGGGAGACAGTTGCGCGTCAGCGTGAGCACAGCGTCGTGGGCCTTCCGAAGCCGGGAACTGTTGGCCAGCGCGGTCAAGGCCTGGGCACCCGGGGACACAGCATAGTGGAGCGTGTCGAAGGGCAGGAAGACGAACGAGCCGTCGGTGAGGTCAAGCTCCTCGGCGGCCTCCAGCAGGTGGCGCTGCTCCTGGCCGCCCAGCAGCACCGAGTGCATCACCATGATCACCGCTGCGGGCACAGCTCGGCTCGTACCTGCCGCCAGTGGGCCCCGCGGCCGCCGCCCGCCCGGCGATGAGGACGGGGCCGAGGCCTACCTCTGACTCTGGGCCCGGCTCGGACCCTCTTCAAGGCCTCCCGGGCACCACCGACGTCTGCGGGCTCCATGGAGGTCACCAGAGCCACGGGCAGGCCCCGGTCCCGGAGCGCAGCGGCCAGCGCGCGGCCGGCCTCCACCCACAAGTCTTGCGGGGCGGTGACCAGGGCCACGCGCGCCCAGCGGAAGGCCCGCAGCAGCGCGTAGAGGGCGTCGGCGGCCGGCGTGCCGGCGGGGGCCGTGGTACCCGCTGCCCGCGCCCCTGGGCAGCCCCAGGGCACCAGCGCGACCCCAGCCTCGCTGGTGAGGAGCTCGGCCGGCCGGCAGGCGACGGGGTTCACTGGGCCCACAAGCCCCGAGACACGGGCGAGCGCGGCGGACA
>NW_006399996.1:3078687-3084583 GCF_000299155.1 Elephantulus edwardii | reverse complement strand
AACTGGGGAGGAGGGTAGAGAAAACAGTGCAACAATGGATGAATGAAAACCCAAAATCTCTGTAAATGTTCATTAAAACTAATAAAATTTAATAATTTTTTTTAAAAAAGTTACAAATAGAGGTACAATTTGAACCAGCAATTCCACTACTGGGAATTTACCATAAAGAAACCATAACTGCCATCCAAGCAGATATATGCACATCCATGTTTATTGTGGCTTTGTTCGTAATAGCAAAGAGCTAGAAACAACCCAAGTGCCCATCAACAAACGATTGGATAGAGAAGCTGTGGTATATTCACACAATGGACTACTATGCACCATTGAAAAACAAGGAACTCATGAAATATGGATGACTCTGGAGGACATTATGCTGAGTGAAGTATCTCAGTCACAAAAGGAGAAATATTGCATAGGGCCACTGTTGTAAAATGGAACTGACATCAGGGTTGAGGGAAGACAGAAAAGGAGGGGAGAAATGATGTATATATTATTGAAACAGATGAGGGAGAGAACTGCTTAGAAGGGATATATGAATGGGTATTCTTGTCATTATAGAAGTCCAGAGTGAAAGGTGCATAGTGGAGTGGACTTGGGGGGGGGGGCGGGGAGAATTGCATAACAATGAAAGAGTTTTTCTTTCTTTTCAAGGAGAATAGTGAATTGGGGAGGGGGAGAAAAGTGCAACAATGAATGACTGGAAACCCTAAGTCTCTGTAAACTTTCATTAAAATTAATTTTAAAAAAGAGGATTTCTAAAATAAAACATATAAAGTATGTAGCATAAAGCAATGAATGATAAGTTTTAAAACATTGAAATAAAGTTTCTAATTTTTTTAAGACATATCAGCCAGCCACCCTGCTAGTTACTGGCTGTGGGTCTTGGGACCATAGTCTCAGAGGACATCAAAGTCAACTGGTGTAACACAGGTCACACACAAGGACCATGTGCTATGTATTATTTTGTTAACTGGTGATTGAGGTCTTGGAAGCTTTGGAGCAGCCATGCTAGGTGAAACTATTGGTCTTGTCCTGTTCAAAACAAAGAAGAGGAAAGAAAAGCAAAGATAAAACAATCAATCTAAAAGACGTAATGCGCGCGCACACACACACACACACACACACACACACACACACTTAAGGTTTGCTGGTCTCATACACACTTATGGGACTAAGAATCCTTAGTCACCCTTTGAACCGGAAACAAAATTCATCCCTGTAGCTCAACTTTCATCCAAATAATTTCTCAGTCTTGTTGCTATCAATGGGAGCTGAGTCATGTCATAGCTGACCCTCTAGCTTAAAACACGCAAAAATGGATTGCCCATATTTCTCTCACAGAGCAGTTGGTGGGTTTGGACTGCCTGCCTTTGAGTTGCCAATACAATTCCTAACCCATTAGGCCACCAGAGCTCCTAAATTTCATATACATAGAACAATACAGCGGGGAAATGGACAAAAAAATGAACAAGCAAATAAATCACAGGAGCATCAACAAGAAAAATCTAGAAAGAAAAAAAAATGTTCTATCTCACAAATAAGAAGATGCAAAATAAAGCAAAGAAATATCACATCCATCAGATCAGCAAAAATAAGAAAGTATGGTAATATCAAATGTTGAAATACATATGGGGAACACCACCCTTTATGGCAATGTAAATTGGTGGACGATTTGGATATATATCCAAATATATATATATACACTTGAAACAATTCCACTTATAAGAACCAAACCTAGAAAAACTAGCACCTATTTGTGTATCTGGAGAACTTCATAAAATGGCCTAATTTACTAAAAAAAAACCACTTAGTGACTTGTTATGTGCCAGGAACTTCTGTAAGCTCTTTAGTAACAAAGACCATAGTCATTGCAATCACTTGCTGGGATAGAGTGCCACCGTCACTGTGGAGGTGAGCTCACACGTGCTGGCCATCCTGACAATGGTTCAGGATTGACAGCGTTTCAGGTCTGCCATACTCAGTCAGAGCGGCTTTAACAGTACTTATCTACCTAGTGCGCTAGTCTTTGGGGAGTTGCTCAGCTAACCCAAAGGCGGCTCCTCTCTGGCAGCTCAAATAAAGGTACCATGGCCCTGGGAAAGAAAGATGAATAATCACCTCCCTTGCTATATACAGCTTCAGAAAACCCACAGGAGGGTCAGCTGAGTCAATTCCAAATCCACGGCAATGAGGTAAGTCCATCTTTGGGCAAAATAGAAAAACCTGTGCTTTTTGATGGTGGACACTTACATACTATACTAGTTTCTGCATGGCTTGAATATTTTCTAATTCGACAATTTGAAGCTTTTTTTTTTTTCATTAAAAAAATGCATGGTAGAGTTGCAAAATCCATTAGGTGTCAGTGTTTGTTTATGTTCATCTGCACTCTGCTTGTCCCGTGTCTCTCCACTTCTGATATCATCTCTGCTCAGAATCACTCCATTCAGCTCTTGGTCCTGCAGATAAGACTGAGGGCCCAGGGTGGATAGTGATTTGGCTAAAAGGATAAGCGCCCTATTTCCTTCTTAAGGGCGCTCTGGTGGCTTAGACTTTAGAAAGTTGTACTTCTTACCCAAAGGTGGCAGTAGCGGTTCAAATCCACCAGCCGCCCGCTCTCGGGGAGACAGGTGGGCAGTCGCCTCTTGTGCCATTTACAGTCTCAGAAAACCCAGGGGAAGGTCAGCCATGAGTGAGTTCCCACCGGACAGCAATGAGTGAGTGCAGGCAATCTTCTAAGGCCGGTGGCTGACAACTGTTTATTGTGTGCTGTAAACAGAGCTGAGAGACTCAGAGTTCTCTATCAGTCCCGGTGCTCCAGTCAAGGTCGAACAGTCAGATTCCAGGCTCCACACTGCCCTGGCCCCTGTCTGATTTCCCCTGCTAGAGCTTGTGTTTCTTATCCATTGCCTGTTAAGTGTGTATTCAGTCTGTAATGTACAGAAAGCCACACACGTCAAGTTACATAAAGGGCTGCAGGAGGCTTTAAAAGAGCAGCCTGCTAGAGTCACTTGAGGGCAGAATTATGTTTAAATCCAGCTTCTATAAATAATCTCGGATACAGGAGGAGCTTGGCTTCCTCTTCATTTAAGGAGAAAGGGAAAGTGTCCCCCAATCCCTTAAAATCATGAAATCTGGAGGAGCTGACAGAATGACTTTCCTGGGAGGTTACTGCAGCAGCAGATAAGGCAAAATGATCCTTTAAATGAGGCAAAACTGCGGTTGCAACCAGTTTACCCTGAATCTCAGAATAGCAGATAAATCCTGGGGGAGTCTGATTCTAAAGTAATAACAATTCAAGTCGAGTTAGAAAGGAACACTGAATATGGAAAATAAAGAGAGGAAGCTGGATTTTATAAAAATGTCGTTTGTAACAGTTTAAAAAAAAAAGAGAGGAGGAACATACATTCTTAGGTGTGAAATTGCTCTGGGAAAAGAGTCTACATTTAAGTCTAATTGTTCTAATTACTTCCCTTCAAAAAGAGGCTGTGCCACTTCACCCTTCACATCATGGAGAAGAGGCCTCTTTTCTAGCACTAACGGTGGGCTTTGTTGTTCCTTATCTTTTTCCCCACCTAAATTGGCAAATAAGGTCCTTGCTTTAATTTTCATATCTTTAATTATTAAAAGGTTAATAACTTGTCACGTTATTGATGATTTGCATATCTTTCTCACGTCTGTTCTTTCATTTTCCCATTTTCTCGTGAAGTCTTTCTGTTGTCCACTTTGAGCTGTATGTTGCTAACTTGTCCCCCTCCCTCAGTTTATCCTATGTCTACTCTAGTTGTGTTGACTTTTGTCATGTATTATCAATTTTCCATGGTCAAGATTTGCCAGATCTCTCCTCTTTGATTTCTAGCTTAGAGATCTTATATGAAAAGACCAGCTGCTTTTTTTCTACTGATGAAAATTGTCAGTGTACTGAAAAGCCAAATAGACTCCACTTTATGCAGTACTGCATTTGAGTAACAAAACCCATGTGGAAAATTTTTACCTAGAGCCTTAAAGTTTTGTCTTGAACTGCTTCCCAAAACAATAACTGCTATTGTTTATAACCCAAAATGTAGATGTTTTGCACTCTGTGTACTCTTGAATATATCACTGTGCCCTTGAAATGTTTCAACAGCAGAATGTTGTAGCAAGTAGCCTAGATTATTAAACTTCCTAGCCAATGCTAGGGGATAGGTGACCCTGCCTTGTTACTGGAACACCCCCCACCCCCGGTACAGATAATAAAGGACCTTACCTGTAATCCTGTGATGTATGTCTCTTGATTCTTTCAGTGTAACCGTACAAGAATAAGGGATGCATGCTCTAGCGGACCTTAATGAGCATCCCTGGGGTCCACATAGAGTTGATTCCCAACAGAGAAGTTGTTTTTCATGGGATACTAGAAAGCAGTACAAAGTTTAAGTTCACCAATTGCTGTTGGCCAAGAAATAAACCCAAGTCTCATGGACTGAGCATAAGAAATCAACACAATAACTTGAGGAGGAAGCCACAAAGACTGTGCAGGCCCAATTGAAACTCAGTACCTGTAAGGGGTGGGATAATTCTCCTCTGAATAATGTGGTAATGTGAGCTTTGATTACAGGTATGACCACAGCATTGTCTGGAGACTTTTCACATGCCAGACAATTTAGGCTTCTTGCTTATATTCCATCTTGCTTATATGCCATTCTTGCTTATATTCATTCTGTAATGGGAGTGGATCTGTCACATGTTGTCCAATATACTGGTACAGCCACAGGGAATATTCAGAGAATGGAAGTGAATTGGCATTTATAGGTTGTGGTAAACTGAATAAAGGACCCCAAAGAGAACCAGGTCCTAATCTCCGATCTCTGTATTACCTTCTACAGCAAAGGGGTCCTTGTAGATATGAGTAAATAATGACTCTTGCAATGGGGAGATGATCCTGGATTATTTTTGTAGCCTCTAGTTTCAGTCACTGGTGTCTTAATAAGGAGAAGGCAGAGGCAGATTTGACCCAGATGGCAAGGTGATACCAAAGCCAGATGCTACCTTTTTGGTTTGGAAAGTAGAGAAATGGACCAGGCGCCAGGAAAGGCTCTTAAAATTCTAGTTCCTTTTGGGTCAAATCCAACTCATGGAGCAAAATGAATAACTTTTTCCGTCGATCTCCAGGTCTTTTCTCCAAAGTGGGCTCAGATCTTTACTTTTTGGGTTATTGAAGAGTGTGACTAAGGAAGACAGAAGAAGAATTGATGCTTTTGAGTTATGGTGTTGGAGAAGACTACTGAACATACCATAGACTGCTAAAAGAACAGACAGGTCTGTCTTGGAGAGGGTGAAGCCAACCTGCTCCCAGGAGGCTAGGATTTTGAGACTCCATCTCACATACTTTGAGCACGTTGCCAAGAGGGATCAGTCCTTGGAGAAGGACATCATGTTTGGAAGGGTGGAGGGACAGCATGGGACAAGAAGACCCTGGATAAGATGAATTGACTCAATGACTGGGATTAAGTGTGCCAGAGACAATGAGGTTGGCTCAAGATAGAGCAGGATACATTGGGTCACTATGAGTTAAAGGTGACTCGGTGGCACATAATACCAACAACATGTTAACTTGTGCACTATTTAGATCTAGACACGGGCACAGATTCCCCCTGGAACCTGCAGGGGAAGTGCAGCCCTGCTGATTTTGGCCCAGTGAAAGTGATTTTAAATTTCTGGCCTCCAGAACTATAAGCACAAGTAAGTGTTCTGGGATTTCATTCTGTTATTAATTTTATTTTTAGATTAATTTAAACTTGTTGTTGTTGTTGTTGTTGTTATGTGCCATCGAGTCGTTTGCGACTCATAGCGATCCTATGTACAACAGCCCTAAACCCTTCTCCAACCCTGTGCCAATCTCATTGCCTCTGACACACCCATC
>NW_006399996.1:3071938-3078587 GCF_000299155.1 Elephantulus edwardii | reverse complement strand
GCAGGCGGGCGGCAGCCAGGCGGGCAGCCAGGTCGGGGCGCGCGCGTGCAAAGATGGGGTCGCAGGCCCAGGGCCCCAGCACCCCGATGGTGAACACGGACGAGCTGGCTGGGGGCAGCAGCAAGAGCAGCAGGAGGAACGGGAGCCTACCCAGGGCCCCGGGGCAGAGCCCCCAGTCCCAAAGCCCACCCGCCGCGTGGTTGCTGGTGGTCATGGCCAGCATCCGTGAGCCCAGACCCCGGAGCTCCCACTTCCCGGATTAACCTGTGTGCTGTCTTCACTTCCACAGCCCCCACCGCAGGCTTAGAAGAGTGGAGTGGGATCAAAGGCTCGGCCTGGAAGCCCCCTCCTGCTTCCTGCCCTCGCGTTCTTTACTTTCTCTTCTCCGTGGTCAGAGCCATCCAGGGTCGGAAGGGACACGTCCATGCCCTCCTCTGATCTGTCCTGGCAGGCTGGATCCGGGTCCAGGGAGAGGGGCTTTGCTACTCACAGGAAAGTCTGAGAATGGGGCCCCCGGGGCTGGGGTGAGGGGTCAAAGGTGGGGGCCCCCTTCTGACGCCTGCCCAAAGATATCCTCTGCCAGCCCGGCACAGGGCGGGGGTGTGGGAACAGCCGGCCAGAGCCCTTAATCTCCCCAAGCTGCTTAGGGTCCCTAATCAGTCCAGGAGGGGCTGGCGCAGGACAGTAGCCTGGACAATGAGATCTATCCTGGGGAGCAGGTAGCCAGGCTGGCCCTTCCCTTCCATCCTTACATCTCCCAGCACCAAAGAAGTTGCACACCCACTTAACCGGGCCCTGCCACAAGTTGTACCCATTGGATCAGGTGATCCTTCCAACCACTGTTTCCAGTTCTACCATCCAAGCCCATCCTTTGGATGAAAAGTCTATTTCCCAGAGACTCTGCCCATATTTGATTCTGTCCATGTCCATTTTTCCATCCCTAGAAAACCATCCCTCTGGCATTCTTGGGAGAAGGCAATAATATAGGAAGAGCTCTGGCTTCCCACAGAACAGGGTTGAAATTCCTCCTTACTGGCTTTCTGACTTTGGGAAAGTGGCTTGCTTTCTCAAAGTGTTGTTCTGAAAATTGCCTTTGACAATGAGAACAATTCACTGACAGCAAGACTAGCTAAGACAATTAAAGAAGACTAAGGTAGAAAGTGGTGTTGGAAGAGAGTACTGAATATTCCATGCACTACCAAAAGAACAAACAAATATATCTTGGAAAAGGTGTAACCAGAGAGCTTCTTGGAGGCAAAGATGATGAAGCTTTGTCTCTCATACTTTGGGCGTGTTTCTAGGCGAGGTTATCACTTGGAAAGGTGCAGCTTGCTTGGAAAGGTGGAGGGTATTCAAAAGAGAGGAAGACCTCCCAAAGAGGTAGATGGACAAGGAGACTGCAGCAGTAGGTTCAAGTGTGTCAGAGATGGTGAGGATGGCACAAGATAGAACAGGGTTCAAGTCTGTTGTTCATAGGGTGGTATGAGTTGACTCCCTGGCTCCTACAAGACAGTAGAGAGACAGGGAGCTCTGGTGACTTAATGTTGCAATCCCAAAGGCAGACAGTTCGAATCCATCAGCTGCTCTGTGGGAAAAGGATGTGCAGTCTCCTCCTGTGCTATTTACTCCCTTTTAAAACTTGCTGGATTTTCAGATTCTATGAGTTGGTTCCAACTGAGGGCACACAACAACAAGGTAAAAAGAAGGCTTGCCCTACCAAACACCAAAATCTATTAGGAAGCAATAGAAACTGAAGCACTATGGTGTGGGCACAGAGAAGAGCAAATCTCTCACTAGGACAGAGAAGAGGGCACTGAAATAAACCCAGTAAAAATGGAAAGGTAATGTCTGAGAAATCAGGCATTTCTCGTTAGTAGGAAAAGAATGAGCTTGGTAAGTAGAGGTGATTAAGTTTGAGGTGTTGAACACTAATGATCAGATAAGCAGATGGATTGTGCAGTGACAGCAAAAATATCATCCAGGAAGAGAGCAAAAGGTTGTTACAAAGACAGAGGAGAAGATAAAAATAGATGTCAGAAGAGCCTGAAGATTGCACTAGAGCATCCAAAAGCCAAAACAAAGGGAAGTGACACCAAATTAAAGATATGAACAGAAGATTTTAAAAGGCAGCACAAGAAGACAAAGCAAAGTCTTATAATGAAATGAGCAAAGAGCTGGAGTTGGAGAATAAAGTGGAAAGAATTCACTCAGCATTTCTCATGCTGAAAGAATTAAAAAACAAATTCAAGTCTTAAGTTGCAACACAGAGAGATAGCTTGGGCAAAATCTCAAATGTTTCAGCAACCATCAAAAGAAGATGGAAGAAATACATGGTATCATTTTAATGAAAAAGAATTGCCTGACATTGAAATATTTCAAGAAGTTCCATATCATCAGGAGCCAATAGAGATGAAGGAAGAAGTTCAAACTGCATTGAAGACATGAGCAAAATATAAGGCCCCATGAATCAATGGGATACCAATTGACATGTTTCAAGTAACAGATGCAGCCCTGGACATACTCACCAGTCTGTGTCAGAAAATTTGGAAGACAGCTACTTAGTCAACTGACTGGAAGAGATCATATTTATTTCCATTCCCAAGAAAAGATCCAACAGAATGTGGAAATTATCAAACAATATCATAAAAATCACATAAAAGCAAAATATTGCTGAAGATCATGTAAAAATTGGCTTGAGTAGTGCATTGACCAAGAACTGCCAAAAGTTCAAAGTAGGTTTTGAAGAGGCCATGGCACCAAGGATGCCACTGCTGAATATGAGCTGGATCTTGATTGAAAGCAGAAAGTACCACAAGAGTATATATTTGTGTTTTATTGACTCTTGTTGTTAAGTGCCATCGAGTCGTAGACGACTCATTGCAACCCTATGAATGAAAGACCTGAACACTTGTATAACTTTGGTCATTTTTCCATGTTCATAGAGTTTCCGGAGGCAAGCCGTTTCGGAAGTGGATGCCAACTCCTGCTTCTAAGTTTGTTTTAATCAGGAAGCTCCACCAAACATTGTCCACCATGGGTAACCATTATCGCATTTGGCACATCAGTGTCACAATATTTAGCTTCACAGCAACCACGAGTTACCTCTGTACAGCAATGCACAGGCCAGTGCTATACCACCTAGAAGAATGTTTGACAAAAACAATTTATATAATTTTTGTCTTCTATTTTTATTGACTATGCAAAGATTTATTTGACTGTGTGAATCATAGCAAACTATGGCTAACATTAGAAATCCCAGAATTCCCAGAATACTGACTTGTGCTCCTACAAAAAGTATACCTAGATCAAGAAGCTGTGTCCAAATGAGCAAGTAAAAAACTGCAAGATTTAAAATCAAGAAAGATGTGCATCAAAGCTATATCATATTTTAATTTTATACTGGGCAAATCATTCGAGAGGCTGGACTTTATGAAGACGATGTGTGATCAAGATGGAAGATTCATCAACAACCTGCAATGTGCAGATGACACAACTTTGCTTGCTCAAAGCAAGGAGAACCTAAAGTGCTTGCTGCAGATGATCAAGGACTAGAGCCTTCAATCTGGATTGCATCTCAACATCAAGAAGACAAAAATCTTCACCACTGAACTGATAAGCGACATCATGATAAATGGAGAATGTATTGAAATTGTCAACAATTTTGTTATACTTGGACCCACCCTTGATACAAGCAGTCAAGAAATCAAAATATATTGGGAAAAGAATGGGGAAAGAGTGGATAAATAATGAACATGGCAATAGAACAGATGAGGGGAAGAAATGTCCGAAAGGAATATATGATTCAATGTTAATGTATGACAACAATCTGGAACAAGGTGTACATTTCAGAGTGAGCTATGGGGAGAAGGGTGGAGGGGGAAGAAAATGTGCAACAATTTTTTAAAAAGAAATAAAAAATATATTGCATTGAGAAAGTCTGCTGTCAAGGGCTTCTCCAAGATATTAAGAAGCAGTGATAGCAGTTTAAAGTTAACCTGACTCAAGCCATTGTCTTTTGAATCATTTGCTATGTATTTAAGTGTTAGATAATTAATTAGGATGGCAGAAGAGTTGATGTCTTTGAGTTGTGGTATGAGAGAAGAATACTAAATATCCCATGGACTACAGAAGAATACACGAATATCCCATTGCAACTCTATGAAGATAAATGTGGCATCAGGATTGGAGGGAGACTCATCAATAACCTGTGTTATGCAGATGACACAACTTTGCTTGCTGAAAGTGAGGAAAACTTGAAGAGCTTGTTGCAGAAGATCAAGGAATGCAGCCTTCAGTATGGATTGCATTTCAATGTCAAGAAAATAAAAATTCTTAACACCGGACCAATAAACAACATCATGATGGATGGAGAAAAGATTGAAATTGTCAATAACTTCACCTTACTTGGATCCACAACTAACACCCTTGCTACCAGAAGTCAGGATATAAAGTGTATTGCACTGGAAGAGTCTGCAGTTAGGGACCTTTCCAAGTTATTGAGGAGTAATGTCAGTTTGAGGACTAAGGTGCATCTGATTCAGGCCATGGTCTTTCTGATCACTTGCTATGCATCTGAGAACTGGACAATGAGTAGGGATGACAGAAGAAGAATTGACGCCTTTGAGCTGTGGTATTGGAGAAGAGTAGTGAACATCCCATGTATGGCCAAAAGAACAAACAAATAATCTTAGAGAGGGTGCAGCCAGAGTACTCTTTGGAGGCAGGAATGATGACGCTTCGGTTCACATAAGTCAAACATGTTGCTAGGACAGGCTATTCCTTGCAGAGGGACTTAATGCTTGGAAGGATGGTGGGTCGTTGAAGGAGAGGAAGACCCTCGAGCTAGTGGATTTGCATGATGACTGCCACAAAGGGTCTAGTGTCTCAGGAAGTGTGAAAGTGGCACAGGATAGGACAGGGTTCAGAGCTTTTGTTCATAGGGTCGCTATGAGTTGTACTTAATAGTACCTAACAACAACAACAACATGAAATATCTAAAGAACAAATAAATTTATCTTGGAGAAAGTGCAAGGATGGTAAAATTTCATCTCACATACTTTGGATGTATTGCTAAGAGGGGACAATCCTTGGAAAGGTGGAAGGTCAGTGAAAAAGCCCTTCAAATAAATGGATAGACATACTGCAGCAATGGCCTCGAGCCATTGTTCATACGGTCGCTATGATTCATATACAACTTGGCAACAGAGAATTAACAGAGAAATATGTTAACTTCTTGACTAGTTGATGAAAATTAAAAGCAGGTAGGTATTGTATGTGAACAAATTTGATACCATGAGAAGACCATTCATTAAAGATCCCAGCTCAGAGTGCATTGCTTAAATCTGATGAGAAAACAACAAAAGCACAAAAATGAGGAACGTTCTACTAAAGAAGGAGGAACACTGTATTCTTCAAAAATGTCAAGGCCCCAAAGACAGAGGTTAAGGAACTATTCCAGATTAATGAAAAGTGCAGTGCCAATTAAACACAGTGCTTGCCCTTGGTTTGGATCCAATCGTTGTTGTTGTTGTTGTTGTTGTTGTTGTTAAGTGTCATCGAGTCATAGTGACCCTATGTACAACAGCCCTAAACTCTACTCTATCCTGTGCCAGTCTTATTGTCTCTGATACACCTGCCCCCATTACCCCAGTCACTGAGTCAATCCATCTCATCAAGGATCTTCCTCTCTTGTGCTGTCCCTCCACCTTTCCAAGCATGAAGTTCCTCTCCAAGGACTGGTCCCTCTTTGCAACAGGTCCAAAGTATGTCAGATGAAGCTTCAGAATCCTTACCTCCAAGAAGCAGCCTGGCTTCACCCTCTCTAGGACAAACCTGTTGCTTCTCTTAGCAGTCCATGGTATATTCAATACTCTTCTCCAGCACCACAGCTCAAAGGCATCAATTCTCCTTCTATCCTCTCTAGTCATTGTCCAGCTTTCTGATGCATAGCAAGTGATTGAAAAGACCATGGCCTTTATCAGGCACACCTTAGTCTCCAGACTGACATCATTGCTCTTCAGTACTTTGGAGAGGTCTGACAGTTGACTTTCCCAATGCAATACATCTTTTAGTTTCCTGGCTGCTGGTGCCAAGAGTGTTGATTGTGGAGCCAAGCAAACTACAGCTGTTAACAATCTCAATCTTCACCATCTATCATGATGCTGCCAACTGGCCTAATGGTGAGAATCTTTGTTTTCTTGATATTGAACCTCAAGCCATATTGAAGGCTGCAGTCCTTGACCTTCAGTAGCAAGCACTTCAGGCTTTAAAAAAATGTTTAAAAACATTTAGAGTTAGAAAAAATGGTACAAAGGATAGGCAACATCAATACCAAATTTGTCAATGGACAAAATGGAAATAAGAATTAATTTGATAAAATACATTTTGCCAATATAGACTCATGACATTGATAATTTTACTATAGTTATGCTAGAGGCTTTCCCTCTTTGTATCTTCTCAATAAAGGGTAGAAGAGGATTTCTATACACAAAAACCAATTCAAAGTGGATTATGGACCTAGGACTAAAACCAAGGACTATAAACTTCATTAAAGAAAAGCTTGGAAGAACTCTAGAAGTCCTAATCCACAACATAACCAGTCTTCCAAGCATACTAGAAAATCTACAACCAGGAGAGGATAAAATAGATG
>NW_006399996.1:3054890-3060179 GCF_000299155.1 Elephantulus edwardii | reverse complement strand
CTAAACCCAGCCTGTGTGGAGGGCCATGAACGGGCCCACATGGCCTCCATTACAAGATGGCGCTGGTCGCCATTACAAGATGGCGCTGATTTCCTGCTTCTCTTTGTTTGCCTTAAACACAAACAAGACCTTATTTGGGCACAGAGTTCTCATTGGTTGATGGCTTGATCTCATGTGGGGTTTAGGATCCAATAGAGGCATGACACATAGATGATGGGTGGAGTCCCAAGAAGGGGATAAAAGCCGCACCCGGGGAAGGGACGAGAGACTACATCTTCAAAGAAAAGAGACTCCATCTTCCACCACCCTCTGTAATCAAACTCCTGAGTAAACCGCTGTGAGAAGGAACTGTGGGGTGTTGTGTCCTTATTCCTGCTGGATATGCAAGGCGTGCAACAAGCCTGGACTTCTGGTAGTTCTCTGCTGATGTACCGTTCCAGTCGTTTTTGGATAATCTTCAGTAGAATCTGGCTTGCATGTGAAATCAATGATATTGTTCTGTAGTTTCCACACTCAGTTGGGTCGCCCTTCTTTGGGATGGGAACAAATATAGACCTCTTCCAGTCAGTTGGCCAAGTGGTTGTTCTCCAGATTTCTTGGCACAACTTGGTGAGCACATCCACGGCAGTATCTGTTAAGTTATTAATATATGGTAAAACCTATACTTAGACCAAGAAACTGTTGTCTGAACAGAGCATGGTTTAAAGCAAGGAAAGGTGTGCATCAGGGCTATGTCCTCTCTATAGCTATTTAATCTGTAGGCTGAGCAAATAACTTGAGAAACTAGACCATATCAAGAAGAATGTGGCATCAGGATTGGAGGAAGTCTCATTAACAACCTGTGTTATGCAGATGACACAACCTGGCTTTCAGAAAGTGAACAATACATGAAGCATTTACTGCAGAAGATCAAAGACTTTACTATAGATTAGTATAGATTACTCCTTAACATCAAGGGGGGGGGGGAGAGAGAGAAAACTAACCCTCACCACTGACCAATAGGCAACAGCATGGTACTGTAGTTGTTGTTATGTGCCACGACCAATGGCTCTGAACCCTGCCCCATCCTGAATCAACTTCACCATCTCTGACACACTTGACTCCATCACAGCAGTCACTGTGTCAATCCATCTCATCCAGAGTTTTCCCCTCCTGTTCTGACCTCATATTTTTCCAAGCATCATATCCTTCTCCAAAGGCTGGCTGCTCCTGGAAAGATACACAAAGTTTGTGAGATGGAGTTTCAAAATCCTGCCTCCAAGGAGCAACCTGGTTTCACTCTAAGACAGACCTGTTTGTTCCGTATTTTCCATAATTTAGCACAATCTCAATAAAATGTTCATGGAGTGCTGGAAGAGCTCTTGTTCACTCTCCAGGGTTAGGTGATCTCATTTTTTTTTAAAAAAAAACACCTTTTATTGTTACTTGAGTAAAAGTTTTTTAATAAAAATTTTTTAATTGCTATTTTAAGGAATGTTTACAGAAAATTTAGATTTTTATTCATTCATGTTGCACATTTTACCTCCTTTCCTCCCTTCCCCCTCCCCTGGTTCAGTTTTTTAAAAATATTCATTCATTGTTGCACAATTACCTCCCTTCCCTGCTCCAGTCCTCTTTGCAATATACTTCTTATTCTGGGCTACTGTCATACATATAATGCCTAATCATATAGTCCTTTTAAACGATTCTTTCCTTCATCTGTTTCAAAGCAGTGTTCATTATCTATCCCTTCTTTTTTTAGTTTCTCTAAAAACCCCTATGTCGGGCCTGTTTTATGACAGTGGTACTATGCAGTATTTGTCCTTTTATGACTGAGTTATTTCACTCAGCATAATGTCCTCAAGGGTCATCCATGTTGTTTAATATTAGTTCCTTGTTTTTCAGCACTGCATAATATTTCATTGTGTATATTTGGGTAAAAGTTTACAAGTAAAATTGATTGTTCATCCAATGATACACACACATTATGTTTCATTTCACTGGCCATAGTCTCCACATTGAACAGCACCCGTCCCACTTCCTTGCATTTCCAGCTTCCTCTCAACCTTCTTTTCTTCGTGCCTTCTTCTGAGCCTTGTCCCTGGGCATATGCTACCCTTTTGATCTTCTATGGTTGATTATTTTTAGAAGTAAATGCCTCCCTTGTGTCTTTGACGACCCTATGTGGTATTGACATTCTTCTGGTAGTTCTTACTTTCAACCAGGATCCATTCAACATCAGCAATAATATCCCTGGTGCCACGGCCTCTTCTAAATCCTACTTGAACTTCTGACAGTTCCCTATCTCTGTACTGTCCTAGCCATTTTTTATATTAATGATATTGTTCGAGAGTTTCCACATTCTGTTGGATCACCGTTCTTGGGAATGGGAACAAATATGGACCTCTTCCAATCTGTTGGCCAGCCAGCTGTCCTTCAAATTTCCTGGCATAGACTGGTGAGTGCATCCAAGGTTGCGTCTGTTAATTGAAACAAGTCAATTGATACCCCATCAATTCCTGGAGCCTTATATTTTGTCAATGCCTTCAATACATCTTCTACTTCCTCCTATTCACATGGTACTTTCTGAAGTTTTTCAGTGTCAATCAGTTCTTTCTGGTACTGTGACTCTGTGTATTCCCTCTATCTTCTTTTAAAGCTTTCTGAGTCATTCAATATATTGCCCATAACATCTTTCAACATTGCTATACGAGGCATTAATTTGTTTATTTCTTTCAGCTTGAGAAATGCAGAGCGAGTGCTTCCTTTTTTATTCTCCAATTCCAGCTCTCTGCACATTCCATTATAATACTTTGCTTTGTCCTCCCATGCTGCCCTTTTAAATCTTCTGTTCAGCTCTTTCTCTTTGATATGTTTCCTTTTGTTTTGGCTTCTCAATGCTCCAGTGCAATCTTTAGTCTCTTCTGACATCCATTTTTATTTTTTTCTTTCTCCTCTTTTTTTGTAATAACCTTTTGCTTTATTGACTATGTAAAAGCATTTGACTGTGTGGATCATAACAAGTTGTGCCTGCCACTGAGAAGAATAGGAATCCCAGAGCACTTAATTGCCCTCTTGAAGAACCTATATACTTGTGCAAACAAAGGAGGGGAGCACTGCATCATTTAAAATTGAGAAGGGACTGCATCAGGGTTGTATCCTTTCTCCATACCTATTCAATCTGTATGCTGAGCAAATTATCCAAGATGCTGGACTCAATGAAGAGGAGTGTGGCATCAGGATTGGAGATAACCTGCATTATGCAGATGAAACAACCTTGCTTGCTGAAAGTGAGGAGGACTTGAAGCACTTGTTACAGAAGATCAAGGAATGTAGTCTTCAGCATGGATTGCATCTCAATGTTAATAAAGCAAAAATTCTTACCACTGGACTGATAGGCAGCATTAATGATGGACGGAGAAGAGATTGAAACTGTCAACAGCTTCATCTTGTTTGGATCCACAATTAACACCCTTGCTACCAGATGCATTACACTGGGAAAATCTGCAGTTAGGAAGCTCTCCAAGTTATTGAGGAGTAATGATGTCAGTTTGAGGCCTAAGGTGTGTCTGATTCAGGCTTTCCAATTACTTTCTATGCATCTGAGAGCTGGCCAATGAATAAGGATGACAGAAAAATAATTGATGCCTTTGAGCTGTGGTGTTGAAGAAGAGACTGAATATTCTATGAACGGCCAAGAGAACAGATATGTCTTGGAGAGGATGCAGCTGGAGTGTTCTTTGGAAGCAAGAATTATGAGGCTTCATCTCAAATACTCTGGGCATATTGCTAGGAGGTGCTATTCCTTGGAGAAGGACATGATGCTGGGAAGGGTGGAGGATCGACAAAGGAGAGGAAGACCTTCAACCAGATGGATTGACACAGTGACTGTTGCAAAGGGCTCTGTGTGTCAGGAAGTGTGGGAATGGCACAGGATAGAACTGGGTTCAGATCTTTGGTTCATACGGTCATTATGAGTCGTACTTGACTCAATAGCACCTAATAACAATAACAATGTGTTGTTGTTGGTGTTACATGTCATTAAGTTGACTATAACTTATAGCAACCCTATAAACAATCACCCTGAACCCTGCCCTATGCTGAGCCAATCTCATCATCTCTGACACTCTTTTCCCCATTGTCACATTTACTGTGTAATCCATCACATCCAGGGTCCTCCTCTCTTGTGCTGCCCTTCTATTCTTCCAAATGTCAT
Source organism: Elephantulus edwardii (assembly GCF_000299155.1). Lineage (NCBI taxonomy): Eukaryota > Metazoa > Chordata > Mammalia > Macroscelidea > Macroscelididae > Elephantulus > Elephantulus edwardii. The sequence continues at coordinate 3,055,984 of NW_006399996.1, read as the reverse complement.
TCTCCAAGGCTTGCTCCTCCTGACAATATGCCCAAAGTATTTTAGATGGGTTTTAAAATATAGCTTCATGGATTTTAAAGAAGCAACATGGTGTCACTGTCTCCAGAACAGACTTGTTTGTTCTCTTGTCAGTCCATGGTATATTCAATACTCTTCTCTAGCACCACAACAAAAAACCATCAGTTCTTTTCTTTTATCTTTAGTCATTATCCAGCTCTCAGATGCATAGCAATTTAGAAGACCATGGCCTTAATCAGGTGCATTTTAGTCTCTAGACTGGTATTGTCGCTCTTTAGCATTATGGAGAGGTCTCTGGCAGAAGATTTTTCCAATGCAACTCGTCTTTTGATTTCCTTGCTGCTAGTGCCAAGCCCAAGGTGGGTAATTTTAATCTGTGGCCCTGAGGCCTGGTTCACATTGTTTTTCTGTCAAACATTCTTCTAGGTGGTATAGCACTGGTCTGCGCATTGCTATACAGAGGTAAATCGTAGCTGCTGTGATGCTAAACACTGTGACATTGATGTACCAAATGTGGTAACGGTTACCCATGTTGGACAGTGTTTTCTGGAGCTTCCTGATTAAAACAAGTTTGGAAGCAGGAGTGGCATCCACTTCAAAAATGGCTTGCCTTCGGAAACTACGAACAGTGCTCAGGCCTTTCATTCATAGGGTCACTATGAGTCGTCTACAACTCAACAGCACCTAACAACAACAACAACAGTGCCAATGGTGTTGATTGTGGATCTGAGCAAGATGAAATTGTTAACAATCTTGATCTTTTTTTCTATCTATCATGATGCTGCCTATTGGCCCAGTGGTAAGGATTTTTTTTCTTGATGTTGAGATGCAGTCCTTGACTTTCTGCTGCAAATGCTTTGAGTCTTCTTCAGTTTCAGCAAGCAAGGTTGTGTCACGTGCATAACACAGATTGTTGATGAGTCGTCCTCCAATCCTAATGCCACATTCCTCCTCATAGAGGCCAGCCTCTCAAATGATACTCTTCCCTATAGAGTATATAGTTCAGTATATAGATTGAAAAGGAATGGAGAAAGGGTAAATTCCGGATGCACTCCGTTTTGTTTTGTTTTTTTTCT
>NW_006399996.1:3039777-3053145 GCF_000299155.1 Elephantulus edwardii | reverse complement strand
TTCCCCCACTTCACTGATTTCATCTCCTTGTCAAAGATCAGTTGACCATAGATAGATGGGTTGATCTCTGGATTCTCAATTAGATTCCATTGATCTATGTGTCTGTCACTGTACCAGTACCATGCTGTCTTTATCACTACGGCAGTGTAGTAGGATTTGAAATCAGGGAGTGAGATACCTCCTACCGTTCTTCTATTCTTAAGTGCACTCCGTTTTTTATTATGAGATGTGCGGTATTCTCTTGCTCTGTTCGGACAGCAGCTTCTCAGTCGCATGAGCACAACCAAATGTTCAGGGAATGCCATTCTTCTCAATGTTAGTCACAATTTGTTGTGATCTACACAGTCAAAAGCCTTTGCATAGTCAATAAAACACAAATAGACATACTGGTACCCTCTCCTTTCAGCCAAAATTCATCTGACATTGGCAATGACATTCCTAATTCTATGGCCTTTTCTAAACTTAGCTTGTATTTCTGTCAGTTTCTGTCAGTGTACTGTTCAAGACATTTTTGGATAATTTTTAGCAAGATTTTGCTTGCATGCGAGATTAATGATATAGTTCGATAATTTCCACATTCTGTTGGGGCACTTATTTTGAGAATGGGAATAGATATGGATCTCTTCCTGCCAGTTGGCTGGATGGCTAGTCTTTCAGATTTCTTGGCACAACCTGGTGAGCACATTCAGGGCTACATCTATTTGTTGAAATATGTCAATTGGTATTTCATCAATTCCTGAGCCTTATTTTTTTGCCAATTCCTTCAGAGAAGCTCGGACTTCTTCCTTTATTACCATTGGCTCTTGATTATATTCTATTTTCTGTAATTGTTCTATGTCAGGTTTTTTTTGGTATAGTGATTCTGTATATAGTGATTCTTCAATCTTCCATCTTCTTTTGATGCTTCCTAGATCATTCAAGATCTTTCTCCTAGAATCTCTCAGTATTGCAGCATGAGGCTTGAGTTTGTTCTTTAGTTCCTTCAGTTTGAGAAATGCTGGGTGAATTCTTTCCTTTTGATTTTCTGATTTCATCTCTTTACACATTTAGTTATAATACTTTGCTTTGTCTTTATGAGCTGTCCTTTGACATCTTCTGTTTATCTCTTTAACTTCCTGATTTCTCCCCTTTGTTTTGGCTTCTCGGTGCTCTAGTGCGATATTAATAATGTCTTCTGACTACCTTCTGATCTCTTCTTCCTCCTCTGTCTTTGTAATTACCTTTGCATTCTTCGTGGATGATATTCTTGATATCTTCCCAGAGCTCATCTGCTCTTCGTTCATTGGTGTTCAATGCCTCGAATCTGTTCTTGAGATGGTTTTTAAATAGAGGTGGGATAGATTCAAGGCTGTATTTTGGTTCTTGTAGATTTGCTTGCTTTAGCTTCCATTTTTACTTGAACATGAGTAGTTGAGGATCACCTGGTAGGCCTGTCTATTCTTTAATTGAGATTAGATTGACAGGGTTGGGTTCCAGGCTTAAAAGGTGACTGAGTAAGGGCCACAGTCTCAGGAACTCTACAAGTCTTTATCAGACCAGTAAGCAGGGGTGTGTTTGTGTGTGTGTGTGTGTGTGTCTTTGAGTTTTGTTTGACAGTTTTCTCCCACTCAGTCACTGCTATTATGGTCCCTTTCAGAGTGGCTAGCAGAGGTCACCAGCCACCATTGAGCTCTTCTGGCCTCAGAGTTGTAGAGATCAACATTCATTTGCATTTCATATATAAGAAAACATACACCTTCTCAACAAATTTTACATTATCCCTCAGTAACACTTGATCACATTCTCCTGCACTCATTCCTGCTCTCCTTTTCCAAATCTTTTCACTCCCATTGGTAAAAATTCAGTGTTCCTTGCAGTTTATAGTAGTTTATTTTTCTGGAAGTAAATGGCTAGGTCTTTCTTTCAAGGTGGGCTCAAACTCCTAATCTTTGTATCAGCAGCGAAGCACATTAATTTCCTGAACTTCTGGGAAAAGGGGTACGTTTTCATGTGGGAGGAATGTGAACTCTGTGGGCCAACAGTGAGTTGTAGCAAATTTCCTTTCCCAAAGACAGCCCCTCATGTTTTTCCTACAATGGGACGTTGACACTTCTGTTCCCTCTCCTTGATCTGAGTAGGATTGTGATTATAGCACAAGAGAAGCAGAGCCATCAAAGGCCACCATGCAGTGAGGAAGTCCACACTATTCCTGACATGGAGACCCCACAGAGCCCAGCATCTGCATGAACAGAGATGAAGACCTCCTCACTCAGCATCTCCAGCCACTTGTTGGCTGCTGTATGAGAAACCTAATTAGAACTGTCCGGCTGAACTGTTCCTCAATGCCAGACCTAGAGAAAGCATGGTGGCCTAGGGGTATCAAGCTGTGCTACAAGCCCAAAGGCACACGATTTGAATCCACCAGGTGATCTGAGGGAGAGAGATGAACAATCTCCTACTGTGTGATTTACTGCTTCTAAATACTCCCTAGAGGGTCAGCTGTGGGGTCGGTTCTGACTCGATTGCACACACCCCCACAACCACACATAGAAACTGTGACAAATACTAAAATAATGGTATTGGGGGGGTTTAAGTTGCTGCATTTTAGGGCCGCAACTCATCTATTAGTCACAACTCCTCACACTGCAGTGGTTTACCTGCTGCTGTGATGTGGGAATCTATAGCATCAGTATTTCAATCAGCAGCCGAGTCCCCAATAGTGGGAGATTTCAGTATAGCTTGTAGACTAAGGTCCATTAGGAAGCAGGCCTGACCATTCACTTCCGAAATAATAGACCCTTTAAAGCCCTATTGGGAGTGCTGGTGGCCTTGTGGGTAAGGAGTTGCACTGCCAACCAAAGGGAAGATGGTTGAGTTTCTCCACAGGAGAAAAATGGGCAATCTCTTCCCATGCAATTTACAGTCTCTGAAAACCTGCTGCAGGATAGGGAGGTGGGAGGCAGCTTTGAGTTGGCTCTAAATAGATGGCAGTGAGTTTAGGTAGTTCAAACCCTCTGGACAGCAGTTGGCCATTGTCTGAGTCAGTGCCGGAAGAGGAGGCCCTCAAGTTGGAAGGCGTTCAAAACATGTCTGAGCAAGATCTGCCTCCTCACAGAGGACCCTGCCATTAAACAGGAGTGGTGGTTATTGTTGCTGTTGTTGTTGGTAGGAATTTTTTAGTTGAGCGTGGCTCATAGTGACCCTATGAACAACAGATCAGAAGTCTGCCTTAACCTGTGCCATCCTCACAATCTCTGAACACTCGAGCCCATCCATTTCTGTAGTCACTGTGTCAATCCATCTGGTTGAAGGTCTTCCTCTCTTTCTCTGACCCTTCACCTTTCCAATCATGATGTCCTTCTCCAAGGAACAGCCTCGCCTAGAAACATCACAAAGTATGCAAAACGAAGCTTAGCCAAGTGCCCCCAAGGAGTACTCTGCCTGCACCTTCTCCAAGATGTATCTGTTCTTTTTGTCAGTCCATAGGATATTCAGTATTCTACAACATTACGGTTCAAAGGCATCAATTTTTCTTCTGTCATTTTTATTCATTGTTCAGCACTCAGAGGCACAACACGTGATTTAAAATACCAGGTCTTAGTCCTCAAACTAACATCATTGCTCCTTAGTAATTTGGAGAAGTCCCTGACTACAGACTTTCCCAGTACAATACATCTCCTGATCTCCTGATTACTTTTACCAAGTGTACTGATTGTGAATCCAATTAAGATGAAGTTGTTGAAAGTTTCAATCTTTTTTCTGTCTTTCATGATGTCACTGATCAGACATGTATGGAATAAAGCTTTAAGCCAATGGCCCAACTCAAAATGAACAAATCCAACAGCAAATACCTATTAATAATTAGAATGTGAATTATACAAATTACAAATCTAGGAAAATTGGAAGCTGTGAAAAATTAAATGTATACATAAAGATTGATATTTTAGGCATTAATGAGCTGGTATGGACAGGTATTAACCATTTTGAATCAGACAATCATATGGAATACCAAATGTGGTTCCAAAGAGCACTCTGGTTGCACCTTCTCCAAGGTGTATCTGTTCTTTTGGCAGTTAATGGGATGTTCAGTACTCTACTCTAACATCATAACTCAAAGGCATCAGTTTTCTTCTTCTGTCATCCTTAGTCAACTTTAAGATGCGAAATAAGTGATTGAAAAGACCATGACTGGAATCAAGCACACTTTGGTCTTTAAACTGACATTATTGCTCCTTAACACTTTGCCCTTGACAGAAGCTTTTCCCAATGAAACATGTATTTTTCTTTCAAAGAAAAGTTTATTTTAATTCTGATTTTAACGAACATTTACAGAGAAGTTAGAGTTTTCAATTCATTCATTGTTGCATGTTTCACCCCCTTGTTGTCCCTTCTTCCTCCCCAAGTTAACTTTTAAAAAATATTCATTCACTGTTGCGTAATTTCCTACCTCCTTCATCCCCCGCAGTCTTTTTACAATGATGTATCTCTTGTTCTGTTCTTGGCTGTTGTCATAGGTATAATGCCTGACTGCTGGTATCAAGGATGTTGATAATGGATCCTGTAGGGCAGTTCTAATAAAACAGTGTCAACAGGCTTAGGGTGCTTTTTTTTTAGGATGGAAATAATTATAAATTACAGATACTTAACACGTTGCCGCAAATGACGGCAAAATGTGTTTCTAAAGTGTGCGGCAATGTGTTAACTGAGCAAAGTAGTGGTTTGGAACAGCAAGACTTCTGAATTACTGAAGAACAGTAATTTCCACAAGGGGGAGCTGTCGACCATGCTTGAAGATTTCTTTTGGAAAAATGTTTTTGGGTTTGTGGCTTTTAAATTTGATTCTCCTGATAGTGGATTCAGTCTGGACCACAAGACCAAATGGACCAAGATATAAAGCTTTAATGGAGAATTCATGTTTGTTTATCAAGTTGAACAATGTATAAAGATGACAGATGAATTAATGCCTTTGAATTGTGGCGTTAAATTGTGGAGTACTAAACCAGTGAGCCGATGGCCAAAAGGGTTAGTCTTGCAGGAAGGGAACCAGAGTGCTCTTTTTTTCTTTTTTAGCTAATTTTAATGAACGTTTACAGAGACTTAGGATTTCCAGTCATTCATTGTTGCACTTTTCTTCCTCACCGAGTCTCCCCCAATTCACTCTTCTCCTTGAAAAGTAAAAGAAAAACTCTTTCATTGTTATACAATCCCTCACCCCACATCCACTCCACTGTGCAGCTTTTATTCTGGACTCCTGTCATGACAATAATACCCAATCCATCCCTTTTAAACAGTTCTCCTCCCTCTTCTGTTTCAATGCATATCCCTCAACCCCGAAGTCAGTTCCTTTTTACAACAGTGGCCCTATGCAATATTTGTCCTTTTGTGACTGAAATATTTCACTCAGCATAATGTCCTCCAGGGTCATCCATTTTGTATAATATTGCATGAGTTCCTTGTTTTTCAATGCTGCATAGTATTCTATTGTGTGAATATACCAGAGCTTCTCTATCCATTTGTTTGTTGATGAGCACTTGGGTTGTTTCCAGATCTTTGCTATTACGAACAAAGCCACAATGAACATAGATATGCATATATTTGCTTGGGTGGTGATTATGGTTTCTTTAGAGTAAATTCCCAGTAGTGAAATTGCTGTCAAATGGTATTTCTACTCACAACTTTTTGAGAAAGCACCATACAGCCTTCCATAGTGGTTGTACCATTTTATACTCCCACCAACAGTGAATAAGGGTTCTAGTTTCTCTACAGTCTTGCCTGCATATGTTGCTTGCTGTTCTGTTAAATTTTGGTGTTCTTACTGGGATGAGATGATACCTCATAGTTGTTTTGATAGGATGCTTTTTAGAGGCAAGGATGGTGAAACTTCATCTTATAAATACTTTGGGGATATTGTGAAGAGGAGCCAGTTTTGGAAAGACACTATGCTGAGAAGGGCGGAGGGTCAGAGGAAGAAAGACTTTTAATAAGGTGGACTGACACAGTGACTGTAACAATTTAGGACTTTAGCACTTATTTAGGACTTTTGGTGAGGAAGGGAGAGGATAAGGTAAGATTCAGATCTGTTGTTCATTGTTATTGTTAGGTGACATCAAGTCAAGTAAGACACAGAACGACTCTATAAATCTAAACACTGTCCTATCTGGTGCCACCCTCACAATCTCTGACAAATTTGAATCCATTGCTGAAGTCACTGTGTCAATCCACCTGGTTGAGGCTCTTCCTCTCTTTCTCCAACCTTCCACCTTTCCAAGTACGATGTCTTGCTCTCCATCTTTCCAAGTATGATGTCCCTCCCTACACCTTTCCAAGTAGAATGTCCCTCCCTCCACTTTTCAAGTAGGATGTCCCTCTCCAAGGAATAGCCTCTCCTTGCAGAATGTCCAAAGGATGTGAGACAAAGCTTTATCGTCTTTGACTCCAAAGAGCACTCTGACTGCATCTCCTCCAAGACATATCTATTTGTTCTTTTGGCATTCCTTGAGATATTCAGTACTCTCTTCTGCAATCTTACAGCTTGAAGGAATCAATTCTTCTTCTGTCATTTTTATTCATTCTCCAGCTTTGAATCAAGAGGTAGTGGGGAAAAATACTTTAAAAAAACTCAAAAAACCCAAAACCAAAAATCCAAACCAATGTATACAAGAATAGTAATGGTTTAGACTTTACAGAAACTCTCTTGTATTTTGTATATAAAAAAACCCCAAAATACTTTTTTTTTAAAAAAAAAAAGGTACTGGGAAAGGTGGGGGTTATCTTGTATTTACTTTCCTGTTTATTGAAAATGTCATCCTCGATACAGGGTCATTGCTGTGCACTGTTGAGTTGAAACCAGCTGTAAATGGTACTGAAAGAGACTGCCCATCTCTCTTCCACAGAATAGCTGGTGGACTTAAACCATCTGCCATTGGATTATCAGCACAACTCCTTACCGACCTGAGCACCCAGATACAAAGTCAGAAAGTTGTATCATATTATCTATAAAGGGTGTAACTCTCAGGTATTATAGGGTAGAGAGATGATTATCAACAAAGAATTTCAATCTGATGAGGAGTTCTTCTCAGAATTGTCCTTCTAGGCTAAAAAGATCTCTTTTGATTGTCCTTCAAGACTAAAAAGGACACTGCTAACTTTTAAAATATTATTAAAGAAATAGTACTTTCTTATTGCTTTCTTGCCTATTGTAAGGGGTTTCCATTGTCTTCCTGAAAGCAGATCCAGTTCAAGCCCCCAAACATCTGAGTTCAAAGACTATTGGCTTCATTATATAATCAAGATAGAGTGAATCCTCAAATATACATGATAGTGATATGCTCCCACTCCACTCACCCCCAATCCAATTTCTTTAGATTAACTAACTAGGTAGGGTCTGTGGAGGAGGAGGAGGAAGGCTAAATGAGTGAGTTTATGCAATGAACAGTGGAGGGGTAGAACGGTTTCTGGAACAGCTAGATTTTGTCAAGTGTCATGCAATCGACTAGGGAACTCTGGTGGCATAGTGGTAAGAAGCTATGCTGCAATCCCAAAGGCACACAGTTGAAATCCAGGTGTTTGGGGTGGGTGAGTAGGTAGAAGGATGGACAATCTTCTCCAGGTGATTTACTGTCTCTGAAAATTCAAGGGAGGGTCAGCAATCTGGCTCAACAGTTGTCTGTGACTAATTGTGACCTTGAACAACAGATCTGAACCTTGCCCTACGCTCATGCTATCTGTCCTGCTCAAGCTCATGGTAATAGTCACAGTGCAGACCCATCTCCTTCACTTATCTGTCTCATTTATTTTCCACTTTTCCCAGAATCATGTTTTTTTCCCAAGGACTGACCCCTCCTGACAACATGCCTGAAGTATGGGAGACAAAGTTTTATCATCTTTGCCTCTAAGGAACAAGTTGGTTGCACTTCCTCCAAGACAGATTTGTTTGTTTTTTAGGTGGTTGTTGTTGTTATGTGCCGTCGAGTCACTTGTGACTCATAGTGACTCTATGTACAACAGCCCTAAACTTTATTCTGTCCTGTGCCAATCTCACTGTTTCCGACACACTCATCCTGATTACCCCGGTCACTGAATCAATCCACCTCATAGAGGGCCTTCCCCTCCTGTGCCTGCCCTCCACCCTCCCAAGCATGATGTTCCTCTCCAAGAACCTCCTTACAACATGACCAAAGTATGTCAGATGAAGCCTCAGAATCCTTGCCTCCAAGGAGCCGCCCTGTTTAATCCTCTCCAGGATGAATCTGTTTGTTTTTTTTTTAATCTGTTTGTTTTCTTAGCAGTCCATGGTACCCTCAATACTCTTCTCCATCACCACAGCTCAAAGGCATCAATTCTCCTTTTATCCTCCCGAGTCATTGTCCAACTCTCTGACGCATAACAAGTGATTGCAAAGACCTATATCAGATGCACCTTAGTCTCCAGAGAGACACCGACACCGTTGATCTTCAATACTTTAGAGAGGTTCCTAACAGCAGACTTTCCCATGGCAATATGTCTTTTCCTGGCTACTGGTGCCAAGAGTGTTGATTGTGGAGCCAAGCAGACTAAAGCTGTGAACAATCTCAATCTTGTCTTCTTGACATTGAGCCTCAATCCACATTAGAGGTTGCATTCCTTGACCCTCTGCAGCAAGCACTTCAGGTCCTCCTCAGTTTCAGCAAGCAGGGTTGTGTCATCTGCATAACGCAGATTGTTGATAGATCTTCCACCAATTCCGATGCCACATTTCTCCTCATAGAGCCCAGCCTCCCAGATGATCTGTTCTGCGTACAGGTTGAAAAGGTATGGAGACAGGACACATACTCTTCACACACACCATCATTCAAAAGCACCAAGTCTTCTTTGATCTCCCTTATTCATTGCCCTCCTTCGAGATTCATAGAAACAACAGAAATATCATGGCCTTCATTGGGCACATCTTGGTCTTTACTGACACTTTTGCTATTTTGAATTTTAAAGAGATCTTTGCCTAATGTAATCTCATTCATAATTTTCATTGCCATTGAGTTGAAACTGACTCCTAACTGATGAGGTTTTCAGAGTCTTTAAATCACATGGGAAGAGATTGCCCATCTTTCTCCCATGGAGTAGCTGGTTGATTCAAATTGCCTGCCTTTGGGTTGACGGTGTATCTACTTACACACTAGACCACACAAATCTCCCTATGAATACATCATTTTATTTCTTGACTGCTGCTACCATGGATGTTGTTTATGGATCCAAAGAAAATGAAATTGTTGACAACTTTGATGCTATCTCATCAATCATAATGTTGTGCATTGGTCCAGTAATGAGGATTTTTGTTCTCTGATGTTGAGATGTAATCTATATTGAAGCTTGTAATGCAACAAGTGCTGCAAGTCTTCACTTTCTGCAAGAAAGGTTATGGTATCTACATAACACAGGTAATTAATAAGTCTTCCTCCAATCATGATGCCAAATTCTTCTTCATAAAGTCCAGTTTCTCAAATTATTCAGTATAGGAAATGAATAGGTATGGAGAAAGGATACAACCATGATGCACACCTTTCCTGATTTTAAAAGATGTAGTGTCCCTTGTTCTGTCCAGACACTAGGTAAAGTTTCACATGAGCACAATTAAGTGTTCTGGGGTTCTCGTTCTTTTCATGTGTCCACAAATTACTATGAGCCACACAGCTAAATGGCTTTTCAGAGTTAACAATGCACAAGGAAACATTGTTCTGGTATTCTCTGCTTTCAGCATCTAACCTCTACATAAGCAATGATATCCCTGGTGCAATGGCCTCTTCTGAGTCCAGCTTGAATTTCTGACAGTTCTCTGTCAATATACAATTTTAGTTGTTTTTTAGTAATCTTCAGCAAGGTTTTACTTGCATATGATATTAATGATATTATGAGAACAAATATGGATCTTTTCCAGCTGGTTGACCAAGTAACTGTCTTCCAAATATCTTAGACTTAGGGGAAAATAAATCCAGATCTTCATTTGATTTTGCTTTCCTTGGTTTTATTGTCCAGAAGATCTTTCTCTCACAGGGTCACAGTGGCTGCAGTAGTTCTGGCCTCCCTCCTTCTCAGGTTTAAATCCAATGAGCAAAGACTATAGTTGCTTAAAGGGTTAAAAATAAATTTGATCAACCTGACTTTGATCAGGTATACACACACTAGAACTCATCTCAGTTACTGAGGCAAGGTGATGGGTTGATAAGAGGCTGAGTCATAGGAGGCTGAGGGTGGAGCTAGTCAACTTAGATAACATGGAGTAAGGTGTGGGTAGTGTTTTTTCTACAGACAAAAATCAGGCTCATCTGAGCATCTGTGGAAGCAGCTTAAGAAGCCCAGAGGAGTGCTGAGTGCCATTGAAATGGGCCACCATGGCCCTCTGCAGCCCACAGTTTATACCTGAACAGTTAAACAGTTGACTACTGGTCTTCAATAGGGATTGAGGCTCAACATCAAGAGAACAAAAATCCTCTAAAAACCATGGGTTTGCTCCCTTTTCTATAGGTAACCTGCACACTGAGTCTTGTTCCAGACCTGAACCCTGAACCCTGAACCCAGTTTCAGAGACAAAGAGAAATATAACAGCCAGCTAAGGAAGTGGAGGCGGATGGAGCCTTGGGGTTCAGCCAGCCGTCCCCACTGGACTCACTCTGACAAACACTCTGCAGTCCAGAGGGCAGAATATGTCAGGAAAATATAACTGAACAAGAAGGCATGCAGCTTCAACTCAAAATCACCAGTAAAGTGTTAAAAAGGGCTCCCCTTCCCCTTCATCTCAACGTCCCTGTTCAGCATGAAGCAGCCAGAGAGTCGGTGCCCCATTCCCAGATGAGAAATACACAAATGAAAAAGACAACTTCTTTGTAAAAAACAAAGTAATCAGCATTGGACTGTGCTCACCATTACTCTTTTCTGGTTCCCACTTGATCTTTCTCATTTTTTTCACCCAGTTCCTTCACCCACCAAATTGTGCAATCCTGTGATTTCATCCCTACCCATCCTCACTCTTCTGCTCCCAACCCTTACCCCTTTTGATCCCATACATAGTTTTTTACAATAAAAGTAAAATTTAAAAAATAAAATAAAACATCAGGCTCATCTAAGTGAATAAAGGCTGGGCTGTTCTCAGGAAACATGTAGAGGAGAAGGTGAAGACAGAAGCACATCAAAGTGGATGGAATAAGACGTGTAGCAAGAGATACAGGGCACAGCTCGTGGCAGATCACACCGGAAGAAAGATCACTGTGTGATGAACAGACAATGCTGAACTGGTGACTTCAGAGATAGGGCAGTTCAAAATGATGACACAGTGGAGTTTGGTGCTGTGAGAGGTTGGCTATAAGAAGTGACACAAGGAGACCAGAGTGATGCTTGGTCATGTGATGTTTATGTATCTAGCACGAGAAACTGGGAGCTGATTAAGAAAAGGGTGTGACTTAGTGGTCAGGGGATGATGATGCTCACTATGTATGGGTGGAGGGTGGAAGAGATGAATGTCCTGTTCCTCAAAGAGGTACTGGGGAGTAAGGAGGATATTGAACCCAACCTCCCACCTCTGGTGCAGATAGAGTCTGGGAGGAACCTTAGAGCACAGTCACATTTGCGTGAAGAAGGAAGTGGAGAGAAAATTCTGTGACTATGTTAAGAACACAAGAGAAAGTTTGATTAAGCAGATCTATTTATCTCCACTCTTTTCCAAAACCCTGCTAAATTTACAATAAAAGAATTAAAAAGGCACAAGCCCACAAGAACAAGAAGAACGGGGGAGGAAATGACAGTAGGCAACTCAGCATTCTGGAAACTGAGAATAGAGTGGATGAGCAATGATTGACTCGGTGGACTAGATAGAGCTAAAACCCACAAGCCTAGGAGGATGAGGCCATAAAAAAGCAGCAGGATTCCAATACTGGGAATTGCAAATAACAAGCATTTCATCTACTTATTGATACAGAATTCTTCCAAACTGAGTAGCTTGAATTGAGAACAATTACTTATAATTTCATGATTCTAAGGATTGAGTCATCTCATTTGGGCAGTTCTGCTCCACATATAGTTGATGAGGTTGAAGGCACCAGGCCTGTGTTAGGTCTTCACACTGGATGTAAGGCCAAGGACTCAAGGAAGGGACTAGGGAGAAAGAAAGAAAGTTTAAAGCAGCTTTATTAAGGGGGATCCTTGGTCTGGAGAGAGAGACAGACCAGGGGGAAACTTCACTCTAAGGTGGGTTGGGCAGATTTTTATAGTAAGGGTCTTTAGGGAGGGAAGGAAGAGGCATTCCATTGTGTTTTAGCCAGGTGAGTGTGTTCACTCCCTTTGTTGACATGTTGATATTCTTTGAATCCTTCATTCTCCTTTGACGGTCTGGGCCTGGCAGCCTGAAACATCCAAGTTGGTGCACCAGCATGACAGGCACTTAGTGATGCTGGCTAGTAGTTCAGCTGGGGCTGTCCATTGGGGATCTCCGTACTTCTCTGTGTAGTGTCTCCAATTGGCTTGGGCTTCTCATAGCCTGGTAGCTGTTTTCCAAGAAAGAACATTTCAGACACCTAAGTGGAAGCTATGAGTTTATTCCAATTCATGACAGCGCTGAATGTATCATATTAAATGGTGTTTCATAGGTTTCAATAGTTGATTTTTTGGGAGGTAGAACACTAGGCCTTTCTTCCAAGATACCACTGTTGTTTGTTGTTGTTGTTAGGTACCTTCAAGGCAAGTACACTTCATAGTGACCATATGAACAACACATCCGAGCTCTGTTGTTTCCTATGCCATCCTCATCATCTCTGACATAATAGCACCAGTCACTGTGTTAATCCTTATCATTGAGGATCTGCTTCTCCTTCGCCAACCCTCCACCTTTCCAAGCATGATGTCCCTCTCCAAGGAATAGCCTCGCCTAGCAACATATTCCAAGTATGTGAGACAAAGCTTCACTATCCTTGCTTCTGAGGATCACTCTGGCTACACTTTCCCCAGGATATATCTGTTTTGTTCTCTTGGCAGTCTGTGGGATATTCAGCACTTTTCTGCAACACCACAGCTGAAAGGCGTCAATTCTTCTTTTGTCATTCTTAATTATTATCCAGGTCTCTGATGCATAGCAAGTGATCACGGCCTGAGTCAGGAGCACTTTAGTCTTTAAACGGACATCATCACTCCTCAGTATTTTGGATAGGTCCCTTACAGTAGACTTTCTCAATGGAATATTTCTTTTGATTTCTTGATTGCTGGTACCAAGGATCTTGACTATTGATCCACATAAGATGAAATAAGTTACAATTTCAATCTTTTTTTTCTCTTTTTTTATTATTAAATTTTATTAGTTTTAATGAACATTTTCGGGGATTTTGGGTTTTCATTCCTTCATTGCTGCACCATTCTCTCTACCCTCCTCCC
>NW_006399996.1:3022912-3036926 GCF_000299155.1 Elephantulus edwardii | reverse complement strand
GGCTTTGGTATCAAAGATATGTTTGCTTCATAGAATGAATCTGGGAGGGTTCCATCTTCTTCTATTTTCTGAAATAATTTATGTAGAATTGGTAACAGGTCTTCTTTAAATATTTTATAAAATTCACTTGTAAAACCATCTGGTCCAGGGCTTTTCTTGGTTGGTAGTTGTTGTATTCGATCTATCATTATGTCTCCTATTGGTCTGGTGATTAGGATTTTTGTCTTCTTGATGTTAATCTGTAATCCGTATTGAAGAATATAGTCTTTGATCTGTAGCAAGCACTTCAAGTCCTCCTACTTATACAGCAAAGTCATGTCATCTGTATAATGCAGATTTTTCATGAAGACTCTTCCTCTCCTGATGCCACAATCTTCTTTATAGAGTCTAGCTTCTTGCATGATTTCCTCAGTATACAGATTGAACAGGTATAGAGAGTGGATACAGCTAGATACCACAAGGGGGACTCAAACAATTAACCTTTTGATTAGTAGCTCAGTGCACATCATGTATGCATATATATGTGTGGTGTTGTAACTATGTTAAGACTACAAGAAAAAACTTTTATTAAACAGAGCTACTTATCTCCACTGCCTTCCAAAACCCTGCTAAAATTACAATCAAGAAATTAAAAAGGCACGCAAATACAAGGACAAGATGAATGGGAGAGGAAATGGAGAGATGATAGATAGATAGATAGATAGATAGATAGATAGATGATAGACAATAGACAATAGAGATAGAGATATGATCTTTCACCATGTTCTATTGGTCAAAAGAGACCAGTAGAGATTAATGGTAAGCAGGGAAAATAATTTGTGGCACTCTTTAATACACTATAGGGGAGTTCTGGTGGTGCTGCACAGCTAACTCAAGGCCGAGTCTCCAGTGGTTTGGATCTACCAGCATCACTGAAGGAGAAAAGATGAGTCTTTCTATTATGATTCACAGCCTCAGAAACCCAATGGAGGGTCTGTCAGAACTGACTCTAGATAGCAGTAAGTAAACGTGAGTTAATTCACTACATCTGGTATCCCTGCAGGTTAGGGGACAGACTACAGCTGGAAATAGAGGAGCTTAACAGATTTTCTAAAAAGAGACTAAAATTCTCCTACAAAGCTGAACTACTTACTCAGAAGACTCAAAACCTAGGAAGTCTGAACAAGGGAGAAATAGAATTGAGCAAAGTGAAGGATCATTGAATGTCTTCTTGCACTTTGGCAGAAGACTGGACAGTTGTTTTCTAGGAAAATGGACAATTCCCACATAAGTTCCACATATGCTAGCTTCCAAAGAATCCTATTCTTTGGAGACCCTAAAGATCCTCTAATGCCTGGTAACTTTAGTCAGTGTTCTGAAATCCTCTCATTTAATGTGAATAGACAGCCAAGGATTGTAGGGACCTGAGGAAATCCTCTCAAGGAAGAGATCAAAACAAATTGATGGGGGAGAAGGAATAGAAAAGCAGAGGCAATGCAAAAAGTAGGAGGAAAACGTAAAAAAATTCTAAGTAGCAATATGAGAACATCAGCGACAGAGAAAAGAGTGTCTAATTGACCAGGATTTTACTAAAAGAAGTAATTGGAGTATAGAAACAAGCTATTGGGAATTAAAACCAAAATAGCTGAAAACAAAAATTCAATACAAGAGTTGAATGCTAAGAATGAGGAAATCTTACAAAAAGACAAAGAGATGGTAAATAAATAAGAAAAGTTTAAGTAAATGAGAGGATTGTACTGTTTAAATAAAAAGAGACCAACTTTTTTTTTAAAGCAGTTTCAAGAAGGGGAGTTGGAGGGAAGAAAACAGAGGATATTGTGTACACAAGTTCTCTGGTACTGAAAGGTATGAGTTTCAAGATGGAAAAACCCACCAAATGTCAGCACAAAAAAAGGAAAATTACTTTATATGAACTCTTGAAAAACCAATGGTAAAAAGAGGATCATAAGAAACAACACAGGGAGGAGGGTAGAGAAAATAGTGCAACAAGAGTGAATGGAAACCCAAAATCTCTGTAAATATTCATTAAAATTAATAAAATTTAATTTTAAAAAAGAAATAACACAATAAAAATTAGGCAAAGGTCTTGGATTAGCTATTTCCCCAAAGAAGAAAGACAAATAGCTAAAAAATACATGAAAAGATGTTCACCATCATTAGTCATCATGGAAGTGCAAATCAAGCTAAAGTAATGCACCACCTCAACCTGACCGCGATGACTATGGTTGAAAATAGAGGGGAGGAGGATTATGTGTTGATGAGAATGTGGAGAAGTTGGAACCTCATCCTGCTAGTAGAAATGCAAAATGGTATATCCTTGTGGAAGCAGCCTAAATGGCCATCAACAGATGGATGGAGAAAGAAAATACAGAACATATGTATAGTAGAACGCTATTCAGCAAAGAGGAATGATGTTCCAATATATACTGCAACATGGATAAGCATGTTTGCTGTAAACTACTGATAAATGGAACAACATGGACGAGTCTATAAAACCTGCTGAGCAAGAGAAGCAAGAAGCAAAATACCTTGAGGAGGATGAAAGGGAGGCCCAAGATATGACGTGTACAGTAGACCTACAAAGCAGAAATTTCCAGGTAGGGCAGGATGGTAAAGGATTTCTGAAGAGAAATTTTTAGGGAAGAAAAAAATGTACAGTGTTCAATGACATGGAAAACTAGATTGAGTAGTTGGGGGAGGGTATGGGAAGAATTAATACACAGAAAATAAGTAAAAGGAAATATAAGTCAATGACTAACTTTTGTAAAACTAAACTGTTTTTTTTAATTGAACACTTAAATGGTGACTATAAAGCCAGAATAACATTAACACTACATGCTGATTTGTCTTAAAATGGGATATGCCATGTTGTTGTTGTTATGTGCTGTCAAGTCGCCTGTGATTCATAGCAACCCTATGTACAACAGCCCTAAACTCTGCCCTGTCCTGTGCCAATCTCACCATCTCTGACACATCTACTCCCATTACCCCAGTCACTGAATCGATCCATCTCAGGGAGGGTCTTCCTCTCCTGTGCTGTCCCTTCACCCTCCCAAACATGATGTCCCTCTCCAAGGACTGGTCCCTCCTTGAAACATGTCCGAAGTATGTCAGACGAATCTTCAGAATCCTTGTCTTCAAGGAGCAGCCCAGCTTCACTCTCTCCAGAACAAATCTGTTCATTTTCTTAGCTGTCCATGGTATATTCAATACTCTTCTCCAACACCACAGCTCAAAGGCATCATCAATTCTCCTTCTATCATCCTTAGTCATTGTCCAGCTCTCTTATGCATAGTAAGTGATTTCAAAGACCATGGCCTGTATCAGATGCACCTAAGTCCCCAAAGTTATATCATTGCTCTTTGGTACTTTAGAGAGGTCTCTAACCACAGACTTTCCCATCGCAATACGTCTTTTAATTTCCTGGCTGAAGAGTGCCAAGAGTGTCGACTGTGGAGCCTAGCAAACCAAAACTGGGAACAATCTCAGTCTCTTCACCGTCCATTATTATGCTGCCAATCAGCTCAGTGGTGGGAACTTTGTTTTCTTGATATTGAGCCTCAAACCATATTGAAGACTTCAGTCCCTGACCTTCCACAGCAAGTGCTTCAGGTCCTCCTCAGTTTCAGCAAGCAGGGTTGTGTCATCTGTGTAATGTAGATTGTTGATGATTCTTCCTCCAATCCTGATGCCACATTTCTCCTCATACAATCCAGCCTCCCGAATAACCTGTTCTGCATAAAGATTGAAAAGGTATGGAGACAGGATGCAGCCCTGGCATACACCCTTCCCAATTTTGAACCATGCAGTGTTTTCCTGTTCTGTTCTGACGACTGCCTCCTGGTCCAAGTATAGCTTTCGCATTAGCACAATCAAGTGTTTTGGATTCCCATTCTTCTCAGAGTTAGCCACAGTTTGTCATGATCCACAAATGCCTTTGTATAATCAATGAAACACAGATAGACATTCTCCTGGTACTCCTTGCTTTCAGCCAAGATCCATCTAACATTAGCTATAATATCCCTAGTACCATGATCCCGTCTAAACCCAGCCTGCACTTCTGGTAGTTCTGTTGATGTGCTGTTCCAGTCGTTTTTGGATAATCTTCAGCAAAATCTTGCTCGCATGTAATATTAATGATCTTGTTTGGTAATTTCCACACTCTGTAGGATCACCTTACTTTGGAATGGGAATAAATATAGATATCTTCCAGTCAGTTGGCTAATTCCTTTTCGTATAATGACTCTGTATACTCTTTCCATCTTCTTTTAATACTTGCAGGATCACTCAATATTCTGCCTAAAGCATCCTTAAGCATTGCAACTCGAGGCTTGAATTTCCTCTTCAGTTCCTTGAGCTTAAGAAATGCTAAGTGAGTTTGGTTCCTTTGATTTTCTGACTCCAGCTCTTTGCACATTTCATTGTAATACTTTACTTTGTCTAGTCGTGCAGACTTTTGAAATCTCCTGTTCAGCTCTTAAATGTCTTGATTTCTTCCTTCTGCTTTAGCTTCTTGGCACTCCAGTGCAATATTCAGTCTCTTCTGACATCCGTTTCAGTCTTTTCTTCCTCCTCTGTCTTTGCAATGACCTTTTGCACCTCTTCCTGGAGCATATTCTTTATATCTTCCTATTATAACTCATCTGGTCTTGGCTCATTAGTGTTCAAGGCCTCAAACCTGTTTCTGAGGTGGTTCTGAAATTCAGGTGAGATAGACTCAAGGTCATATTTTGGTTTCTGTGGGCTTGATTTCACTTTCCTTAGCTTCAGCTTAAACTTGCATATGAGTGGTTGGTGATCTATTCCACAATCAGCACCAGGTCTAGTTTTCACAGCTGATATTGAGCTTCTCCAGAGGTTCTTTCCAAAGATGTAATCTATCTGATTCCTATGTATACCATCAGGTGAAATCCATGTGTATAGCCTGCATTTATGTTTCTTGTAAAATGTATTTGCAACGAATACATTTTTGATTGTGCAAAATTCTATCATCCTATCTCCAGCTTCATTTCTGTCACCATGCTTTCCAACTACTGATCCTTCTTCTCTGTTCCCAAGTTTTGCATTCCAGTCATCCATCACTGTTAATGCATCTTGATTGCATGTTCGATCGATCTCTGACTGCAAAAGTTGGTAGAAATCATCTATTTCCTCTTCTTTGGCTCTGGTTGTTGGTGCATATATATGAATGATAGTGGTATTCATGGAACTTCCTTGTATGCATATGGATATTATCCTGTCACTCACAATATTATAAATCAAGACACAACTAGAAATGACTTTTTTAACTATGAAAGCAACTCCATTTTTCCTCACCTATTCATCTCCAGCATAATAGATCATATGATCATTGGATTAAAAATGTCCCCTGCCAGTCCATCTCATCTTGCTAATACCTAGTATGTCAATATTTTATGCATTTCATTTCTTCCTAACAAGATCTAATTTTCCTACATTCATAGTTTTCACATTCCATGTTCCAACCACTAATGTCTGTTTACAACTGTTCCTCCTCCTTAGTATTTCCATACTTGAAAGTTCCACATCTGTTGACTTACCTGCTAGTCTAAGTGTGTTCTATAGAACACACTTAGACTAGCAGGTAAGTCAACAGATGTGGGATATGTCATGGCAATACAAAATACAAAAATAAATAAAAGATTTCTGTATTGAAGAAGAAATGAAATTATCTTTATTCATGAATGGATTTTATGAAGAAAATCTTGAAAGTTTACAAGAAAATGTACAGATCTAACAAAGGGATCTAAGAAAGTTGTAGAGTACATTACATTTGCAATATCATCTAAGAGAATAAAATAACTACTAACAAGTTTAACCAGAGATGTGAAGGACTTATAAAATGAAAACTATAAAATACTGCTGAAAGATATTAATGGAGATTTGAATGAATGTGAAGATATCCCATATTCATGGACTGGAAGATTTAATATTGTGAAGATGGCAATTCTAATCCAAACAAACTATAGACTCAATGCAAATCCAACAAAAAAACTCCAGTAGTCTTCTTTGTAGAACTAGAAAAACCAATTCCTCAATTCTACGTGAAAGATCAAGGGACCTCAAATATCTAAGAAAATGCTGAAAGAGAACAAAGGAAGAGGATTTATGCTTCTCTTAATTTTAAAATATATCCTGCTTTAAGATAACATTGAAGCAACTACAGCTCATAGCTACTCTATGAACAGATCCGAACTTTGCCCTGTCCTGAACCATCCTGATGATCTCTGATATGCTCAAACCCATTGTTGTAGTCACTGAAGATCCAGCTTGTTGATAGTCTTCTTATCTTTCACTGGCCCTGGACTTCTATGGCTTTCCCAAGGACTGGTCACTGTCCAGAGTAACATATATTCCAACTACAGTAAACAAAACAATCTGGTACTGATGTAATGATAAACATACAAAGCAATAGGAAAGAATTGAGATTCCAGAAATAAATATATACCTCTATGTTAACTTATTTTTTATAAGGATGTTAAGCCCAATTGTTGAAGAAAGGAGAGTTTCTTCAATAAATGGTGTTATAAAAATTTAATTTATGCATGAAGAAAAATGAAACAGTATTCCTCACCTATGCTAAAAATGAAAACAAAAACAAAAATAAAAATCATTGCTATTGAGTCAGAACTGACTCATAGACACACCTCCAGTGGATTTTCAGACACACCTCCAGTGGATTTTCAGAGGCTAGTAATCTCATGGGAGAAGACTGCTCATCTTTTCCCTATGGAGCTCTTGGTGGATTTGTACCAGCAGAGAGGTATAGTCTTTGGACTAGCAGTGACTCAAAGGGACCCTGTGAAGAGCTGATCTGAAGTTTGTCCTATCCTACTCCATCCTCAATCATCTCTTGTTGTCCTTCAAGGACCAAGAGAGAGATGGGACACCAAGGATGGAGAAAAAACAAAGAAAGTAAAGGCAGGGACGAACAGCTGGAAGACTGAAGCCCCAAACCAAGCTGCTCTGTAACTTTATTGAGACTCTCCAGACAGCAAATCACAAAGATAATTCTATGCAAATGAAGCTAGGCTCTTTCTATTGACAATCTTATGCTTGACTCAAGAGGGAGGGGTTAGCAAATACAAACCAAGTAATTTATTGCAGACACCTTAAGGTCTGCCTTGGCACTTGACCCCTGTAGCCTGTCTCAGGAGGAATTCCAGCTTGTATTTGTTCCTCTCTCAAATCCTGATAAAGTATTTGGTTTATCATTTAGATTACTATTTAGTTTGATATTTTGCTTTCCACAATCTTTGATAATTTGGAACCCATTGTGTCACTATGTCAGATGATCTTCCTTTCTTTCTCTGACCCTCTCCCTTTCCCAGCATGATGTCTTTTTCCAAGGGCTGCCACGCACCACCCCAAAAATAGACCCCAAATATATGAAATGTACTTTTACTAGTCTTGCCTCTAAGGAACACTTTGGTGGCCCTTCCATCAAGATGGACTTGTTTGATGTTTTGGAAGTCCATGAGATACCCAGTACTCTCAGTATATTAAAAATGGATTGTTGTTGTGTAACCCATAGCTGACCATCCAGCAGGTTTTCAGAGACAGTTAATCACTTGGGAGGAGACTGCCCATCTTTTTCCTGCGGAGCAGCTGGTGGCCTCAAACCCATGCCTTTGGCATTGCAGCTCAGCTTCTTGCTACTAGGCCACCAGAGCTGCATTTAAAACCATAACCTTCTTTTAAAAATGCAATAGTTAACCTTTAATAATGAGTTGTCTAATATAAATTACAAACCCACAAACAGACAGTGAAATAAATGGAACCTTATAAAAAGTAAAAATTTGTGTTCATCAGAAAAACTACCCAAAATGTGAAAAGACAATCATTGGTCTTACAGAATATCTTCAGAAAATAAATGCTAGTAAGAGTTAATTTGACAAATTATAATTATACTTTTACAAAACAAAACAAACAAAAAACCCTTGACATAGAAAAAAAAAAGGAAAAGCAAAACTAAAAAACCCTTGACAACTTAAAAACAGAAGACAAATAATCAAATATAGAATAGTCAAAGGACTCTGCAAAAGGATTAGATACAACATGAGAGTGGCTGAGTCTACACTTTCTACCTGCTTCAAAAAGGAGAGCTGTCCCCATCAATAATGTCTATGTTGTTGTTGTTGTTGTTGTGTACTGTCAATGCAGAACCAACCCACAGCTGACCCTCAAGCTTGTTTTCAGAAGCAGTTAATTACACGGGAGGAGACTGCCCATCCTTCTCACATGGAGCAGCTCAAACTGCGTGCCTTCGGGGTTGCAGCACAGCTTCTTGCCACTAGGCCAATGTACACAGTGCCATACAAATAGCTACCTAGTCAGACACATCATCCTCCATGGTCCAGCACCTCAATTTACCAATCTTTCAGGTCTGATGTTCATTATTGACTCTCAGACTTTACCCACAGTTGTGGAGTTTAATGGGAAATAAATTGGAGGGTGAAACAGGCGAAGAACATCATCCAATGCAAGCAAGTCCAGGTATACTCCAGAAGTCCCAAGCTGAGTTAACAAGGCACAATTCCCCAGTTAGTGAAAGCCCAGGTTCAATTCAGCAGCATAAATGCAAGAAGCTTCTGGTTTCCTTAATCATACAGCAAACACTGTCTCAGAACAGTTTTAAGTCACCTTTCCCCATAATCATCCAACAAAAAAAACCCTTTAGCTGTGGCCTTCATCTAAGAACAGTTACAAATTAGCTTTTCTTCTGGTTGCACCTTGCCACAATCTCTTCAGAGCAGTGCCGTAATTGCTTCACAATCTCTCCACCATCATTGTCACTAGGGTGCTTTACAGTGTGGAAAGCATTTTCTCTCTCTTATATTGGTCCCATAGCTGTTGATAATTTGCAAGACCATTTTTCCACAGTTAAGGTAATTGGAGACCATACCCCTAATGAGGGCTAACATAATGGCTAGAAAAAGCCAGTTTTCAAGAGTTCTGACACCTTAGACTTAAATAGCATTTACTTGCCTGGAATTCTCACCAGGCCTGAATACCTGGACAAGAGAAGATACTGTGGGAATTCTCACTCAGTATCAATGTTGTCTCTCTATAAACTCTCAAAGCATCTAACAAGACAGAGGCAGGTTTGGGAAGCCCAAACACCCTGTCTCTCTCACTTGAATCCACATCAATAAAATGTTTGCTTTTTCCACTCTGACCCCTGTCTCTGGGTTTGTGTTTTTTGATGTCAGGTGGCAGGATTGTGTTTGTCCAATAATATGTACATACAGTTAAATAGTACTCAGTCAGTAAAAGAAGTCTTGCTGTGTGCTGAAATATGAATGTGGTTTGATTATGCTGAATAAATAAGACAATCTCACAAAAAAGACAAGCATTATATGGTCTTATATAAAAAGAAAAGATTAGGCAAATGTGTAGAGATCAAAGTGTCTAGTTTGTGGAAAACTAAGTTTCTGTTTATAGTGATGGGGAAACTGCATTGACAAAGAGTAGGGTTGATTGAATTGCCATCAATATGTACACATGTATCAAGTTGAATTGGGAAAAGTTGTGTGATAAGAATATTTGGGGGGAAAAAGACTTAGCTACTGGGGTTACTTATGTACAAACATCTCATAGAATTTGATTTTTCAGTCTGGAAGTTTGGAATCATGGGTTCAGGCAACATCTCAGTTAATTTTCCTGAGAAGATATTTAATACTTGTATTAGCTCAGGAACGTAATGCCTTGGGTCTTGAGAGCTAGCAAAGAGCCATCTAAGCAGACTAATTTGTCTCTCTCCCCGTGAAGCAATAGAAAAAGAAGAGTTAGCAATGTTATTGGTGTATACTGATGAGTCAGATCCTCCAGGGGGTTTTCAGAGGCTGTAAATCCCAAGAAAGCAGATTGCCCATCTGTCTCTCGAGGAGCAGTGGGCCAACAACATGCCTTTGGGTTGATAGCACAATTCCTTACCACTAGGCTACCAGAACTCCCATATATTAATGTTGTTGTTGTGTACTGTGGAGTTGGAGCTTCCCTGTACTTGACATTCCAGTGAGCTTTCAGGAGAGGAAATTGTCCATCTTTCTCCCGCAGAGTAGCTGTTGGATTTGAACTCCATGCTTTTTTATTGGCAGCACAATATGATTGTACAACCAAGGGTAGGAACGAACACACAGTTGATTAATGGAATTACTACTGAAGAATGTGATCATTGTCACATATATGTACTTGTAGAAATTACTGAATTGCTGTATGTTCTGTGGTGTATACTATCAACAAAAATAAAATGTTATGAAATATCAGTAATAAGCCATTGAAACAAGCTTCAAAGTGGAGGGGGATAGACCATATATAACCTAAAAGTAGAGAATGAAAGCTTAGGGGGAAGCAAGTTTATGTTAGAGGAAGAGTTGAGGGAGAAAAAGCTTGGGAAAGGATGGTGAGACTGGTTGCACAAATCAAAGAATGTCATTAAAATGTCTATGCAGAGAAGAACTGCTAAATTGGTGTCTGTGTTCTGTTGTGCATATTTTCAACAGCAATAACTAAAACTGTTTTCTTTAAAAATGGAACAGAACTAATCTTGGAAGAGGAGGTGGAGAGGGAAGTGAGTGTGTGGGTGTGTTTTTAGGAGAAATGATTTGTTAT
Organism: Elephantulus edwardii; assembly: GCF_000299155.1. Taxonomy (NCBI): domain Eukaryota; kingdom Metazoa; phylum Chordata; class Mammalia; order Macroscelidea; family Macroscelididae; genus Elephantulus; species Elephantulus edwardii. The sequence continues at coordinate 3,026,294 of NW_006399996.1, read as the reverse complement.
GTGCCATATTAGGAAGTCAGCAGATACTTTTCAACATTGAAAAAAAAAAAACACACCTGAACAATAGTAGCACCTGCATATTGTTTAAAGTTCACAAGCAGAGACAAGAAGCAGCAGCTAAAAGAGACTCTCTGAGCAGGCAGCCTAGGAAGGCTATGTCATAATAGGCATTGCTATATACCATGAGCCTCTACATTCATTTGATTGTTTTCACTATAAGAATGTGCTTTCTTAGGTATAGAAATGATTGTTTTTCTATGTCTGCAGAGTTTATTTACCTTTGGCAGGCTTTCCAGAGGCCACATCATAAAAGTTTGGGAAAGACAGGGTCAGGGCAAAGAACAAAGAAAGCCTTAGGGAAGTGGGACCATGAGAGGGGAGAGAAGACTGAGGGGTCTGCATATGTTATGAGCAGGAGCTCAGTACAGAGAAGCAAAAGACAACTGGCTTCTGATCAGGGTTCAGATCTGTTGTTCGTAGGTGCCTATAAGTCATAGTCAATTTGAGGTCACCTAACAACAACATTCCAGAAACGAGATTCCTGGACATAAAGTGTACATAACTTTACCAAGAGAATGTGTTATCCAGTTTTTTGATGTAAGCATTTTGGCAATCGATCACATTTCCTGAAATGATGATTTGTTATAATTTCAGTTTGTGCTTGCCATGAAAGAAGTTGAATGCTTTTTCATATATTTAAAGACATTCATTATTTCCTTTTTAAAAAATACTTTTTTTCTTTATTTCTTCTTATAAAGTGTCTCTTCAAGTCTTTAGCCTACTTTTGAAAACTGAATTGTTGACATTTTTCTTGTTAACTCCTAGAAACTCTTTATTAGGGTTTTAGCCCTTTGCTTTTAATCTGAATTGCAAATATTTACCACATTTTTTATTTGTCTTTTAATTTTTAAATTTTGAACTTTTTATTGGAAGTAATTATAGATTCCCCTGCAATGATAAATAATACAGAAAAAGCTCATATCCTGTTAGTTGACACTGAGTAGAATAACAAAGGGTTAATTGTTCGTTGTTGTTATGTGCCCTCGAGTCCTTTGCGACTCATAGCGACCCTATGCACAACAGCCCTAAACCCTGCTCTGTCCTGCGCCAACCGCACCGCCTCTGACACACCCATCCCGATTACCCCAGTCACCGAATCAATCCATCTCATAGAGGGTCTTCCCCTCCTGCGCTGTCCCTCTCCACCCTCCCAAGCATGATGTCCCTCTCCAAGGACCCGTCCCTCCTGGCAACATGTCCAAAGTATGTCAGACGAAGCCCTAGAGAATCCTTGCCTCCAAGGAGTAGCTTGGTTTAATCCTCTCCAAGATGAATCTGTTTGTTTTCCTGGCAGTCCATGGTACATTCAGTACTCTTCTCCAGCACCACAGTTCAAAGGCATCAACTCTCCTTCTGTCCTCTCTAGTCATTGTCCAACTCTCTGATGCATAACAAGCAATTGCAAAGACCAAGGCCTGTATCAGGCGCACCTTAGTCTCCAGAGAGACACTGTTGCTCTTGAGCACTCTAGAGAGGTCCCTAACAGCAGACCTTCCCATCGTGATACGCTTTTTGATTTCCTGACTTCTGGTGCCAAGAGTGTTGACTGTGGAGCCGAGCAAACTGAAGCTGTGAGCAATCTCAATTTCTTCGCCATCCATCCTGACGCTGCCAATTGGTCCAATATAGATTGGGCAATTTGTTTTAAATTAGTTTTAGCCTCATTCCAAGCTGACAGCCGTTCTGTCTGGCTTTAAGGTTTACAGTTAAAGGTCAATATCACTATTAATCTTTGCTGACTTACCCTAAGATATAACAATGAACAACGATGGCACTCTTGTAACACTTGGAAGGGAACCCAACACCCGTGAGATGACAGTGATAACTGGCAGTCAGTGTAACTGGGATGCAGCTATCACTTAGACTACCTAGGAGAACAAGGATACCGTCCATTAACTTTCCTGATAAAACCTCCCTCTTAGCCCCCAGATGCAGAAACAAATTTGGAAAGTTCAATGATAGATTTTAAAGACTAAGGTGTACCTGGTCCAAGTCATGGTGTTTTCATTTACTTGCTATATATCTGAAAGTTGGACTAAGGATAACAGAAGAAGAATCAATACCTTTGAGTTGTGGTGTTGGAGACAAGTACTGAATATTCAGTGGACTGCCTAAGGAACAAATATGGATACTGTGCAGCTCCTTAGAGACAGAAGCTCTGTTTCATGTACTTTGTGCATGTTGTTAGGAAAGATCAGTTCTTGGAAAAGACATCATGCTTAGAGAGGTGGAGGGTCAGGACTGGAGAGGAAGACCCTCAGTGAAAAGGACTGATATAGTGACTGTAACAATGGGCTCAAATATGTAGGAGCTAATGAGGATGGCACAGGATAGAGTCAGGTTAAGATCCGTTGTTCATAAAGTTACTATGAGTTGTAGTCAACTCAGTGGCACCTAGCAACCACAACAAAGTATGTGTGAATGTAATGCCATTTGAGAATAGAGACTTTGCTAGGTTAATAAGCTCCTATCACTGTAGGTCACCAATGTCAGTTTAAAGACTAAGGTCCTTCTGATTCAAGTCACAGTTTTTGTAATCACTTACTATGCATCTTGAGAGCCGGATAATTAATAAGAATGACAGAAGAATTTATGCCTTTGAGCTGTGGTGTTAGAGAAGAGTACTGAATATCCCATGAACTTCCAAAAGAACAAACAGATACATCCTGGAGAAGGTGCAGTCAGAGTGCTCCTTGGAGGCAAAGATGATGAGGTTTAACTCAATTGCTTTGGGCATGTTGCTAGGAGAGGCTCTTCCTTGGAGAGGGATATCACACTTGGAAAGGTGAAGGATCAGCAAAGGAGAGGAAGATCCTCAACAGGTGACACAGTGATGGGGGCAATGGGCTCAAAATGTGCTAGGGATGATAAGGATGGCACAGGATAGGACCAGCTTCAGATCTGTTGTTCATAGGGTTTGCTCTGAGACATACTCAGGTTGAGGACTATGTTTTGGGTGTATCTAAAGTCAATCACTTTTGATCTATAAAAATAACAGATTAAGCATAGAAGCAAAATGGGGGAAAGATAAGTGTCACATTGAGATCTGTTACAATAGCACTCTAAAGAATACAGATATATACCATTCACCTTGTTTTCCCTAAAAAAAATGTGGTGCAATTGTTGTTGTTGTTATGTGCCGTCGAGTTGTTTGCGACTCATAGCGACCCTATGTACAACAGCCCTAAACCCTGCTCTATCCTGTGCCAATTGCATTGCCTCTGACACTCCCATCCCAATTACCCCAGTCACTGAATCAATCCACCTCATGGAGGGTCTTCCCCTCCTGCGCTGTCCCTCTACTCTACCCAGCATGATGTCC
>NW_006399996.1:3016332-3021537 GCF_000299155.1 Elephantulus edwardii | reverse complement strand
AGATTTGAATTTGTTCTTCAGTTCCTTGAGCTTAAGAAATGCTGAACGAGTTCGGCCCTAATAGCTTTACTAATTTTTCAGAAAGATTTTTTTAATGGTAACTTTACAGATGTCTATATAGTGTCTGGAGGGAGCCCTAGTGACTCAGTGGTAAGGAGTTGCACTACCAACCCAAAGGAGTATGGTTCAAATCCACCAGCTACAGAAAAAAGATGGCAATCTCCTCCTGTAGGATTTTCACCTCTGAAAATCCACTGGAGGGTCAGGTAGGAGGCAATTTCAGTTCAATGGTACACAAGAACACTCTCCTAAAATACGTTAAAATACTAGAGAGAGCAGCTATTTCCATGAATATCTTACCACAGAAAGGATTCTAGAGATGGTCTTTCCCACACCATTATTTTAAGTTTCCCGCCATGACCTTTGTTATACCCAAAGGCCCCATTTATTGCAGCTCTGCCCTCTGACCTTGGCCTAGCAGTGGAATTGCTGGCCACACAGCTGGAGGTGCTGGAGGCTCCTTACGGTCTTCGCCCCTTCACACCAGGAGCCTCCCACAGTCACCACAGTCAGGGAAGTTCTCAGAACTGTGTACGCAATGATCCTGACCTGGAGCAAGTCTCTCAAAGCCTGGTTCCTCTTCAATCCCCTGAGCCGCTTCCTCTAGCCAATTCTCCTGCCTCTCCCCCCACTTCAGATACAAGGGCTTTGAAGCCAAACATCTCCAGGCTGCTATCGATTGCCCATCACTTCTGCTACTTAAGCTGAAATTACAAGGTTTCCTACACTTGACCAGTAATTGAATTTCCCTGGGAACTCCGTGACAAGATTGATTCCGTCTAATTGAGTCCAAAGATCTACTCTCTGCTCTATTCATCCTGTCCTTGTTTCTGCCAGGGGCTCTGTGACCCGAGCTTTAGGAGCGTTAGGACGTTCTCAGTTTTTGTTTAAATAGCTAACCTGCTACTTTAAACACCATTTCTTTTAATGATCTTATAAAACATTACCAGATTCATTGTTCACAGGGTTGCTAGGAGTCATAGTTGACTCCACAGCACATAACAACAGCAACCACACAGACTATTATGGTGACAAGGTTGTTAAGTGTTTAGCTGCTAACTCAGAGGTTGATAATTTAAACCCATCAGTCACTCCATGGACAGTGGGCTTTCCTGAAGATTTATAGCCCTGGAAACTGAGCGGGGGTGGGTTTGGGGGTGGGGGGGTGTAGGACAAAAACAACAGTTTTATTCTGTCCTGTTTGCTATAAATTAAACTCTGCTTGACGGCACTGGGTTTGGTTTTGGCTTCCAGAACATTGCTTTATGTTGTCCATATCCATTACAGCCTGTTGCAAGCAGAGGAAATGGCTGTAGGGGGTTTGTTGTTGTTGTTTTTTTGGGGGGGTTATGGGGTTGGGTTTTTTAATTAATTTTAATGAAAGTTTACAGAGACTTAAGGTTTCCAGTCGTTCACTGTTGCAATTTTCTCCCTGCCAACCACCCCCTCCCCCAATTCACTCTTCTCCTTGAAAAGTAAAAGAAAAACTCTTTCATTGTTGTGTAATCCCTCCCCCCTAAGTCCACTCCACTGTACGGCCTTCATTCTGGACTCCTGTCATGACAATAATACCCAATCATATATCCCTTTTAAACAGTTCTCTCCCTCATCTGTTTCAATGCAGTATACATCATTCCTCCCCTCCTTCTCTGTCTTCCTTCAACCCTGATGTCAGTCCCATTTTACAACAATCACCCTCTGCAATATTTGTCCTTTTGTGATTGAGATATTTCACTCAGCATAATATCCTTCAGGGTCACCCATTTTGCATAATATTTCATGAGTTCCTTGTTTTTTCAATGCTGCATAGTATTCCATTGTGTAAATATACCAGAGCTTCTCTATCCATTTGTTTGTTGATGGACACTTGGGTTGTTTCCAGCTGTTTGCTATTGTGAGCAAAGCCATAATAAACATAGGTATGCATATATCAACTTGGATGGCGGTTATGGTTTCTTTAGGGTAAATTCCCAGTAGTGGAATTGTTGGTTCAAATGGTATTTCTATTTGCAACTTTTTGAGAAAGCATCATACAGCCTTCCACAATGGTTGCACCATTTTATACTCCCATCAACAGTGAATAAGAGTTCCGGTTTCTCCACAACCTCGCCAGCATTTGATGTGTGCGATTAAATAAATTAAAAACCCATGCTTCTCAAGCAGCTACCTCATTCAAGATACTATAAAGGTAGAGGGGGAAAAATATGAGAGGGGGAAATAGGAAAAATTTAACAACATGAAAGCCAGAAAAAGAAATATCTAATTTTTTTCACCTTATAGCTATATTCATGTGATGTGCCTTTATCTTTAGTGATTAATTGATGTTTACAAGGGATAGACAAACAGAAATGAAAGACAATTCCAAATAAGTTCAAATATTATAATCAGTGCATTTAAGAAATGCCTTGTTTTAAATATTAAAGAATAAAAAAGTGAATATAATGACAGTAGAGTCTATCCATAGTAGTAATGAAAACTTTAAAACACCTGTGGAGAAAGTACTAGGAATTGTGTAGGATCTATAGCAATCAAATTATGAAGTTTAATTAAAAAATAAAAAGCAAATTAATGGATAAGAGATACACTATTATAATGATGAAAAATCTCCTAAATTGTATTTCACGTGCATTTTTTTTTCTCTGTTGGATTCATTAATTACTTCTACTAATTTTGAAATGTTTTTACATCATTTACAAAAAGGAAAGTTTCCATACTTCTCTTTCTTGAGGTATCTTTCTTTTTTTTTTTGTTAGTAGATTTTTTTTTAATTCAGAAACAAAACCACCCCAACCAAAAAGTTTGGACACAAAGGGTATGGGGAGGGTGAGGCATGCTGCAGGTGAGAGGTCATTTCATAACATTTCTTGTTGATCCAACCGCCGTGGACACGTTCTTGCCCGTTGACAGGACTAGCGCCTTGGCAGTCATGATGCTCCTGGTGTGAAGATCCATGGTACATTGCCCACCCCGGATCACAGAGCTTCTGGCCCCCGAGTGTCAGCCCAATCAAAATAACTTCACTGCCAACAAGAACTCCAACTTCAGCTGGTGTGCTATTGATGTTGTTGTTATTGTTGATTGTCAACGAGTCAAGCATGACTCATAGCAACTCTATGAACAAAAGACCTAATGCCTTTCCATAACTATCATCATTTCTCCAAGTTCATAGAGTTTCCAGAGGCATGTGGTTAGGTAGTGGATGCCACTCCTGCTTCCAAACCCGTTTTACAACTGGGAGCTCCACCAAACACTGTCCACATTGGGAAATCATCCTGGTATTTGATATCCCAGTGGCACAAGGTTCAGCATCCAAGCAAACCCAGGTTACTTCATACTGCACACTGACAAAGAGTGATGTACAAAGTGGAAGAGTGTTTCTCCAGATATAACAGCACTAGTTCGTTTTCCCAGGGAGGGACAGCAGCCCAAAGTGTGAGTCTTTATAGCTCATGGTGGCCATGTCCTGACAGGGCCCACCCGCCATGACTCTTCCAGACGGCCCTGTTGTTGTGAGTACCATTGAGTCAGAACCGTCCCATAGCTGACCTTCCGTCAATCACAGGGGAGATGGGAACTGACCCACAGCTGACCTTCCCTCAGAGGCTCCCATGGTGCTGCTGGTGGCCTCCAACCCTCTGCCTTTGGGATTGCAGCACAGCACCTTGTCACTAGGCCACCACAGCTCCCTTATGGGCTGTTCTAGGCACTTATAACCCACATCCGCCATGTCTCTTCTGGACTCCTCTAGGTGCTGCTTAGTGCCCATTGTGGCTTCGCCACAGTGTGTGTGGCAAGGCCCGTCTGCCATGTCTCTTCTGAGCTGTTCTAGGCGCTGCCTTGAGCGAATGGGAAGATGAGTGGAGAACCCCTTCGGGTGTGAGCTGCCGACCACACCTCGACCCGCTGTCAGGTATCTCACTTTTAAAAAAAAAACCAAACTAGTAGCTATTCAATTACTTTCTATGCATCAGAAAGCTGGACAATGACTGGGGATGACAGAAGAATTGATGCCTTTGAGCTGTGTTGCTGGAGAAGAGTATTGAATATACCATTGACTGCTAAAAGAACAAACAAGTTCATCCAAGAGAGGGTGAAGACAGGCTGCTCCTTAGAGGCAAGGATTCTGAAACTTCGTCTCACATACTTCGGACATGTTGCAAGGCAGGATCAGAACTTAGAGAGGGACATCATGCTTGGGTTAGTGGAGGGACAGCTCAGGAGAGGAAGATACTTGATGATATGGATTGATTCTGTGAAGAGGATAATGGGGGTAGGTGTATCAGAGACAATAAGATTGGCACAAGATAGAGCAAGGTTTAGGGCTATTGTACATAGGGTTGCTATCAGTCGTAGGCAACTCTACTGCACACAACATGTCAGAATATCTAGAGTTAAGCTAGTGATGGCAATATGGATGGCCTAGAACTTGCATTGCAAGTTCAGAGATACATGGCTCAAATCCACCAGCTGCTCCAAGGGAGGACAGACAAATCCCCTCCCGTGAAGTTTACTGTCTGAAAACCCGCTAGAGGGTCAGCTTTGAGGTGGTTGTAAAGTTAAATGTTGAGTGTTAATTTTCGATTGTCTTTTTGTCTGTTAAAGAAGCAACACTTGGGGAGCTGTGGTGGCTGAGTGGCAAGAAGCTGCACTAAAATCTCAGAGGGAAGGAGGGACTATCTCCTCCTGCACCAGTCAGATCCAATTTGATGGTACACACACAAAAATAATAAAAAATTTTAAAAAAATAGAAAAAAAAGAAGCAACACTTGATTACTTTCCAAAGGAGTGAAGATTTCCCTTAAACTTCCTACCTTTTCCTGATGTGAAGAAATAATGAATTTTTATAATTCTAACATTTTTGGTTATGCTCACATTTGAGTTTTAATAGGGGGGGAAATACCAGAAGTTATTAAACTATATATTCGGGGTTTGTTATTTGTTTTTTCGGGTGTAAACAAATATGCTTTATTTAAAATGCATGCTTTGATGAATGCAGATGATGCTCAATTGAAATCAGGCCCAAATTATAGACTCTTTTTAAACATTTATTGTTGTTGTTGTTATGTGCCGTCGAGTCGCCTGCGACTCATAGCGACCCTATGTACAACAGCCCTAAACTCCGCTCTGTCCTGTGCCAATCGCACT
>NW_006399996.1:2995694-3013315 GCF_000299155.1 Elephantulus edwardii | reverse complement strand
CCACTTCTACCCCCTCCCTTCACATCTATCTCCCTTTGACCAGCCCTCCATCTAATAACTTGTGTATGAAGCTTCCATGGCTTCTGTGATTCCAAACACATCAGCTGATGGTAGTTCCTTACATTGGGATCAATGTCTCTGAAGTTTAGTCGTAATGTTTCCCCGAGCAAAAAATCGTGTGACATTTGTTCCGGCCCGAGGACTGTTTTGTAATAGAATTTATAATATGACAAACCTACTGTTTGTAACCACTCATTTGTCACATTGCTTGAACTGTGATGGGTTGTGTGTTCCTGTGATGCTAAGTTATGTCACTGGTATTTCAGATGCTAGCAGGGTTATCCATGCTAGACAGGTGTCAAGGGAGCTTTCAGACTGAAAACAGAACTAGCTATCCACTTCTGAAATAACAGGGTCTTGAAAAACCCAGCAAATAGCATCACTGGAGAGTGTTTGATGAGTCCTTTAGGTTGGAAGGCACTCAGAATGCAGCTAGGGAAGGAATCCTCCTCAAAGTGCAGTCTACCTTAATGATTCAGATGGACCAAAGCTTTCACCCAATGAAAGATCTTCATTTGCTGATGTGGCAAGACTCAGCAATGAGGAGAAATGAGAATTCTCCTCAAAATGAGGAAAAACAGTTGCAAATATCCATTATTAATTGGAACAAAATGTACCAAATATGAATGCAAGAAACTTGGAAGTTATAAAATGCAACCCATAAAGACTGACATCATAGGCATTAATGAGCTGATGCCTATGTGATAGATATTGCCAATTTTTTTTTAGAAATGGCTTTTTAAATTTTTATTATTATTTTTTGTGTGTGTATCATCAAATCAGATCTGACTGATACAGGAGGAGATTGTTTCTCCTTCTCCAGCAGAGCATCTGGTGAATTTGAACCCTCGCACCTTTGGGATTGCAGTGCAACTTCTTGCCACTGGGCTACCAGAACTCGCCAATATTGTAAAATTTTAATCAAGCAATTATATGACCTAGTATCCCACCACTAGACAGATAGGCAACATCATGACGGATGGAGAAAAGACTGAAACTGTCAACGACCTCATCTTTTTGGATTCACAATCCACACCCTTGGTACCAGCAGTCAGGGGATCAGGAAACAAACTGTTCTGGGAAAGTCTGCAGTGAGTCTCCAAATTACTGACAAGCAATGATGTCAGTCTGAGGACTAAGGTTTGCCTGATTCAGACCATGGCCTTTCCAATCATTTGCTATGTATTTGAGAGCTGGACAATGAATAATAGAATTGATGCCTTTGAATTGTGGTGTTGGAGAAGAGTGCTGATATCCCATGGACTGCCAGTAGAACAAACAGATGATACATCTTAGAGAAGGTGCAGCCAGAGTGCTCCTTAAAGGGAAAGGTGATAAAGCTTTGTCTCACATACTTTGGGCATGTTGCTAAGAGAGGCTATTCCTTAGAGAGGGACATCATGCTTAGAAAAGTGAATGGTCACCTTTTCCTTGGCAAGATGGCGGAGTACCACCTGACTACTCGCATCACGCACTTTTTGGATCGGCATCTGGTCTTTCCGCTGCTGGAGTTTCTCTCGGTGAAGAAGATATATAATGAAAAGGAATTATTACAAGGGAAATTGGATCTTCTTAGTGATACCAACATGGTAGACTTTGCTATGGATGTATACAAAAACCTTTATTCCAATGATATTCCTCATGCTTTGAGAGAAAAAAAGAACCACAGTTGTTGCACAGTTAAAACAACTGCAGGCAGAGACAGAACCAATAGTGAAGATGTTTGAAGATCCAGAAACTACAAGACAAATGCAGTCAACCAGGGATGGTCGGATGCTATTTGACTACCTGGCAGACAAGCATGGTTTTAGGCAAGAATATTTAGATACTCTCTACAGATATGCAAAGTTCCAGTATGAATGTGGGAATTACTCAGGAGCAGCAGAATACCTGTACTTTTTTAGAGTGCTGGTTCCAGCAACAGATAAAAATGCTTTGAGTTCACTTTGGGGAAAACTGGCCTCTGAAATCTTAATGCAGAATTGGGATGCAGCCATGGAAGACCTTACACGATTAAAAGAGACAATAGATAATAACTCTGTGAGTTCTCCACTCCAGTCTCTTCAGCAGCAAACATGGCTCATTCACTGGTCTCTGTTTGTTTTCTTCAACCACCCCAAAGGCCGAGATAACATTATTGACCTCTTTCTTTACCAGCCACAGTATCTTAATGCAATTCAGACAATGTGTCCACATATTCTCCGCTATTTGACTACAGCAGTCATAACAAACAAAGATGTTTGAAAACGCCTGCAGGTGTTCAAAGACCTCGTCAAGGTTATTCAGCAGGAATCCTACACATACAAAGACCCAATTACAGAGTTTGTTGAATGCTTATATGTTAACTTTGACTTTGATGGAGCTCAGAAAAAAACTAAGAGAATGTGAATCAGTGCTTGTGAATGACTTTTTCTTGGTGTCTTGTCTTGAGGATTTCATTGAAAATGCTCGTCTCTTCATATTTGAAACATTCTGTCGCATTCATCAGTGTATCAGCATTAACATGTTGGCAGATAAACTGAACATGACCCCAGAAGAAGCTGAAAGGTGGATTGTAAATTTGATTAGAAATGCAAGACTGGATGCCAAGATTGATTCAAAATTAGGTCATGTGGTTATGGGTAACAATGCAGTCTCACCTTATCAGCAAGTGATTGAAAAGACCAAAAGCCTTTCCTTTAGAAGCCAGATGTTGGCCATGAATATTGAAAAGAAACTTAATCAGAACAGTAGGTCAGAGGCTCCCAACTGGGCAACTCAAGACTCTGGCTTCTACTGAAGAATTTTTAAAGAAAAAAGAAGAGAAAACTAATAAAACCATTATGGAAAAATATGGCATACATTTTAGAAATAACAGGTGAGTATAAATTTTGTAAAATTTGAATAAAATTGGCTATATTTCAAAAAAAAAGTGGATGGTCAGTGAAAAAGAGGAAGACCCTCAACCAAGTGGATTGATACAATGACTGTAGCAATTAGCTCGAGTGTGTCAGAGATTGTGGGGATGGCACAGGATAGGACAGGGTTCAGATCTGTCGTTCATAGGGTCACTGTGAGTCATACTCAAGTCAGTCATCAACACCCAGAAACAACAACATGCCGGCAATGAGAAATTGAATAGAATTGGTGTTGCATTCATCATCTAAAAGAGCGTTTCAAGATCCATCCTGAACAACAAGTGACAGGATAATATTCATACACATACAAGGAAAACTGGTAAACAAAACTATTGTTCAAGTATATGCATCAATCACTGAAGCTAAAGTTAGTAAGTTGGGGATTTCTATCAACTTCTATTGTCTGAAGTTGAATGAACATGAAACCAAGATGTATTGCTATCCAAATCCAGCAGATGCGCCTCAGAAGACAGATGTGCTTGCTATGTACAGTCTCAGAAAATCCACTGAGGGGTCACCCAGCAATGAGTCAGTTGCAACTCAACAGCAATGAGCTGAGTTTATTAATAGCCTGTACCTTGCCAAGATTCCTTACCATCCTAAGCTCCTCTTCCAAGCTAACTGCTAACCTCGACTGTTTTGTTAGAAATATAGTTTTAATGTACATTTTTCCCACTGTTATTTGTTCAAACAATACATTATGTTATATTGTTCATTTCTGAGTTCTTTAAAAGTAGATTCATACAAGATGAACAATAAGACAGAAGGAAACTGACACTCTGAGTGCCCATGTGGGCAGGACTTATTCCTAGATCACTGTGGGAGATACATTTGGTCTTTTCAGCTCCTGTGTCATTGGTTTCTTTGTTTTAACACTACTACATTCGACCACCAGGACCTTCACTATCCCCAGCAAACAGCTGTGGGAATTCTCCAGCAGCAAGTCTCTCATCCACAAGCTGTTGACACCAAATGAAGCCTGAGATTGGAAGCTGCACTCTCCTTTGTTGCAAATGGGCTTTTCTGGAAATCCCCAAAGTATTTAACTTGTTTTCCTCTCTCAGAATAACTCGAGATGATTATGAGGCAGAAGAGGGAAGGCAAGACGGTCTGGCTGTGGGCTTTTCCTTCCTGGTGCTTGTTTACAAGTGAAAAAACAAACTCTTTTTTTTTAAGTATGTGTTGTTGTTAAGTGTCATTGAGTCCCAGGCAACTCACAACGACCCTATGAATGAAAGTCCTGGACACCTCCTGTGTAACATTCCTCCTTTCTCCAGGTTCAGAGGGTTTCCAGAGGCAGCTACTATGGAAGTGGATGCCACTCCTGCTTCCAAGCTTGTTTTAATTGGGGAGCTTCAACAAACACTGTCCACCATGGGTAGGTAACCATTCTTGCATTTGACTCATCAGTGTCACAGTGTTTGGCTTCACAGAAACCACGAGTTACCTCTGCACAGCAAGGACATAGCAGGGTTATACAACCTAGAAGAATGTTTCACCAAGAACAATTAAAGGCAGGCCTGAGGGCCACAGAGTAGAGTCACCCACCTTTGGCTTGGGAGCATGGCTTTCTGTCCGCTAGGCCAACTGCTCTCCCTTTCTATGCTGTTGGTGGTGGTGTTCTTTTTTCAAAAATATATTTTATCTATACTTTCTAGTATAGATAAAATATATTTTAAAAAAGAAATAAAATTTGTCTTACTGTAATTACTTTAGGGAGCTCTGCAGACATAGAATTGTACTGTCAACTGAAAGGAACACAGTTTGAATCAACCATATGCTTTGCAGGTGAAAGATAGTTTCCTCCCATGTGATTTACTGTTTCTGAAAACCCACTGGAGGGTCAGCTATGAGTCTGTTTTGATTTGAGAGTACATAACAACAATATAATTAGTTCACAGAATGGCTAGTTTTGTGCCTTTTTCTAATTTTATTTTGAAGAGAGGTGTTGGGTCTCCAAATTGTCCTCACATCAAGAAAAATGTAGGGCAGGTAACTTTTTTGAAGGCTGACAGTAATCCTGATGGTAAAATTTTATGTTAATTTTATAGCCTAAGACCAGCCAATTTCAATGATAATACTGTGACATAAACCAGAATGTTTGATCAAATCAATTTTATGTAATTGAGGTAAAAAAATAGAAAGCAAAAAGAGCACCATTCATGGGTAAACAGTCGGCCAAGCCAGTGCTGCTCCCACATGAGTTGGCCGCCTGTTCTCTGAACTTGCCTGGGAGCACAGTGACCTAAGCAAGTCTGAGAACCAAGCTATCAAGCACAGTCTGGCCCAAATTTGAGCACAAATATTGGTCATTTTTATTCCTCCTTTTCTCTCCCCCTTAAGGGAAAAAAAGCTATTTTTAGGTGAGAGAAAAGAAAACGTCTATGTCTGTTAGTATGAAACACTGTGGGGAAGTCTATATCCTGTCTGGGTCTAATCAAATCATAAGGATCAAATATAAGGGCCTCTTCTCCCTCACAGAATCACTATGCCCTGTCTCCTACACACTCACATAAGACAAGCCCTTCAGACTGGCTTCATACCACTACCTCGCAAACTGCAGGACTGCATGTAGGTTCCACATTTCAGGTTCATTTAAACTCTGTTCTGTTTAAGCATGCACTGTGTGGTTGGGCCATTCCCAGTTTCATGCGGAGGTCATTTTCTCCTCTGGCATTTGTTCATTTTGGTGATGACTAGGAGGGAATGTTTGTAAACATGCTTTCTTACTCTTTTTCATGTGTTCTAAAGCCAGAAGGGGGTGAGGATTCTATCTCTACCTTGTCTGCTGTCTGTAGCAAAATCTGTAGAGTGTGATCTGAAATAATTACTGCTCTTAAAAGAGCAAACACTCTAAAATCAAGTTTCTACTAAAAATTTCACACAACAAGATATCCTTTTATTAAAAAATTTCTTTTTCTCATTATCAAAGAAATACATGCTCATCTTACAAAATTTAGAAAAAATGGAAAGGTATACAAAAGAAAATAAACAGTGTCCATAATTCCACATCAAACAGAATGGATTACTCTGCAGGTTTTATTCTTTAAACATTAAACCTTAGCTCACTAAAAATCAAAGATTCAGACCACCTTCTTTCAAAGCACTCAAGTCTATTCCTACAACATATTTAAAAAAATAAAGAAAAAACTCAAACAGAATGAAATAAAATTTCTGTACAAAGTATTGTTTCCTACAAAAATTTCTCTTTTCCAAATTCCTATGAGTCAGAGACTCTAATACAGACTACCAAATGTTTATTGAAATAATACTAGAACAAAAAGAGAAGAAAGGGTAAGGGGCTATCGCCAGATTCCCCCCCGGCTCCTCACATTACTTGAGGCAGGGTGCCCACTTTTTTTCCGTCCCTGAGGCTTTTCAGTCTTAGGGACTGTAGCAAGGCGGCGAGGGACAGCCTGGGAGAGAATCTGAAAGTTGAAGAGAGAAAAAAAGTTGGTGTCATCTTCTCAATCCTCCAGCTCCACTGAGGAAAGACAGTACAGGGAGACAGCCAGATGCAATCAACAAAGGGAAAAGCACACACTACAGAAAATAGGAACAGGAATTGAAGGTGAGGCGCAAGAGAGGAAAAGTCAGGCAGGCACACAGAGCAGAAAGGACAGGTCAGTGAGGGTCCTTTCATTCCAAGCCCCTGCCCACTGTTCCCTCACCTCTTTCCGAGGGATCTCACCCAAGCGTGAGTCGGTGTTCCTTCGAGGGATATTATCCCCTTGGCCCTCAGCCCTGCCATATAAATCAAGGATGTTAGGGTGGAGTAGCTATTTTCCCCACTCTAATTAATTCTGGATGGAAGAATTTCTTCCCAATTCTGTCTCTTAAGAAGAATGTATTTGTCTCAGTTGCCTAAAACCCAGGTCTTCTAACTTGTAGCCCAGTGCTTTTTTTACTGCTCTACTATGTACTGTTGTTCTGTGGGAACAAGATGAGCAGTGTCCTCCTGTGTGATGTACAGCTTCTGAAAACCCACTGGATGGTCAGCTATGAGTTGATATTAACTAAAAAATAACAATAATTTCTAATTTTTTTTCTGGAATTGATGAAAAGGAGATGGCAGAAAGTGAGTTTATAAACGTCAGTTCAGTCAAAATGCAGGAGTCATATTTCATTATCTTATGGTGGTTTTTGCCATTGAAGACATCAGAAAGTTTGGATAACTCAGGAATGGATATCTACCCCAGATAGGTTTTACTGCTATTTCATAATTAAGTTCATAGTCAGGAATTTATTCTTAAGAGCTATTAGCATTGAGATGATGTGTCATTCTCTCAGCCAGGAGTCAGCAAACTCTTTTCTGTAAAGTGCTGGATATTTTAGACTTTGTGGTCTCTGTCTCAGCAGATCAATCTTGCTGGAGACAATATGTAAATGAATGGGCATGACTATTCCATGGAAACATCTTTTACACTAACATTTTAATTTCCTATCATTTCAGGTGTTACAAATCACTTATCTTCTGGTTTGTGGTTTGGGTTTGTTGTTTTTTTTCTTTAGCCATTAAAAAATTTGCACATCATTCTTGCTTTCAGGTCAGATAAAAATAGGCAGTTGGCTGGATTTGGCCCACTGACTGTTGTTTGCCCGTTCTTGTTCTTGGTTAAGAGTGTGTTACAATCAGTTGTAAAACAGTTTAATTAGTATGAAAATATCAAAGTTAGTGCATGATTTATTAGGATTTTTTTAAAAAAAATAAGTTGTAATCCAATTACTATCATCTCAGTGGCTTTCCCACATACTAATCTAATGTGTTTTCTGGAGTTGAGGAGGAAGAGATGATAATAAAACCAGAGGTGGGTGAGCAGCAGTATATTTAATCTAAGCTTCAACAATAGTGAGGGATTCTTCGTAATGCTAATTATCAGGTTTTAGAGGAATTTGTTTTCCTGTAGAAATTTTTTTAAGTTAAATCAAAATCTGCTATACTCACTGAAGTGTTTTATGCATGTGACGATAGCATCTACCAGTGTATGATAGAGACAAAGTATTTGAGAAACACTTCGCAGGCCAAATTTTGAGATGTGTATACTTTGCAGTGTATAAGTGTATTATATATTCTTATTCTTAAAACAGAACTGATGCTATTTAGTGAATGGTCTGGTTCTCAGTGTGTTTATATATATAATTTACATATATACATATATGTAGGTATGTATGTATACATGATGAAGTATGTGTGTTTATAAATGCCTGTATGTATGTGTGTATATATGTATAAACAGATGTACTGATACACACAACTATCTTTTGAAGGTCTTTGTCAAGGTTGTTTCTGCTTATGATTTCTTTAGTACTTTAAAACTTAAGACGTAAAACATACAGAGACAGACAAATCTACCATTAAGTTTATCGGGATATAGATTGTAGAATGAACTCTTGGATTCTTTATTAGTCCATGTCTCTTCCATTTAACCATATGAATTGGTCAAACATATAAAGTATCACAGTTGAATTTCATTTCCCTATGTTGTTAGTTAAGAAACTAAGACTAGTTAAGTTAATTAATTGCCATATTGATACAGTCTATACACATTATTTGTTTAAGTTCCTTATTCCTCTGTCAGTTATTTAAGTTCAAGTTGAATGTTACTTGTTTTCTGTTTAATAGATGACTTGAGTAGAAATTCCTTTATACTAAGATAGTAGCGATGCTGATATGAGTAGAAAGTAAAAATTAAGTGAATAATTTTTTTTTACTTAGAATATACTGATGCTTGGTTGATGTTTTCAGTTTTCCCTTGGATATTTGCTGTTAGGCAGACAGTCACTGAGTTTGATGTTTTTGGAGATGTGCAATCCTGTAGGGTTATGGAGTGCTGCAGTGGTTGTAGCGTTGATCCAGGTCACTAGAACAGGTACCTTTTCATCAGCCAGAATGCCCTGGCACCTGGAAGAGTGAATGCAGCTTCTCCACATGCCTTATTCCCACAGACGTGCTGACATGCTGGAACAGTCTGGCTCCACCAGTATTAATACACTTTTTTGAGACTGTATGCAAAATACTATTTTGTAAAACTATGCCTTTAAATAGACATTTATGGGTTATATTTCTTTTATAATAATTGTGCACTGAATATTCAATTGTGATGGATTTTGAGATTTATGTATATTTATAAGTCTGTTCTATGTGAATTTTTATTCTTAAGATGTATGGTACATTACTAATAACAACATGGGTTTCTATTTATGTAAAGTATATGTAGCAATATTCCTAGATACTACCCAAATTATTGTTTTGTCCATCTGCCATTATAAAGACTTTTATCTTTAGAGGATTATGTTATAGCCAGACTATGTTAGCTATATTTGAACTTTAATATATAAATTCTCAATATGGTTTGAAATTCTTCCAGTTGATGAAATTAAAGTTAGTTTATAATTAAAAAAAAAAAAGAATAAGAGCTATTTCCTTTGTGGGAAAAAAAAAATTAAAAGAAAAAAAATAAGAGCAAACAATATACACCTAGGGATGAAGTAGGAGAAGACATAAGTAGAATCAGATAATGAGTTGTACTAGATAATTCAAATACTGGGATTCTGGATTACAAGATGAAGAGGGGGGAAAAACCCGAGGTAGAAGACAGAGAAAATAGAATTTTTTTTTCTTAAACCAATAGAGTATTATTTAGCCACAAAGAGGAATGAAATTTTATATTTTGATCAGAGATTCTATAGAATTCTGGTCAAAATGGGGAAATACAGAAGAGAATTTCAAATTCTCACAGACTCCAGATTTTCTGGATGAACATTTAAAACTATTGCCCTGAGATAATCTTTAAAGCTTAAACAAAAAATATCCCTGAGGTCTTCTGAGAATTAAATAATAGTTTAGCTTGACTAATAAAGAGAGTCTGTCTTAAGTGCTGTATTCTTTCTACATGGTATATATCTATATGGGATCAATTACACAACAACTCAAAAATATGAGGCAGAAATTTAAAGGAAAAAGAGTTTATGTTAATGAGGGGTATTCAGAAAGTGAGGGTAAAAATAGTTCACAACCCAGAGAACATAATCAATATCATTGAATTGTGTATGGAGAAGCTGATGAAGTGGTATATGCTTTGCTGCGTATATTCTCAAAAATAAAACTTTTTTTTTAAAAAAAGAAATGAAGTGGTGTGAAAAACAATGTGTACAAACTTTAAGAACTTTGAAAGTAAAGCAGTATAAAATGAAAAAAAAAAAAAAGAATGAAGTTCTGACACATGTTACAACTTGGGTGAACCTTGAAAACTATGTTAAGAGAAGGAAGTCAGATGTAAAAGGTCACGAGTTGTATAATTCTGGTTATAGGAAACATCCAGGAAGGCAAATCCAAAGGGAGAAAGAACGCAGGTACAAGTGGCTACCAGTGACTGAGGGAAAAGGGCAGTGAGGAGCAAAGCTTGAAGTTTTATTTGGGAGTGATGAAAGTGTTTAGGAACTGGATAGCAATAGTAGTTATACAACACTGTGAATGAACTAAATGTCAGTGAATTGTTCACTTTAAATTATTTTATTATATGCTACATGACTTGCCTCCACTTAAAGGGAAAAAAAGGCAGAGGAAGCTATGGAGCAGCAAGAGACACAGAAGAACCTTGATCTATCTCACTCCTTCCTCTGCCCTCCATAATCAAAGGGATCTACCCAGTGAACAACACACTCCACTCCTCCTTGGCTGATCTAACCTGTGAACAATTCAATTCAACCCACTCCACCACTCCACTACTCCCTGGCTGATCCATTTACCCTCCCACAACCCAGATGCCATTCTTCTGACCCTTCCTGCCCGCTCCCCAGCTTGTACCTGCTGTGCTCCACCCTCTTCAGGTAGAGCAGCAGATCCTCAGCAGACAGTGTCCCCCAGCCCCGGGCTTGGTATAGTTGCAGTAGTTGAGACATCTCCACCAGCTGCTTAGGTGACGGCAGCCCATCTCCACCTGACAGACACATAAACAATGGTCATCATCCTAGGGCACTTCTAACAGACCTCATCCTGTCTCCACAGACCTCATTCTGTCTCCCTAGGAATCGCAAAGGGACTGAGGTCCCAGATACTGATTCACACCTAATTGTTGCTTACCTCCCTCTGGGGAGCCACCACTGGGATCACTGCTCTGTGAATGTGTTGGTGGAAACTCAGGTACCCGAAAAAGACTGGACACCACGGCTAAGGGAACTTTGGTTTTATGGACAGGGGGTGGAAGGCGTGGCACTGGAGGTGCTTCCTCCCAAGATGGGACAGGTAGAGGACCTAGCAAAAGGAAACATTAAAAAATGAGGCAAATGAAAAAATAAATAAATAAATAAATAAAAATTTAAAAAAAAATTAGGCAAATGGAGCCTTGCCTCCTAACATTTCTTAGGCTTTACTACTTTTTTCCACTTCTGAAAATTATCTAGATGTTCAATTCCCATGTTATCTAGGCCCAAACCACAATATTCTTCTGAGTTGGAACTCACCAGACTTGGGGGGCAATAAGTCAAGAGAAGTATTGTCACTGTTGTGGGGTACTGTCTCCAGCAACTGAAAAAACAAAATTATAAAGTGCCATATGTGGTGGTGGTATTGTTATGTGCCACTGAGTCACCTGTGACTCATAGTGACCTTATGTACAACAGCCCTAAACCCTGCTCTATCCTGTGCCAATATTATTGTCTCTGACACACCTACTCCCATTATCCCAGTCACTGAATCAATCCATCTCATTGAGGGTCTTCCTCTCTTGTGCTGTCCCTCCAGCTTCCCAAGCACGATGTCCCTCTCCAAGGACTAGTCCCTCCTTGCAACATGTCCAAAGTATGTCAGATCCTTGCCTCCAAGGAGCAGCCTGGTCTCACCATCTCTAGAATGAACCTGTTTGTTCTCCTAGAAGTCCATGGTATATATTCAATACTCTTCTAGAGCACCAAATCTCAAAAGTATCAATTCTTCTATCATCCCTAGTCATTGTCCAGCTCTCTGATACATAGCCAAGTAATTGCAAAGACCATGGCCTTTATCAGGTGCACCTTAGTCTCCAGACTGACATCCCTGCTCTTCAGTACTTTGGAGAGGTCTCAGACAACAGATTTTCCCATTGCACTGAGTCTTTTAATTTCCTGGATGCTGGTAGGTACCAAGAGTGTTGACTGTGGAGCCAAGCAAACTAAAGCTTTAACAATCTCAATCTCTTCACCATCTATCATGATGCGGCCCAGTGGTGAGAATCTTTGTTTTCCTGATGTTGAGTTTCTATCTATCTTGAAGGCTGCAGTCCTTGACCTTCTCCAACAAGTGCTTTAGGTAGGTCCTGTTTCAGCAAGCAGGGTTTTGTCATCTGCATAACACAGATTGTTCATGAGTCTTCCTTCAATCCTGATGCCATATTTCTCTTCATTGAGCCCAGACTCCCAGATTATCTGTTCTGCACACAGATTGTAAAGGTAGGGAGATAGGACACATCCCTGGCATACACCTTTCCCAATTTTGAACTATGTAGTGTTTCCTTGCTCTGTTCTGACAATTGCCTCCTGGTCCAAGAATAGGTTTCGCATAAGCATGATCAAGTGTTCTGGGATTCCCATTCTTCTCAGAGTTAGCCACAGTTTGTTATGATCCACACAGTCAAATGCCTTTGCATAGTCAATGAAACACAGATACTCATTGCAAATATATTTTATAATAAACAGAAACACAAGCTATCCATATGGATTTCACCTGATGGTGTGCACAGGAATCAGATCAATTACATTTGTGGAAAAAGTAGCTGGAGAAGCTCAATATCAGCTGTGAAAACTAAGCCAGGTGCTGACTGTGGAACAGACCACCAACTCATATGCAAGTTCCCAAAAGGACTGATAAATAAGGAGAGCCAGGTACCTAAGGGAAGCAAAGACTGGTGTAGTTAGAGCCTCACCAGTTAAGAGTTAGGATTAATGACATAGGTTCTATAAGGGAATTCTGGAAGAATATCAGATAGAATACTGTCAGTACAAATTATTAGTCTTAGAAAAGGAAATGAAGCCAGAGTTCTATACTTCTAGAGCAGAAAGAGGGACGTTAAAAGGATGGTTTGTACATCTACACCAATGTTCACAGCAGCATTATTCACTATCCCAAGAACATGAAAACAGCCCAAATGACCAACCGCAAATGAATGGTTTGAGAAATTATGGTACATTCACAAGACAGAATACTACACAGCACATAGGAACAATGATTTTGTACTTCACTACCTAACTTGGGTGGGGGGAACTGGAGAGCATTATGCTAAGTGAACTCACTCACTTGCATAAGGACAAATACTGTATAAGACCATTATTGTAGGAGGCTCCAAGGAGAGGGGAGCAGAAGGGTGAGGATGGGTGGGGGGCATAATCATAGGATCACACAATTTGATGGGTGGAGGGAGGGATGGGTTAAGGAAATGGGAAAGATTCAGTGTGAAAAACAATGTACACAAGCTTTGTAGTTACCAGTATAAAATAAAAATAATAATTAGAAAAAAAGGATGGCTTGTGTGGATCTTCCCTTACCTGCTGCAAAAAATGCTTGAAGCCATCCAGCTGAGGGGAGGGCGGCAGACCTTGCTTTAGGAAGCCATCTCCATGGATTCTAGGATCTTCCTCAGGGAATGGCCGTTCTGCCCTGTGATCAAGATCAAAGGCCCCAACTGCAAAGGAAAATGTTCCAGTATAAATTGAGATAGGTCAGAGTATGTGTTTGTTACTCCACAAATGCATTCACTACATGCCCAGAAAAACAAGTCCACTGCATCGAATAGACACATCACATCTAAGAGATGGAAACAGTGAAAGGTTAAAAGAGCTGGGAAGGGATGAGCTGAAGGAGAGTGGCAGCTGCATTCTAAGACAGAAGTTAGACAGAGGGAGGGAAAGCCATGATAATCAGATCTGAATAAACACCACCATAAACTCTTTAAAGAACAGAAACCTATATTCAGAATATTTTAGAGTTAAAAGATACATTTTTTATCTTCCATTAAAATAGGCTCTTATCTTTTAAAAGAATTAGTACATAATTTAAAATTTTTAAATTGTCATAGAATTCTTCTTTTAGACTTACTTTCATATTGATAGTCATATATCAATCATACAAAACATATCTCCAATCCATCCATGCCCAAACTTATTAAACCAGGATGAGTCAATCCAACAGATGGTTACCAACACATCTGACTGCCTCTTTCAATGAGATTTTAGAAACAGACACCAATGTCTCAATAAGGTTTCACAGCCATGGATGAAGTCAGTGTCCTAGCTGGCTAAACCTATGTGATGCAAGGGATCAAACTCCCAGAGCAAGTGGAGAATGCTGATCCACCACAAGGAAGGAGGAATGTGCAGGGAAGGACAGTCCAAAGAAGAGCACCTAAGTCCGAAGAGAAAAAACTCCCATTACTGATTCTACTTCTCATTAAGTTCAATTGCATCACATATTTCCATGCAGTCTCACTCCCTTTATTCAAACTACCTTGAATCAGTATCTGTTTCTTGCAATCTATGATAACTAGGATGTATCTGGGACACTAAAAGCTCAAGCTCCAGACAGAAAGGAAGAAAGGAAGGTAGGTGAGAGGGAGCCAATTAGTGGATCTAAGGTGAACCCCAAGGACTTCTGTCCTCAGTCACCTGTAGAGGTGGTAAGATCTGGCTTTGGCTCTAGGGGCTGGAAGGAATGTTGGCTTTGGAAATTGGGACCCAAAAGAAGGCTAAGATCCGAGGAAGAGCTGCAGAGAACAGGTGGCACCCTGGGCAGTTCTTCCTTTGTCTCCCGGCTTTGCTGAAGTACAGGCTTCAGGGCCACAGCCACAGGAGGCACAGTCCACATCGTCCTCTCCTCCTGCTCTGGTTCCTGAGGCCTGGGGCTGGAGGGGCCAGTGGTCGGAACCTGTGCAGACAAAAAGAAGAAGGGGCCAGTCAATGGACCAAATCAGATAAAGGTATCATGAGAAAAGAAAATTAGGCCAACCTCTCTTTATCAGTACAGATGAAAAAATCCTCAACAAAATACTAACACTCTTAATCCAGTAATATATTAAAATTACAGTCAAAGTGATATCAATGCCAGGAATGCAACATAAGAAAATTAACCAATAAACATACTGATAGAACAAAGGAAAAACTACACTCTCATCTCAATTCACAAAGCAATGATTTCTGACAAAATTCAACACCCTCTCATGATTTAAAAAAACAACCCACCACTCATGCAAAAAATTAGGAATAGAAGGGAACTGCCTCACTATGATAAAAAGCATTTATGAAAACCCCCAGTTAACTCACATTCAGTGGTCAAAGATCAAAAGTTTTCCCCTTAGAATCAGGAAGAGAAATGGGATGTCTGCTTTTATCACTGCTTGGGAACTTCGTACTGGGAGTTTAAGACAGACAATTTGGTAAGAAAATGAAGTAAAGTCATTTAGAGTAAAAAGAAGGAAATAAAATTAATTCTATTAGTAAAAACCATGATTCTCTGCATGTGTACACATACACACATAACCCTAAAATAAAATACACCCACAGAAACTTTAGAACTAATAAATAGATCTGCAAAGTTGCAAGGTACAATGTAAACACATAAAAATCAGTTATGAGGAAATAAATCAGTTACACTTCTATATAATAGCAATAAATAATATAAAAAGGAAACTAAGAAAATATTTCATTTATAATAGCCCCAAAAGGATAAAATAGTTGTTGAAAGGTGCTATCAAGCACAACCCACTGTAACCCTATGAACAACAGATCTGAACCCTGTCCTCTCCATGCCATCCTCACAATCTCGGTTATACTTAAGCCCATTATTGTAATCACTGTGTCAATCCATCTGGATGAAGGTCTTCCTCTCTTTTGCTGACCCTCCACTTTTTCAACATGATATCCCTCTCCAAGGAACAGCCTCTCTTAGCAATATGTCCAAAGTATGTGAGACAAAGTTTTATCACCTTTTCATCCAAGTCGCACTCTGACTTACATCTCCAAGATATATCTATTTGTTCTTTTGGCAATTCATGGGATATTCAGTACTCTTCTCCAACACCACAGCTCAAAGACATCAATTCTTCTGTCACCTTTACTCAATGTCAAGCTCTCAGATGCATAGCAGGTTACTGAAAAGATCATGGCCTGAATGAAGTACACCTTAGTCTTCAAACTGACATCATTGCTCCTCAGTAATTTGAAATGGTTCTTGACTACAGATTTTCCCAGCACAAGACATGGCCTGATCTACTGACTTCTAGTACAATGATATTGATTATGAATCCAAGTAAGATGAAGTTATTGACAGTTTCAATCTTTTCTCCATTTATCATGAAGTTGCCTATTAATCTCTGATGGCCTAGTGGTAAGGAGCTGCAATGTCATTGCAAAGGCATGTGGTTCAAATCCACCAGCTGCTCTGTGGGAAAAGATGGGACAATATTATCCAGTGTAATTTCCCACCTCTGAAAACCCACTGGAGGATCAGCTATAGGTCAGTTCCAACTTGATGGTACATAATAACTAAAGAACACAATACTTAAAAATAAATATAACAAAGGAGGTGAAATATTTGTACAATGAAAAGTATAAAATAATGCTTAAATTATAAGGGGAACTGCATAAATGGAAAGGCATTCTCTGTTCAAAGATTGGAAGACTTAATATTATTTAGCTGTAAGTAATACTCTAAGCAATCTACAGGCTCTAAACCCTACAGTTTTGGGGGCTTTTCTCTCCAGAAACGGAAAACTTGATCTCAAATTCACATTGCTTTGACCCCAAGTAGCCAAAACAATCTTGAAAAAGATGACTAAAATTTACAAACTCTGCCTTTTTACTTTTATAAAATATACTAAGAAGCTATTACAATACAAGTGAGACACTTATATACAGACACACAGACTACCAAATAGAATAAAGACTTCTGAAACACACAGAGCCAAGAGTTGAGAGAATGAACCAGACTCTCAAAAGAACTCTTGCCAAATTGTGCTAACTGGCCAAGGGGCCATGAGTGTCACTGCTGTCCGCTGTCTTTCTAGAAATCAGAGTAGCACCAGAACCACAACTTGGGGCTTAGTCCCTGTAAGATATTAACTATGAGGCCCTTCTTAACCACTGATTTGTTGAGCAAAACAACTCTCTCAAGTTATTTTATTTATCATGAACCAGTATGGGAGACAATAAAGACTTGGCAACAAGGTACTGCTAGCACCTGTGGGCAAAGAAACAACTCCTATAGGGCCAGGAGACCAAGGTTGTCTGAAAGCTTGGGAGAGGAGTCACTAAAAGGTCAACTTAATGAAGGCTGAGTAGATCCTTCCAACCTATTTTGGTAACCCCTCAAAGCCAGTAATTTAAAGAAATAGTGGATCTGTGGATACACATTTCCAGATAAGGAATAATATTCTGCTAAGAGTGCAGACTGTTCACTGATCAAGCCATCAGTCAAATAATTCTAAATTAACATACATGGCAATATCATTCAGACACAGAAATATACCAAGTATAATAAACAAAATTGGGAAGGGTGTACGCCAAG
Organism: Elephantulus edwardii; assembly: GCF_000299155.1. NCBI lineage: Eukaryota > Metazoa > Chordata > Mammalia > Macroscelidea > Macroscelididae > Elephantulus > Elephantulus edwardii. The sequence continues at coordinate 2,995,828 of NW_006399996.1, read as the reverse complement.
GATATGTCCTATCTCCATACCTTTTCAACCTGTATGCAGAGCAGATTATCCGAGAGGCTGGGCTCTATGAGGAGAAGCGTGGCGTTAGGATTGGTGGAAGATCTATCAACAATCTGCGTTATGCAGATGACACA
>NW_006399996.1:2984386-2988790 GCF_000299155.1 Elephantulus edwardii | reverse complement strand
GTACAAGAGGAGATTGCCCCTCCTTCTCCAGCAGAGTATCTGGTGGATTTGAACTAATTCATATTTAAAAAACAAAATTATTAGTCATTCAAAAAAGAACTAAATCTGCTACCATAGAGTTGATTCCAACACAAAGTGACTCTACAAGACAGAGTAGAAATGCCCCACAGGGTTTCCAAGGCCATAATCTTTATGACAGCAGACTGATACATCTCTCTCACAGACAGCAGTTGATGAAAATGAATTAATTTTTTTTCTCTTAATTTTCTTTTTATTTTATATTGGTTTGCACACAAAATCTGTGTACACTGTGTATCATTGTGTTTCACACATTCCTACATACACAATGGGTTTCAAATGATCATTCACATACATTGTGTTTTATAAAACTGATCACCATTGTTCTATGACTATGACAACCCTGTCTTTTCTGGTATAAATGCTGTAGATCACTGGCAATAAGGGTGATGGAAATCAAAACAACAATGAAATACCATCTCACTCCAGTAGCAGTAGCAAACTTTAACAGTATAGCAAGCAATAAATTTTGGAGAGAATGTAGAGAGACTGGTACTCTCGTGCACTGTTGATGGATTGTAAAATGGTACAAATACTTTGGAAGGCAGTTTGACATTTCCTCAAAACGCTGAACATAGAAAGCCCATATGATCCAACTATTACATTGATTGGAATGTGCCCTAAGGAAATCTGAATTGAGACACAAATGGAGATATGTACCCTATGCTCAAAGCAGTCTTATCTTGAATAGCAAGAAAATGGAAACAGCCCATATGTCCCCCAACAAACAATAGATTGAGAAGTTACAGTACATTCATACAACGGAATACTATGCAGTCATCTGAATATCTTCTTTGGTGAAGTGTCTATTCATCTCCTGTGCCCATTTTTCAATTGTATTATTTACCTTTATTTACCTTATTATTTTCCCAGTCTGTGGCTTCCCTTTTTATCCTTTTGGAGAAGTTTTTTGGATGTACAGATGGATCTGATTCTTAGAAGGTCCCATTCATCTATTTTATCTTGTCCTGGTTGTAGATTTTTCAGGATACTTGGAAGACTGTTTATGTTGTGGATTAGGACTACTAGGGTTCATCCAAGTTTTTCTTTTTTTTTTTCCAAGTTTTTCTTTAATGAAACTTATAGTCCTTGGTTTTAGTCCTAGTCCATGATCTACCTTGAGTTGGTTTTTATTTATGGCGCGAGGTGTGGATCTTGTTTAAGTCTTCTGCAGATATTTTTCCAATTTTGCCAACACCATTTGTTAAAAAGCCTGTCATTTCCCCACTTAATTGTTTTCATCTCCTTGTCAAAAATCAGTTGACCATAGGAAGATGGGCTGATTTCCGGGTTCTCAATTCTATTCCATTGATCTATGTGCCTGTCATTGCACCAGTACCATGCTGTCTTAATCACCAAAGAAGTGTAGTAGGATTTGAAATGGGGGAGTGAGGTACCTCCTACCTTTTTTCTATTTTTAAGGAGTGCTTTGCTTATTCAGGGCTTCTTTCCATTCCAAATGAAACTGGAGATAACCTTTTCCATCTCATTGAAGAATGGGATTGGTATTTGTATTGAGATTGCATTGAACCTGTAAATTGCCTTTGGTAGTATTGCCATTTTCACAATGTTGAGTCTTCCTATCCATGAGCAAGGGATATTCTTCCACTTCTCCAGGTCTTTTTTGTTTCTTGTAGTAATGTTTTGTAATTTTCTTTGAATAGATCCTTTGTGCTTCTGGTTAGATTTACTCCCAAGTAATTAATCTTGTGATTAGCTAGAGTGAAGGGTATTGTTTTTCTTAGCTCCAGCTCTGTATTCTCTTTGTCACTGTGCAGAAATCCAACTGATTTTTGTATGTTGATCTTGTATCCTGCCACTTTGCTGAAATTGGTCAACTATGTCCAATAGTTTTCTTGCTGAGTCTTTAGGGTTTTCTAAGTATACTAACATATCATCTGCATAGATTATTTTACTTCTTCTTTGCCAATTTGGATACCTCTTATTTCCTTGTCTTATTGCTATCGCTAAGACTTCCAATACAATACTGTCAAATATATATTTTTATATGAATGTCCACAGTAGCATTATGAACAACAGTCAAAAGGTGGAGACATGCAACCATTCTGGAAGGCAGTATGGCACTTTCTCCAAAAGTTGCAAATAAAAATACCATCTGACCCAGAAATTTACTGGAAATTTACCCTAAGGAAACCGTAACTGCCACCCAAACAGATATATGCACATCTATGTTTATTGTTGCATTGTTTACAATAGCAAAGAGATGGAAACAAATCAAGTGTTCATCAACAAACTAATGGGTAGAGAAGCTGTGGTATATTCTCACAATGAAATACTATGCAGCACTGAAAAACAAGGCACTCATAAAATAGTATGCAAAATGGGTGATCGTAGAGGACATGATGCTGAATGAAATATCTCAGTCACAAAAGGACAAAAACTGCATAATGCCAATGTGATAAAACAGGACTGATATGGGGGTTAGGAGGAAACTAAGAAAAGAGGGGATAAATAATGTATACTATATTGAAATAGAAGAGGGACAGAACTGTTTAAAAGGAATATATATTAAGTATTCTTTGCATGACAACAGTCCAGAATAAAAGCTACAGAGCAATGGGGGGGAGGGGGGGAGGTAATTGTGCAATAGTGAAATAATTTTTTTCCAATGTGCAACAGTGAATGAAAGCAAATCTAAGTTTCCTATAAACTTTCATTAAAATCTCAATTTAAAAAAACTTAAAAGAAAAAGAAAAGGTGGAGACAACCTAGGTGTTAATTAACCTATGAATGGATAAACAAAATTCAATATATATATAAAAAGAGAAATTTAGTTGTGATACATGTTATAACTTGAAAATATGCTACTAGTATTACATGAGCCTACTAATATGAAATATCAAGAACTTACATAAATATAAAAAAGTAAATCAGTGGTTATACCAGAGGCAGGAGAGAGAAGGGAATGCAGAATTAATGCTTAATAGGTACTAAGTTTCTATTTGGAGTCATGGAATTTTTGGAAATAGTGGAAACAGCCGTATATCATTGTGAATTTCATTAATATTACTGCACTACTTAAAAAAGTAAGCTTCTTATAGATAAAATTACCACACAAAAAATACAATGTATGTTTTTAATCTCACAATTCCATTTCCAGAAATTTTATGCAGTCACACATATGAATAATATTTACTGCAGCACGTTTACAGAAGCAAAATATAGGCAACAACTTAAATGTCCTGCAGTAGGCACTTGCTTAAATAACCAGAAGGTTAGCTAGAAAAGGCTCAAGGCACCATCAACATTGTCCTCCTTAGGACAGAGCCGCACTAAGTTAAGAATCTAGAACATAGCAACTCTTAAGCAGCTTAAGTCAAGAGACAAGGCCTACCTGGAAATTTGGAGGTGGGACAGTGCCACTAAGCAACTGGTTGGCTTCATGCCAGTGGGCCTGCAGCATTGCTTGGAGTCGTTCTACCAGCTCCACCCGCTGTTCCTCCAGCTGCTGGTTTCCACTCTGCAGGTCCCGCACACGTGCCTGTTCCCGGGCCAGTCTGCAGAAAAGCAGAGCAGGAATTTTGGGATTAAGAGTTAGGATAGACTATCAGAGAGCTGAAATTCTTAAAGGAGGGCCGAGTCTGCCAAAAGAACAGCTTTCCATGAGGCCCTGTTTCAGCTTGACCCAGGGAAAGAAGCTAAGGCCTAAAAGGGAGACTCCAGGGCCCAGGACCTGAGCTCATAATCCTGAGCCACTTGCTGCTGCCTTTCCTCTCGTTCAGCCATTTCCACCTTGAACTGAGTCAGCTGAGTGGCCAACTCCTGCTGGTGCTGCCCACTGAGCTCCTGCAGCTGCTTCCTAAGAGGGGAGAAAAGAAGACTGAATCTGGAGACATAAGTAACCATTCAATTCAGAAAAACACAAGGTGTGCATGTGAGAGGAAGCCAGACGGCAACAGACAAATGGTTAGGCCATGGCAAGTGGGCTCAGGAAAGAGGTGAGGACAAAGCTGGTGTTCCAAATAAGGATTTATGGGGAAATGATTTATTCAAAACACATTTCCGGAGAGAGGGAGAAGGGAGAAGGGAAAAGGAGGGATGAAAATGCACAACAATGAATAAAGAAGAAATATATAAATATATAGAAAACATACAGAAAAGGAAAAAAAGACACAGAATTCCAGGGTGTTGGGCACAGAACTAGTGTGGAGTGGAGACAAGAATAGACAGCATGGTGCAACCACTGTGGAAGATGGTATGGTTACAAATAGAGATACCATTTTACCCAGCAATTCTACTACTGGGAATATACCCCAAAGAGACCATAACTGACATCCAAGCAGATATATGCACACCCGTGTTTAT